>NC_136487.1:21539284-21719284 GCF_053919585.1 Euprymna scolopes
GGCATGTGGGGTTGCCCCCACATCTGGTCTTTGCTAGTCATAGCTAGTCCTAGCTAGTCATAGCTTGCAGTATCTGCCGGAACAGATGGTATTTATTTGCTCCCCCACTGAGCAAATTAGGCACAAGGCCGTTTTTAATGTGAGGTAAAAACCAGCTCCCCTAAAAGGGGTCACTCTGGTTACCAAAAATAATAATTGTTCCAGTATAGAGGGTTTCCCCTCCATTGACTGGTACAAATTATCTTAAGTGCAGTATCTGCCGGAACAGATGGTGTTTATTTGCTCCCCCACTGAGCAAATTAGGCACAAGGCCGTTTTTAATGTGAGGTAAAAACCAGCTCCCCTAAAAGGGGTCACTCTGGTTACCAAAAATAATAATTGTCCCAGTATAGAGGGTTTCCCCTCCATTGACTGGTACAAATTATCTTAAGTGTAGTATCTGCCGGAACAGATGGTATTTATTTGCTCCCCCACCGAGCAAATTAGGCACAAGGCCGATTTTTAATGTGAGGAGTGAAGGGAGGGGGAAGGGAAAAAGGGGACCAGCTCCCGAGAGGTGGGAAATGGGAGCTGGTTAAAGGTCAGGCATGTGGGGTTGCCCCCACATCTGGTCTTTGCTAGTCATAGCTTGCAGCATCTGCCGGAACAGATACTACACTTTGATCTTGGCCAAAAGGCCAAGAATGGTTATCCAACTTAATTCTTGCTTTTGATGACGAACAGCTTAGGTAGTTTTTTTGTTGTTTTTTTTTGGGGGGGCGGGGGGTTATCCCTCCTATTTGTGTCTTGCCCTTGACCACGTATCGTATTAATCACAGTTTTTGTAAATGATTTATCTATGTCTGTATTCTGACACGACTACTGAAATGGTCGACACGACGTGAGCCTATGGACACCGGCGACCGTTATAAAATTTCCCTTCTTTCACGCACCGCTAAGCTTTCCCAGTATTGTAATTACAATGTAAATATTTTCCTGAATGGCCTTATTTCTTCGCCATCCATAAATAATATATGAAACCACGTGAAACAAAAGTAAAAAAAGAACAGATGATTAAAAAAAAAAATGTCGTTCTCAAAACTATCATCACTTGGATGTTTTTTCCTTTTCGTAAAAATCTAAAATCCACGTCCTCAACTGTTACGTCAAGAAAAACTCTTGCGCATGCGTATGTGTGTGTGGGGACGTATCCACTTGGGAGTTGGAAGACGTCGATCAGCAGGCAGATCAGCATCAACTCGTCTTGATGACAAATAGATTCCTGATAGAAGGCTTGGTAATCGGTCTCGGGTTCGGCATAGCACTAATTTGTCCATCAACTCTGAAATATGTCTACGCGTACTTTAAGTATTAAATATCACGAATGTTTTGCTGTTTGTACTTATTTATGATTTGGGGTGGGGAAATAAAACCTCGTTTTTAGGGGCAGGATTCGTGGAAATTCCACGGAATGAAAAACTATATTTAATTAACAAATATATTTGGATAAAGCTGATATTTTTCTGAATAGTACAAAAAATATTTTTTAATAGAAAAACTAACAATGCATAACAAATGTGAGTTTATTAATATTGCTATGAAAATAGTGTCTATTGTATTTTAAATATAGAACTTACCCAAATGAGAAAAATAATAATAAATACTTAGAAAGTAATATTCTGTTACGCAGTTCGATCGATGCCTCCGTTCAATCTTAAAAGACAAAGGACATCCCCTGTAGAGGTAGCTGCGCGTGTAATTGTGAGGCAAGGGTTGCGCAATCTCCAACCACATCTCTCCTGAATCGGCACTGCTTGATCCAATGACAAGGAGATGTCCAGCATAAATGGAAACAATGCTGAGATAAGCAGAGAGCATATACAACACTTGGAATTTCCAAATGGCCAACCATATTGTACTGACCTGGCTCAACGTTGCTTAACTTCGGTGATCCAGCGTGAACGGTGTGTCAACGTGATTATCCGTATTATAGTTCGATACAAATAATAGAATCCTATTGTGAGAAACAATCTTTAATTTACCCCTTCTGTTCAACACCTCTTAGCAGACAATATTCTTCTTGTGTTTGCCCTGCGTTTTCGAATATTCCCTTTTCTTGCGCAATGTTTCACTGACTTCTTTCTTCAGTTGTGAACTGTTCTACATCAGAATTATTACGGGTTCTTTTCTCACACCATTATAACAATGGCCATTCATTATTATTATTATTAGTAGTAGTAGTAGTAGTAGTAGTAGTAGTAGTAGTAGTAGTAGTACTACTACTACTACTACTACTACTATTATATTAATATGATAACGTGTGTTATTTTCTGTGTCACGCTTACATCCGGGTCGTTTAATTGTTATCTACTTCCATCTCTTGTAATAAATTATTTTACCTAGAATTCCTCATCAGTTTTGGTTTCGGTTTTGATTATAGCTAATGACACCCCATTAATATTTTTTAAAAATAATTTTATCAAGAATTCTTCATAAGTCTTGATTTTGATTTCGATTTTAGCTGATGGCATCTTAATAATCTTTTTTTATGAATAATTTATCAAGAATTCTTCATAAACTTTATATATATTCATAAGTTTGAGATTCGGTTTCGATTCAAGCTGATAAACCCAAGTCATGTTGATATGTTTTTTTGTTTTTTTTTTAAATCGCAACTTTATAATATATAAAAATCGATAGAACATTAACTCTATAATAATATATACGAACTCTGCAAAAATAAGTCTTGATTTTTGTTTCAATTTTAGCTGATTTTTATAAATAATTTTATCAAGAATTCTTCATAAGCTTAATATATATTCATACTTTGATGTCGATTCAAGCTGATGAACCATTGTCATGTTGATATAGATATTTTTTATTTTTGAACTAATATATAAAATCGATAGAACTGTATAATAATATATGAAATCTGCAAAAAATTAAAATATAATATTTAAGCGTATTTTACAACGTGGCTACGCTGGGTGTCTCTGCCAGCTTGGATAAATACTTTGGCAGTTTTAACAAAAAAGCTACAATAATATCAGAGCGTCTCCATTTACGCTGAATATTTGCAGAATTCCAGCATCAATATATTACATATGAATCAGTCCCCTGTGAAATTTCCACAGGTCCCGCCAGTTATTATTATTATTATTATTATTATTATTATTATTATTATTATTATTATTTGCATTTCGTTTTTGTTTTAAGTTTACAGAAAACACAAATCAATTTAATAAGCCACCAATTTTTCATAATTAAAATAAAATTTTGACTTCATTCATAGAGAGAATGCACAGAATATTAAAACAAAGCTCATGCCCTCCCCATGTTAAAACTGGTTATCTAAATAGTAACATTATTTAGAATTTCGTTCGAAACAATGGGAGAGCAGCGTTGTTAAATATTTTGTTCTTACATAGTTTTTCCCTACCAATCGTCAACTATTTTCAACTGTTTATGAAAACTTTTAAAGAGCATGTTGTACACTAACGACGAACTGACACAATCTGGCTTTGTTTTAAAATCAAAACAAATCTTTTGTCGTCTTATAATTTTCAATCAATTACAAGGAAAACATTTGAGAAAAAAAATATACGCTGAAATTACATGGAAATTTGAAATTTTGCAAAAAGAAATAATAATGATAATAATGATAATAATAATAATAATAATAATAATAATAATAATAATAATAATAAGAAGAAGAAGAAGAAGAAGAAGAAGAAGAAGAAATCACTAAATAAATATTCATTAATTTTCAAAGAATTGAAATCAGAATCGGGAATCGAACAGGAATCGGAAATTTCAGACGAAATCGGTAATTGTATCGGAATCGGGAAACATTTTGAAATCGTCCCATCACATATATATATATATATATATATATCTGTGTGTGTGTATATATATATATATATATATATATATATATATATATATATATATGTTATTTGTTTTTGTTTTTGTGATACGTGTTGAATGAATTCAATTATTTACGGAAGTGCATTTTTACCCAAATGCGAGTTGGGAATAATTTTCCCTTTAACCAATTTGGTACTCCCACATGGAGAGCGGTATATATATTGTTTTTTTTTTTTTTTTTTTTTTTTTTTAATATAATCATCCACTGATACGTGTTTCGTCGTCTACAACTCATCAGAGTAGCTGAATTTAGCGAGATTCAGAAATCGGGACCCCATGGTAATGAGCCTAACCTCTTTATCCACTGGTCCATCTCGCCGACTGTTTAGATATATCGCGATAAGTCGTAGACGACGAAACACCTGTTAGTGGATTATTATATTAAAAAAAAAACAATATATATACCGCTCCCCAATGTGGGAGTAGCAAATTTGTTAAAGGGAAACTTATTCACAACTCGCATTTGGGTAAAATGCACTTTCCTAAATAATTTAATTCATTCAAAACGTATCGCAAAAACACAGAAGAGACGTTGCAAGCCTATCCTTGTTTTATCGTTATTTTCATGGCAGGTGCTCGTCTGAACTCCAATCTCTGGTCCCCCCCCTCGCCAATCTTTCACGAAAAACACCCGTCTAGCTGAATCCACTGTGAAAAATTTCCCGCATTCTATATCTGTGCCTAAATCAAAACACGGATTTCATGAATAAAGCTTCTTTCTTAGAACTGCACGCCTGTGGAACTCTGTTCCGTCTGCCTGCTTCCCATCGGACTACAACTTGGATGTCGTCAAGTCCAATGTTAACAAATTCCTAATGAACCGCCCCCTTAAGTAAACACTTCATGAAATCTCCATACTAACGTAATGTACTTGCAATAACCCTTATCCATGAGTGGCTTCCGGACCTTGATAAGTGGTGATCACTGTGTAAAAAAAAAATAAAAAATAAAAAAAATAACATATAAGCAAATCGCGATATATCTAAACGGTCGGCGAGATAGACGAACGGATGAAGAGGTTAGGCTAATTACCGTGGGGTCCCGATTTCAAATCACGTTTGAGTCAGCTACTCTCTCTATATATATATATTATTATATATACTATTTTTAAAATTTAATTATCCACTGACACGTGTTTCGTCGTCTACGACTCATCAGAGTGACTGAATCTATATATAATATATATATATTATATTATATTATATATATATAATATATATACATATATAATATATATTATAACATATATAATATATATATTGTGTATATTATATATAATATACATATATATATAATATATAGATAGATAATTATTAAGACTAGCAGGATCTGTCGAAATTTCACAACGGACTATTTCATTTGTAATATATTGATGTTGACATTCTGCAGATGTTCAGCGTAAATGATATTATTGTAGCTCTCTTGTTAAAACTGCAAAGTATTCATCTAAGCTAGCAAGGACGTCCGGTATTGCCCGGTCGTGCTTAATTTATGAATATTTCGTATATATTTTTATAGATTCAGTTTTCTATATTCTTATTTAAAATAAAGTTGTGATTTAAAAAATAAAAAAATATATCCATATGACTTGGGTACATCAGCTTGAATCGACACCGAAACCAAAACTTATGAAGTATATATATATATATATATATATATATATATATATATATATATATATATATATGTATATATATATATATAACTTGAGCACCATCAGCTATAATCGAAACCGAAACTAAAACTTAGAATTCTTGGTATTTTTTTTTTATTACATTTTCACCCCAAACAAGGCACATTGCCACTTTGGTGTAAGGGGCTACTATCAGGGGCAGAAACTACTGGGGCACTATGTTGGAATTTGGGCAGCAAGATGTCGGTTCATGTTATACTTGAACTTCTGCATGTTAGTGCAGTTAGGGAAGCAGGGACCTGGAATAGAATTCCAGAGTCTAGACGTTCCGGGGAAGAAACTACTGGGGTAGAAAGATTTTTTACATCTAGGGATCTCTACTGTGTGGGGGTGTGATTTAGCTGCCTGTCGGGTTTGTCGAGGGTGTCTACGTCGTGGGGGCACAAGTGTCTGCAGTTCGTCAGAGCATTCACCATTAAAATACTTGTAGAACAGGCAGAGGGAAGCAACGTTTCGTCGATGGGATAGAGGCTGAAGCTTAGATGCCAGTTCAGGGCCTATCAGATTGGCGACTCTCTTTTGAACCTTGTCTAGGAGCGAGAGACTAGTAGCAGATGCACCAGCTCAAATGTGACAACAATACTCCATACATTGGGGAATGGTAGCCTTATAGAGGTACAGGATACTTTCAGGTGTCAGTAGTTTTCTAGCGCGGTAGAGAGAGCCTACATTTTTCGCAGCGGTCCTGGCAATGTTTTCAATATAATTGTTCCAACCCATGTTTCCTGTGAACGTAAGGCCAAGCAGTTTGAAAGATGTACTCTCAGACAGGGAGTCACTGGCCATTGCTATTGGTGGCAGAGAAGGTTTCTTGTAATTATTGAAGGAAACCAGTTTAGTCTTGGCAGCATTGAATGTGACCATCCATTTATGTCCCCATTCCACTACAAATGGGTCATAACAATTAATCGATAATCATTCGGAAGTAAAAGATGTAAGCGTTACACAAAATATCACATCGTATTAATATATAAATGCAAGAATAAGATTGATTCAGAAACCAATCAAATGATACCAAATACTTTATATTTAATTCGAATGGAACGTTTATTTTATACTAGCGGGGGTACCCGGCGTTGCCCGAGTGTTTGTTTCCGGGACGGGGGGGGGAGTTTTAAAAAAATGGTATGGTAGGTAAGTAGGAAGGATCAAACCCGGAGTCATGAGTAAAAGTAGGAAAATAAAGTGTGAAAAAAAAACATCTGCAACGTTAACAGTTCGGCCACCAAGAAAAGTCCATTCCAGTTGTTTAGGAAAAAAAAAACAAAAAAAAACGACTACGGTAGGTCGGTGCGAACATGAAAATATAATGTGAATTGTCCAGCACGCTAACCACTACGCCACAGAGCACTGCAACTTAGTTTAGTGATTTTAAATAACTTCACATGAAAGAACTACGAAGCCAAACCGGTGTTCTCTTCTCAACTGTTCCTTGTGAACGATCCCCAAACGGTGTTAAGTGGTGGCAGGGGGAGGAGGAATTTATTAGAGAGAAAATATTTTACCACTTCCATTGATCTTAACCGATTTTGGCCGTGACTTCTCAGCAGAAAAAGTATAGAAATCTAAGATTATCGAGGAATTTGAGAAATAATAAGCCTATAACACACCTCAGATATTGTTCTGCTGTTTGTGCATATTATATTTGCATGAAATATCTTGATTTTTAATCCTATTAATGTCAAAATCAGACGGGAAAAAATGAGTTCATTTTATTTATATAGAAGAATAGAAGAAGATAGAAGAAGAAGATAGAAGATAGAACATAGATAGAAGAGAATAGAGAAGAATAGAAAAAGAATAGAATAATAGATAGAAGAAAGAATAGAATAGAAGAGAATAGAAGATAGATAGATAGAAGATAGAATAGAAGATAGAAGAGAAGAAGAATAGAAGAAGATAGATAGAAGATAGAAGAAGATAAAACAAACTGCACTTATCCTGGGTAGCTGAAAAAATTAAGGGTTATACCAAAGCTGTTTTAAAATGTTCAATTGTATGATCTGATCGTTCAAATACCTCCACTACTTCTCTCAAATTGCGTAAAGAAGTTATGGCTGCTGTCGATTAAAACATTGAAAACTGAAATAATGCTATCTGGATTTTAGTGTAAACATTGACGAAGCATAGTTTTTCTAGTTATTTCTAGATGGTGGCTATACACGAGTGAATTTCAAAGATCTTCAAATATCGTTAGAATTTCAGTAAGTAGGAACCAGAATTCACAAAAACACTGAACATTATTTTAGTCTTTATGCTCCTCCCTCCCCCTCTTTCCCCTCCCCCTCTCTCTTTTTCACGTTTCTCCCTCTCTCTCTCTCTCTCTCTCTCTCTCTCTCTCTCTTTTCTACATCTACTCTTGTTATAATCATTTCTTACATTCTTCCTCTTCCTAATCTTTTACTCTTTAACTCTTATTCCTTTCCTCTCTTACACATTTGTTATATCTATCGCTCTTTTTCTGTTGGAGAGTTCATTGTCAAAAACAGTCCAGGATTTAGATGGATAGGCTTGGTTGTGTGTTTATTTGGTCCAGCCATCCACTCGCCACCCAAGGTCAGACCGAGGCTCAGATTGAGAAAATAAGAAGATGAGAGACCAGGCTTGTTCGGAGGGGGGGGGAGGTAAAGAGAAGAACCGGTCGTTGCAAACAGAGGATCTTCTTTTTAAAAAAAATAGTGCGTAAGTGGGTGGCGTGAAAAAAAACTTAAAGAGTAAAAGACAGCAACTCGTTTCACAGATAGCAAATCATTTCGTGTTGGCGATCTTGACTTAAAATTGCGAAAATAAATGGTCCGATGTGAGAAGAAAGACAACAAGCAGGTTTTATTGGGGAGAGAAGCTTTTTTCAAAGGAGTCACCACTTATCAAGGCAGAGAGGCCACTCGAGGTTAAGGGTTATTAAGCATAAAGTGGTCAATGGGACAATGTCGTAGTAATTGTTAGTGGAAATTTGGTAAAATTGATTAATTAAGGGGGAACGGCTCATCAAAACTTGTTTACATTGACCTTGAAGACGATCATATCATAGTCAGGCGGAAAGCAGTCAAATGGAAGAGAGTTTCACAGATGTGCAGTTCTAAGATAGAAACTTTGTTCGTGGAATCTACGTTTAGGTTTAGACATAGATAAAGAGTGAGAGAAATTATTGATAGTGGTTTCAGGTAGACGAGTATTTCTCCTTAAGGCTTGACGAGGGGGGCATAGATTGGAGCTCAGACGAGCACTTGCCATGAAAATAACGATAAAGCAAAGACAGGCTCGTAACGTCTCTTTTGTAAGCAAGAGGTTGCAGGGAAGGGAAAAAGGCATCCCCCACTAGGCTACGAAGTCTATTTTGAATTCTGTCAAGGCAGGATAAGTCATTCTAGCAACTCCTGCTCAGATGTGGCAACAGTACTCCATCCTTGCACATACCTGTATCTTATATAGGTAGAGAATTGTTGATAGTGAGATATCTACTGAAAGCCTGTTAAGACGAGAAGAGACCAAGAGTTTATTTCTCATAAACAATAAGCTAAAATTAATTTCTCTTAAGTAAAAAAAAGATTTCAAAATTTCAAACATACAGATTTAATTTTTCCTATTATTTATCTTTTCCTCCTTTTCACACCAAACAGGGTATATTGCCACTTGGGGTCATGTCTAACAGGGGACTGTGGGGAGTTGAGCAGTGAGATGACTATTTATATTATATTTAAACTTCAGCAGGTTAGTACAGTCAAGGAAGGGGAGCAGGAATTTAAAAGTTTAGCAGAGGAAACTCGTAGAGTAGAAGACTTTCCGGTATCTATGGACCTAAACAGTGAAGGGGTGAGACTTTGCTGCTTATCTGATTAGTCTGGAGTATGCACGTCAAAGGGGCATTAGTGATATTGGTTTATCAGAACGTATTCTATTCAAGTGTTTCTAAAACAGACATCTGTTATGGTCTTAATTTCTAATATTTCTTTCTTGCTTCTCATCTTTTTGTCATTCTCTTCAAACTCATTTCTTTACATACGTACGGTTTTCGAAAGTATGCAAAGAGAATTAGAAAGAAAGCAGCTGTATTTTATTTTTGTTTGATCGTTTATTTCAGAGCTTTTATTCATCTTATGATTAACACGGGCTTTTCAGAAAATTTTCAAATACATAATATTATATTACGCATTATTCATTTTATTTCATACATAAAGTAAAATCAGTCGTATTATGTGGAGTGTTCGGACTACTGGTCTCGTCTTAAGTGTTATTTTCACAACGTTTCGGTTGATGTAACCTCAGGCCTTTACGAAGTGTCTCGTAGTAAACTCGGGAATCTTTCTGTCGAATTCGGAAATCTTCTATCGAACTCGGGATTAATATTTCTGTCGAAGTCGGAAATTTGCTCGAATTTTAGAACGGAGCACTATTTAATCCAGGGCAGTATGTTCGAAATTCCGTGCATATTTAATTAATTGGTTAGCTTCTTTTTTTGTAACTTGGCAATATCGTCACATGTAAAAGTATACCATCAAGGTTACCTGGGGCACAAATATCGTTGTATGTATTTATCATAGTAAAATGTGACGCGTCTCAAATAAAAGTTCCCAATAAAAGAACTGAAACTCGAACAGCATTGCTCAGAAGGAGACATCTGGTCAGTCCGACAGAGTATGAGAGGAACGCAAGAAGGTGACTAATCAAAACAAAAATTCGAAAGACTTGAAAGATTGATTTTTTTATTCGACTTCTTTTAAAGGATAACGTACGAAACAGTCCCTAATTAAGACTTAGCGCTAGTTGAATTATACAAAAACAAATCCTATACCCCCCAAAAAGCGAAAATATGTATCAATAAAGACACAGATGCTAATGCAGATCAGCGCACTTCAGGTGAAAACACTATTAGTGTTTAACTCAGCACAAACTAAAAATCACGGAAAACCACTAGCAGAAAAATAATTACAAGTAAAAATAGTATTAATTGAATTATCGAGTTTTATCGTATGGTTTAATGTGAAAGAGTTGTGCGACAAAGTCTGTATGACAAACTGATTTATCTCCCGTGATTTTGAATTACAATTTAAACACAAAATGCCAAAACATAATTATGATTTTTTTGTTGAAAATACATCTAGCTCATCTACTAGGTGACCACTTTCCGTAATGTTTTTATTTGACATACGGTGGCTTTAAACATCATTAATCTTGTACAAGCACCCAGACGTATTTTCTATATAGACAGAGTGATTAGATATTTTAAATCTTACGGAACTATTAATGGCATAGCATAATCTCAACATTAACTAAGGCAAAAAATGTCCGCCATCTTGTTCCCATGTTTGTCATAGTCTCGTTTCGAACGCGAGTCTCGTTATTTCTCGACGAAAGTAAAAATAACAAGCCATCTTCGAGTTGACATGTTGACTTTTACTTTGCCTCATGTCGACTGCAAAAGTGACATGTGCCAATAAAAATGTATCCTTTCAGCAGACGTTCCTTAATAAATGTTCATACTTTCTTTACATTTTCTTGCGTTTTATCTCCGTATATTTGGATGTTTAGTTGTTTAGCCATTCGGCCCACACGTGACGGATTTGACTTTTTTTTTTCAAACACAAAGACAACGCGATTGTTTGTCGAGCAGTGAACATTCGATACCAACATCCGATTCGGTAAATTTCTGTACTATTGGTTATATGATAGAAGGGAAAAAACACGATTTTTCACAATGTAATTTTCTTCTTTGTAACTTAAACTATATATTCAAGCATAATTGTTTCGGTAACTTTTGAATCATGCTTTCTAACCGAAATAAAGATGTTTTGGCATATTCAAAGTAAGCAATATTGTGCACTGATCCACCACCACCACAAGGCCTGTCAACTGAAA
Source organism: Euprymna scolopes (assembly GCF_053919585.1). Taxonomy (NCBI): domain Eukaryota; kingdom Metazoa; phylum Mollusca; class Cephalopoda; order Sepiida; family Sepiolidae; genus Euprymna; species Euprymna scolopes. The sequence continues at coordinate 21,550,740 of NC_136487.1, forward strand.
AATGACGTCACCCAGAATAGGCAAAGTGTGCAAGATCTGTTGAGCAGTCAGAATGTCGATAATGAATGACAGCTTTATGAAAAAAAAGGATGAAAAACCTTTTTTTTTTTAATATACAGATAAAGGGAAAAATTAACGAACACGATTTATACTTAATTTTATCTTGATTCAATATTAATTAAAACAAAAGAAAAACGATGATTAATTTGCGAAAAAAATCAATAGTAGATATTAAATAATAAATATTTCAGTTGGTATTATATATTTTGGTACCGTGCTGAAATAATAACGTTATTATTTAAAAAGCCATTCTTAACATGAGGAGAGGCGGGTGTTTTGTAACTATTCTGTGCTTCCACCTAACAATTTGGCTAAAAATAAAAGATATTGTGAAACTTGAATTTTACCTAAAAAATCTATTGAATAATAGCGCGGTAGCAAAAATACATGAGCACTTTCCAGTTTCTATAGAGAATTTACAATGGATTTAGAAAATATATAATAGACGAAACCTCTTATTTTGAAATATAAATATTTCAGATTAACATTAATTTTGATTTATAGTAATTAAACATCAATTAAACTAAATTCTTTAAATTTCAATTTTACTGAAGATTATTTTAATATGAGATAGTTTCTACTATCAAAATCACGGATATTGACGAAAATAGAGCGTAGAGAAATCGAGACGCGTGGTTTAATAGCATATTTTTATTATCATCTCGGTAGTTGGGATAAAAGTGGTGCAAATCTGTTTTTAGATAAAATTTTCCTTGTTTATCCTGATATATATATATATATATATATATATATATATATATATATATATATATATATATATATATATATATATATATAACACTGGCTATATATACACGGTGTTGCCAGGTCGGAATATATTGCTGGGCGGAGGGTTTAATCACATACTATATGAGATACACCAGAACTCCTAAGTTTTAATCCTTTTACCATTTTCTTGAAAGTTGACCACATTTTGGATACAGGGAAGCATAAAATACATCCACCTTAACCTATGAAAATATAACAATCAAGGCGAAATAACTTAATAGCTTGAATAAATAACAATACCTTAAATAAATAATAATAGCTTAAATAAAAAAAAGTTTAATTCAGTTTGTACAGGTTATCGATTCCGGCAATGGGTTCCCAACTAGGCCGGCAATAAATCAATTTGCACGAGAAATGGACGATTTCACCGACTTCGATGAAAATAAAATAATAGATTGTGAAACATTCGTCGATCATCATTCAAATCTGGGAAACGTCGAGTCTACCTGCTAGTATACATGTATACATATATTATGAATCGATATATGTGTAATATTGTTGTCGTTCTGTAGATGCCAAGCTAATGAAACTCCAGTGTTTATAAAGTACATAAGTGTAAGATAGAGTCGTAATAGTTTGTATATATATAATGTTTGTATAAATAATTTATATATATATATATATATATTATATATATATAATTTATATATATATATAAATATAATTCATATATATATAAATATAATTTATATATATATATTAAATATATATATATTTATATATATATATATTTATAAATATTTATGAATATATAAATATATATATGTATATATATTTTATATATATATATTTATATATATATTTTTTTATTATACATAAATATTTATAAATACATATTTATATATATATTTATATATATATTTATATATATTTATATATATATTTATATATGTATTTATATATATATATATTTAAATGTATATAGGTACTGTCTGCATGTGTGTATGTGCGTACTTATATGTTTATATATTTAAGACTGACGTGACATCTTCTCATTGGCTATACCTCCTTCTCCTCCTCCTTCTTCTCCTCCTCCTCTACCTTCCTTCCTTTTCCATTCTCCTTTTCCCCGTGCATCCTCATACTTTCACTACACCGATGAAGACTGAAGGATCGGTCGAAAATGATGTACTTATGAAAAACGTTTTTTAATTTTTTTTCATGATATTATTATTTTGTATTCCTGCACGTCACCAATTAAAAACGAATAAAGAAAAGTTATAAGCTTTTATACTTTTCGTATTATTTTTTATTCATATATATATATATATTTATATATATATAAATTTATATATACATATATTATATATATGTTTATATATATTCATATAAATATATATATTATATATATGTTTATATATATATTCATATAAATATATATATATATTTATAGTAATATATATAATATATATATAATATATATAATATATATAATATATATATATATTTATACGAATATATATAAACATATATATATAATATATATATAAATTTATATATATATAAATATATATACGTATATATATAAATATATATATAAATACATACAATATATATATAAGAATTTATATAAATATGTATATATAAATATTTATGTATATATAAATATTTATGTATATATAAATATATATGTAAATATATATATAATATATATATATAATACATATGTATGTTTATATATATATAAAATATATATATAAACATATATATATATTTAAAAGCGAAGTTGGGCATTTTTTTTTTTAACCTTATAAAAAAAGATCGACTATAATGTAAAAAGAAACAGGATCGACTAAAAGTAAGAAAAATAAATTGAAAAGGAAGAAGATCGACTAAAAGGGGGAGAAAGAGAAAAGAAAAGGGGGAACAGTGAAGAAACTTGAAGTACTTTTCGGCGACTGTCTTCACAAGTAAATGTCGGAATGAAGTAATATTGGCATGAAGTAATTTCTATGAGGGGGAAAAAAACGCCGCGTAGAAATTAACCTGGTGGCGCCTGTTTAAAAACGTTCAACGAACGTATGTGGTTCATCTGTTTGAAAAAAAAAATCCCCATTTCGCTTTTAAACTATTACAATTCTGTTGTACTTCGAATTTAATATATATATATATTTATATATATATATACATATATATATATATTTATATATATATATATACATATATATATTTATATATATATATATATATATATATATATATATATATATCTTGTGGTATGTACGTTCACATTCCATGTCTGATTGTATTGCACATTCCAAGGTCTCACTTTCACTTACTCATATTTGTATAAAAGTCGAGCAATTCAGCATCCAATCGGCTCATCAACCTCGCGGCCTGCTCGTTGACCTAATCGACAACCTCATGACCGACTATTACGCTAAAAAGAAACCCAACCTTTCACAAGATGAATGAACAAATGGAAAGTGCGTAATACAATCGCCATCTTGGTTGGGGACATTTTGTAACTTCCGACGTTTTCTTCGCTAATCTTTGATAATCATTCCCGGGAACGATGCTTGTGAGCGTTGCTTGAATTCTTGCATAGAATGGTAAGCAATCAGGTTTCTTGTTTTGAAGATTAGAGATTTACTTCATCAATCTGAGTTTACAAGTCTTTTTAGCCTGTATGCACGTGCCGTACGATTTAGTTTACTGGGAAGCCCCATAAAATATACGAGTATATTTATGTACCTCCTCTTCATGTAAGATAACACACAAGGTCATGCTGAGTTATGAAAGCCAGTGCACTAGACGAAGTGCACTCCAGCTTATAAAAATGCCCGAGCAGCCCTATCGACATTCCTGGTATGTGTCATTCAGGCGATTAGCACTAAATCTTTATTAGATAGAAGGTAAAGCCTGTGAGGAATGGATCTCCTAGGACTGAATATCTCAGCCCGACCCCTACTGATAAGTATCCAAATTTACATCTTAGATAAAAGAAGAGTTATGACTTTTTGGATAGGACCAATCTTGGCTTTTTGGCCAAGATCACAGTGTAGTATATGTTCTGATGCTGCACTTCACATTTTCTAATCTTGATCAGTGGAGGAGAAATCTTTCTAGACTGGGGCAATTTTTATTTTTGTTCCTATCCCGAGTGCCCCTGTTTGGGGAGCTGGATTTCCCCCATATTTAAAACTAGTGATGAGACGATTCCAGTGTTTTTCCGGATTCCGATACAATTACTGATTCCGATTCTTTATAAATCTCTAAATATTTACAATAAAGTTGTTATTTTTACCCGATTACCGTAAAAAACACATGTTCAGTGTGCAGATATTTTGCTCAAAAGTGAGAATACACTCGTGTGGGTAATCTATAGATATTTGTTTGACTGGTAGTTTAAAATAAATATTTAGTATTATATCATTACTACCAGCTGTAGAATATTTTGTTTCAAACAAAATCAAATAAAAAAGAAATAATTAAAGGAATCGTTTTGGCATCGGAAAATAGATACAAATTTTTCCGATTCCGATACCTCAAAAAGTTCCGATTTTTCCGATTTCCGATTCCGATTAATCGTCCCAACACTATTTACAACCGACCTTGTGTCTAACTCTGCCCTTGTGGGGAGGAAAGTAAATAGGAGCAATGTAATATCTGTTATCCCCATGAACAGGGGAGAAGACATTTTCTAAACTAAAGCAAGTTGTTTAATTAGGCGGAGTTGTAGATGTTCTACACAAATGATGTGTTACTGAATATTAGTGTAAAGTAAACAAACTTTAAGGATTGTTTCATATGCATGAAGCTTCTCTGCATAAGTACCGGAATAAAAAAAAAACAGGTCATGGCAAGTTACATCGTATTTGTGAATCGATGAAATGAAAAGTGCTTAAAGAACATAGAGCTTATCTCTGTGAACTTGAGTTATAGTTTTTTTTTGGGGGGGGGGTAGCAAGAACCTATATTTCATAAAAGTATTCTTTTTTAGAAAGAACCTCATTTTTATAAAAAAACACCTACTTTATTTTTCTCAGCATAGTTTTTTTACACATGTTTTCACGTGTACAACCACAAGGTTTGTTTGTTTTTCTTTGTTTGTTTGTTTGTTTGTTTTTCAACAAAACATGGTTTAAATAAAAACCCATGATAATGAATGAACTTAGATGGTTTGTGTAGAATGTCAGTTAGTTATTAATAAGTAAACAGTATAAACATTTAAAAATATTCTTGATGCTTATATATTTTTGGTACCACGCTATTTTAAAATAGTTTTTTTCAGGTTAAATTCAAGTTTCACGATATTTTTTTTATTAAATTGTTAGGTGGATGCACAGAATAGTTGCACAACATCCTCCCCATTCCATGTTAAGAATGGCTTTCGAAATAATGTTGTTGTTGTTTCAGCGTGGTACCAAAAATGCATAAGAATCATATACTTTGATACACCAGGGAATGTGTAAGAAAACTGTTTTTTACATTAGTAAACATCAAACAGAGCATATTACCCAGAAGCACTGAAAATATCACATTACAAAGGATAAACTCGCCAAAAAAACTAATTTAAAGATTTATTTGAAAAATAGATAATTACTTATTTTACAGGCAAATATTCTTTTTCGAAAAAAAAAACACATTATTATAAGCTGTCTAAATTTCAATTTTAATGACAAATGAAACTTTTAAAAACATAATATATATATATATATATATATATATATATATATATATATATATATATATATATATATATATATATATATCTTATACTTGTATTTTCCGTCAGGAAATTCTTTCATTTAAATGCACGTGTTTAAATGCAAAATAATTATTCGACTCTAGGAAAAAATGCAGTTACTTTTGCACAATTTTCGAAATTTCGCTCTGCAAATCGAAACAACTAAAGAACTTCCGGTTGTATCTTCAAAGATGTGATATCAAAATGTTAAGCGCCTGTAGTGCAAGTGCCATGCATCTTTAAGTAGACAGTGTATATATGTATATGATGATTGTTTTATCTTTACAGATAATCGCCGTCCCGCCTAACAAAAATCTCGCTATCAGCCCCCCCCCCTTAGTTCATCTCACATAGCCACGCAGGTGGCTCTTTAAACCAACTGCCGACTTACATGGCCTGAAGCAAAGATGACACAAAGTCAAGTGTCTACAGCGGGTTAACTGGACCACTCTGTGGTATGACGTTTCTCTCTATTTTTTCATTTTTCTTATCATTTTGTTTAAGCCAGGGATGGGGAATCCTACCAGATGCCAAACATACACCTGCTATTTTAGACACTCCAACCGAGAGATCTTTTTAAGATTCTAACCGTCCCTTTAAGTGCAATTGTTTGAATCTCCTTTGCACTTGGTTTACCTGGTATATTTGTAAGATAGTTTGTAAAATTCTTTTTCATAAGTCCGGTTGCTCCTATAATTACTGGAATGATAGAGATCTTCTTAAGGTTCCAGTTTCTTTTCATGTCATACATAAGACACTGGTATTTGGTAATCTTTTCCCTCTCAGCTCTGTTTAACCCAGCACCATTCGGGACACTAACTTCCACCAAGGTTGCTTCCTTCTCCTTCTTGTCCCATGTTACAATGTCGGGTTTTATAGCTCCGTTTTCTAGGTACGTGGCTGTAGGGATTGCATAGTCATAGTGGATGGTATATGACTTGTTTCCGACTGTTCTTTCGGGTATATGTTCCCATGACTTCTTGCCTGTGTACAACCATATGCCTATTCAGACCAATAATCGACTTGCACCTCCTGCCACACACCAGACAAATTATCTCATCCAGTCGCGGAGGTAAGTGTACATAAGGGCGTATTTCGTGTGACTTTGTGTGGTTCACATATCCAGCTTTGGACAGTAGAAAGCGCCCACATGTTTCACACTTCCAGCCAGCCCCACGAGCATCCAATTCTTTCACAGACCCTTTACGCAGGTTTCTCTTTAGCTATGCCTGTTCCAAGTTCTTTGACTAAATCAAAACGTGGATTCCATGAAAAAAGCTTCTTTCTTAGAACTGCACGCCTGTGGAACTCTGTTCCGTCTGCCTGCTTCCCTCCGGGCTACAACTTGGATGTCTTCAAGTCCAACGTTAACAAATTCCTAATGAACCGCCCCCTTAATTAAACACTTCATCAAATCTTCACACTAACGTAATGTACTTGCAATAACCCTTATCCCTGAGTGGCTTCCGGGTCTTGATAAGTGGTGATCACTGTGTAAAAAAAAAAATACCTTGCAACCCTCTGAGACAACTCCTCGCCACTCACTCATATTCCCAGCTATTTCTTCCCATCTCTTAACATTTATGCTAAACTTCTTAAGATGATTGCGAAGCTTTGTCACACGAGTTCCACTCCCCTAGTTACTGAGCGTCCGAAGATGACTTTTAAGTCCTGACAGCGACTTGCATATCCTAAATCAGACATTACATCGATGGCGATCATGGTTTGGATGAAATCAACACCAACGGGATTATCGACGTGCACTTTCACGTGGTTTACATGCATATATATATATATATATATATATATATATATATATATATATATATATATATATCCAAATACGCACACATATATACATGCACATACATATATATATACATATGAAAATACATATAAATGCGTGTATATATGCATATATGTATATATACATGTGCATATATGTATATAATAAATACATGCCTATACACAAATACGCATACATATATGCACACACGTATACAACAAATATGCACATATCTATATATACATATATATATACATATATACACATATTTATATACATATATGCGCATACATATATACACAGAGATATATATACATATGTATATATACTCATACAAACACATATATATACATATGTATGTATGAACTCACATATATACATATATACGCACAGATATACACATATATACATATGTATATGTAAACACATACACGCACACATGAATATATAGAAACATATATATATATATATGTACACACATATATGCATATATATATACAAACGCATATATATATACAGATACACACATTATACACATATATACACACATATGTATATACACGTGTGTATGTAAATATATATGTATATATATATTTACATACATATATATATATACTAGCAAAAATACCCGTCGTTAACTGGGTTCAAAAACAGCCTACAGAAAATGGACTGTGATTGATGAAAGTATTATAGGTTATGAAAAGGAGGGGGTTATAAAGAGATAGGTTTTGATACTCAAACATTTTACCCTAAGCAAAATATGATTAAAGTAAAGATAATTTTCGTGAAGATATATTTTTATATCAACTTTGTTTCCATTCGTAGCCAAGAGTGACCAACAAAATGATGTTTCTTTACAAAGAGAAAAATGTTATATATATAATAATATAAATATACAAGAAATAAATGTTACCATTGTCAATAAAAGTTACTTTTATGGTAGAAAAGTTCATTGGTTTATATTTTAAAGTAGTTTGTAAAAAAAAAAAAATTGTTTTTTCACAAACCGGTTTAAAATAAAACATCAAAATATCAGTGACTTTGAAATGGAGAGCCCAGTTTTAAATTTGAAGGAGGGGCAACTGAGCATTCTGTGGTAACAATTTTAGAGAGTTCCGTCAACGTAAGGAATATTAATAAACATATGTTAATGTTTTCCGTTATTTTGTGCTTGAGGAGTATTCGATTATGGCATGTGAAGTTTATATAAAAATTAATTTCAGTAGTTATCGCCCCTAATTTCGTTTTAATTTCTGTTCGCTGAAATTATTTCAAGTAAAGAGCATTAAAAACTATTTCAAAACAAAAAAAAACATGAATTGAACTTTTATTGACTATGATAACATTTATTTCTTGTATATTTATTTTATTGGGTAGTCGCTTGTTGGCTTTTCTGCTAAACACGCTAAATACTGCTTAATGATATCGACGAAATATCGAAAAACAAAGAAACGAAAACAGTTTTGAAAAATAATGAAACTTTACTTACTTTAGTAAAATAATCCGAAACAGCAAAATGGGATATTAAAAAAGTAAACACGTAATTACTTTAGTTTTTTTTAAGCAAAGAATCGATATAAATATGAATAAGAAGAAAATGGCGCTCTTTTTAAGCAGAACAGCTTCATTTCAGTTTTACAGTATTGAACGGTGTAGTATTGCGCCGTCGAATTCAGGGTTGCACTATTGTAATGAAAAGAACACGCAGAAAGGGTTGTAATCAACTGAATTCCGTCTAGTACACTGACAAAAAAAGCTTAAACAGATATATAAATAAAAATAAAAAGGTTATGCAAATGTTTTTTAAAAGACACGTAATCACGTGAGCAGGATTGTTTCCGTCTTTTGACACGATAACAAGTAACGTTCTTATTTTTTATTATTTATCTATTTATCTATTTTCGAAAGAGTGCCGCGTGCAAGTGGAGAAGGAAAAAACAGAGTTATGCCAAATTTGTGTCGAGAATTGTCTAAAGTTCCGACTTTTTTTTTCTTTCACTTTAATAAGAACGTGAATTTATTCGACACAATATGATTCAACTCCAAAAAATAAATAAAAGCTAACGTGAATTAAGATTAAAGTAAAGGTATCATTGTGGAACCTCACCCCTTTTAAAAAAAAAGCGTTGTTAAACTTTGTGACATATTTACATTCTATGGAGGTCAGGTGCGAACGAACACCCCATAATTTTATAATACCATATTTCTTCAACTTCTGTACATAATTATCAAAGAATACTTACGCAGATAGATATGAAAAGTCTTTGTTAAAGTTTGTGCCTATTTCCATTCTATAGAGACCAGGCGCGAACGCAGACCCCACCATTTTATTATACCATCCCTATTTAAGTTAAAACATACTTATCAAAGTATACTTATGTACATCTATATCAAAAACACTTGTAAACGTTTTTTTTAATTTTTTATTTTTTATTTCCATACTTTGTGGACCAGGCGCGAACGCAGACCCCACAATTTTAATGAACCACCGTTCTGCCAGCTCAAACATACCCATTCCTGTGTCTGGATACATCTTCTATCATTATATGTAATCAGTTATTTTAAAATAGTTAACCATATAGGAGCCTAGTCGTGACCACACACACAACACAACACACACACACATATTCAGGTTTATATTATATATATATATATATATATATATATATATATATATATATATATATAACTACTTAATTTACTCACATAAACCTAATATATGAAAGTATAGATTTATGCGTAAACTTTAAGTATTTACTTCAAAAGTGCTCAATACGTAGGTAGAGCTAGTTAGTAATTTATAAAATATATATGGCGATTAAGCTACACTGAATATTCTGCGTTTCATCCACTATAGGATTCGTCAGGCTTATGCGCGAATTCTGTGGTTGCTTCTTGTTTTTATATATGTTGAGGATTTCTAGTATCCACCGCGCCCCTTCCTATCAGCCAATGGGCATGCATTTTATCGAACAAAGGATCTGTTTTAGAACTAGGTTAGTGGTTTAAGGTAGACGTTTTCCTTCCTTTTTATATATATATATATATAAATATACCTATGTGTAACACACACATGCACACATATATACATATATATACACATATATGTGTGATCGTTTACGTATATTCATGTTTATTTAATTTATTTATTTGTTTGTTTTCTATTGTTATTGTTAGTTTTAAAGCTATTTTGTATCGCTATCCCAGAGTAAGTTTTATTTTGTGAACACAGTTGTTTGCTATTTCTCGTCTACAGTTTAATAGATTTTGAGGTTCTTTAAAGTACAGGATAGCAAATTTTTCATGGGGGCATAATTTACATGGGTCGTCTAAATATATATATATATATATATATATATATATATATATATATATATATATATATATATATACAGAGGTTACGTAACCAATGAAGTATAGGTCTAAAGTTACTAGTAAGTAGCTGACCGAAACATGATCATAACTGTGTAGCAACATATTACTACTTATGTAAAAACTAATAAAGAGTATATATATATATATATATATATATATATATATATATACATATATATATAGTCTATTTAATATACAAACATTATTGGTTACATATGTGCATACATGTTTCAGTGGAATCTCAATTCAAAGAGACCCACCTCACAGACCAAGAATTGAAACGGTATTGGAGGTGTGTGATGAGCAAAAAAAAAAAAGAAAAAAGTGGTAGTATGAAGGCAAGCTTGAACCGCGAAGGAGGAAAAGAACGTGAAAAAAGTGACGTGTTTGCTGTTGCGCCCATCGCCAAACCGGAAGTGACGTAAGTTTAAATTAAGGCTTGGCAATCAAAAAGCGGGAATGACTTTTGAAAATATCGGCGGAAAAAGCGACCCCTCCTTGTAGAACAGTGCCCAGTTGAGGGTAAAGGAATTCATGTTTTTGGCCGATTTTTCGATATTTGTCGTCCGAACGGCCAAGCTTCAAACTTATACCGATCTCATGAAATCCGTAGCCTCTGGCGAAAGTTTTAGGCAGAATAAAAACATTCATACATACATTCAAACAGATTTTTGTCCTTTATATTATAACAGATTACATCTAATAATATTTTGTAAGATCGAAAATCACTGGATGCGCAAACCAGTAGATATATTTCATTTCATTATTCTGAAGTATATATATATACTAACGCCCGAAATTATCCTGTACCTCTATAAGGCCACCATTCGCCCAGGTATGGAGTATTGTTGTCATATTTGGCCTGGTGTATCTGCTACTAGTCTTTCACTCCTAAACAAGGTTCAAAAAAGGTTAAATGCCCCGACAAACCTGACAAGCAGCAAAATCCCACCCCTTCACAGTTGAGATTCCTAGATGTAAGAGAGTCGTCTACTCCAGTAGTTTCTTCCCCAGAACTGGTAGACTTTGGAATTTCCTTCCGGGTTCCTGCCTCCCTAACTGTACTGACATGCAGAAGTTCAAGTGTAATGTGAACCGACATCTTGCTGCCCAACACCTCACATAGTACCCCTGTAACTTATGTCCCTGATAGTAGCCTCCTACATTAAAGTTGCAATGTGCCTTGTTTGGGGTGAAAATGTAATATATATATATATATATATATATATATATATATATATATATATATATATATATATATATATATTTCTTTACCATATTCCCTCTGCTTAACTTATTTTGTTTTCAAGTAAGATCTTTGACTTACTTGTTGTTTCATCAAATACTTCTGCATGCAAAATCCGATCCTGCATTTTGCTAATTCCTCCCCTCTGATGAGAAGGAGAGTATTTCTTCGAAACTCCGCGGATTAAGGACTATCCATTTATCTAGTGTTTTCTTTTCAGATTAAATATGTTTTTAACTCATTTCAAAGTGTTTTTAACATGTTTTATTAAATGTTTGCTCATATATATATATATATATATATATATATATATATATATATATTTGATTTACTTGTTGTTTCATCAAATATTTTTGCATGCAAAATCCGATCCCGCATTTTGCTAATTCCTCCCCTCTGATGAGAAGGAAAGTATTTCTTCGAAACTCCGCGGATTAAGGACTATCTATTTATCTAGTGTTTCCTTTTCAGATTAAATATGTTTTTAACTCATTTCAAAGTGTTTTTAACATGTTTTATTAACTGTTTGCTCGTATTATAAGCTCTATTTCCTATTTGGTTTTATCGAGCTTTATACTATGGCTGAGATAATTTTATAAATATTAATTCTTTAATATTTATAATATACTTTAATTTTTCCATCTTGGATCATTTTGGTAAATTTGATTGTAATTTTTATTTTATATATATATATATATATATATATATATATATATATATATATATATATATATATATATATATATATATATAGCCGTGTTAGTAAAATATTTTAAATAGTTCGAAGGTTTTAGTTATTAAATTATATTGCGCAGTGTAGACGTGTTTTCTGCTTGTGTATAATTACTATGGCTAGGACATCCGCATATTCTTTTCATTGTTTTGACTCTCGAGTGTGTATCCGATGATATCTTATGTTTTTCAGTTGATTAGCTGTGTCTAACTGTGTCGGATATATACTCGAGAGTCAAAACGATAAAAAGAATATGCTGTTGTCATAGCCCTAAATTACAGAATATATATGTATTGTTATGCGAATTAATTATATCTATATATTTTGTTAATAAGTGGAATTCATGCTATGCACGCAAGCATATGAATTTATGTCAGGGTATGTATGTACGTTTGTTCGTTAAAGTACGTGATGAAAAGGAACTTATCTTTGTCCAGTTTATTACTTTGGTTGGACCAACTAAGGCCAGACTAAAACCTCTGGGAATTGGTGGTTGGTTGGGGGTCTTCGGGCTGAGTAGCGTTTCATAAACATTGGTCAGCGGGGTGTAAACGCTCGGTTGGAGCTGCGTAAAGACTAAAATAAAAATAAAACAGGAAAAGGTGAAAAGGGCAGTAAACATTTGTTACGCCGGGATGGGAGCCATATGTTTGGCTTGGCAAGGTTGTCTCCCCATTATTGAGGAGTATGAGAAGAAAGAGGGGGAGGAAATGGAGGGAGAAGGATGAGGAGGTGAAAGAGGGAGTAAATTGTTAGACAAAGGAAAGAAAATCCTTTTCTATAAAAGAAGCTATAGAAGAGTTGCAGGGAATATAAAAAGGGGGACAGTTATCAAATAATACAAATAAGTATGAGAAGGATGCGAAAAGAGAAACATGTTGACGATGAAGATAAGGGAAAAAAACAAAAACAAATACAGCAAAAGACAAAATGGAAAGAAAGAACGTTATAATAACAGATTACGATACATTATCTATCTATCTATCTATCTATCTATCTATCTATCTCTCTCTATATATATAATCATATATATAATTATATATATATCATATATATATATATATGATTATATATATAATTATATTTATAATGATATATGTGCATTAGTCTATATATATATATATATATATATATATATATATATATATATATATATATATATATATATATATATAGTAATTTATAAAATATATATGGCGATTAAGCTACCCTGAATATTCCGCGTTTCATCCACTCTAGGACTCTTCAGGCTTATGCGCATAAGCCTGAAGAGTCCTAGAGGGGATGAAACGCGGAATATTCAGTGTAGCTTAATAGCCATATATATTTTATAAATTACTAACTAGCTCTACCTACATATTGAGCACTTTTGAAGTAAATACTTAAAGTTAGGCACCGCCAAAAATGGCCGCAAAATCAAGTTGTTGTTGTTTTTTAAAACGAAATTACGTTTATTAAAATCCATTATTTCTGAGTAACTTTTTTTTTCCAGAAAGATAAAACCCTGAATTTTATCATATAGAAAACAGAATAATGTAAAACTTTTTCTACTATTTTTAATTCAATTTTAAATGTTAAATTTTCCCAAAAAGTTAACAATTGACATTTTTTGTCTTGCACAAAAAGCGTACTTAAATATTAAAAAAAAGGGTTTTTGAAATAATTAATTAATTTATTTATTGTCTAACTAAGATTTAGGATAATTTTCTAAGAGAATATGCAAAAATATTATAATATAAGTACCTGAATTTCAAATAATTCCACTTATTCATATAGGTAACCAGATATTCGCGTTGACGTAGAGTTCAGATCGACTCTGTTTACGTTTTCTTCTGATAAAAAGCAAACTATGGAAGACCAAACAGGCCAAAAAAAACTTATTTTTCAGTGACGAAAATTTCAATGTATTATTAAGCTGAGGCTGGCCAGTACCAGATGGGTGACCATTTGTATGCGTTTGGTTTTTAATGTGTATGTGTGTGGGGGCCAGACTCCCCAACATGGGGGGGGCAATTTAAAGCAGAATAAAAAAAAATTATTTCAGCGCGTTTGGTCCACCATAGTCAAAGGCGGCAAACGTTTTCAAACGGGATCGAAAAAAAAGATGCTATTTTTAACACAAAGGGCACAATATTTATCGAATTTTTTTTTTTGGTATCGATTATTCAAAGCATGCCCTGTTTAATAATGGTCATGCATTATTCGGCTCGCTAAAAAAAAATTGTTAATTTATTTATCAAAAATTTTAAAATAGATTTTTTCGTATAAATAAAAAAAAAAAAAATTTTTTTTGTTTTGCTTAACTTAAATTAATTATTTTACTTAACATATTCACCGAATTTCACACTTCAAAACTCAAAAGCGGGATAATTAAACACAATCGAAGTTCTGATATTCAGACGTCAAAATAAGGTATGCAAACAATTTTTTTTTTTTTTTAATCTATAATTCAGTCCCTTACAACACAATATGTTGATTTCAGTCTCAGATGATTATTTTAAGCATATTTGTTCCCACTTCAAAACAAGGGGGGGTTTTGTAAGCAAAAAAAAATATATATATAAATATCGTTTATGAAAAATAAGTACACTGTTATAAAGTTCATTCTTCTCCTAATAATCGCTGAAGATTTCGTATTGATCGGATAATTACCTGATTTTTGGTAGATTTTTAAAAAGACGGTCCGTCAAAAAGTACTGACCTGCCCCCCCCCCAGTTTTGGCGGTGCCTACTTAAAGTTTACGCATAAATCTATACTTTAATTTTATGTGAGTAAATTAAGTAGTTATATATATATATAAGTGAAATTGTGTGTGTGTGTGTGTGTGTGTGTGTGTGTGTGTGTGTGTGTGTGTGTGTGTGTGTGTGTGTTTGTCAATGTTGTACAGACTCGAGATTTGACATAAGGAGTATTGAGATTTGGGGAAATAAATTTTAATCGGTTTTCGGCTAGAAAATTGGCTGTCAAGGCGTCAAAGTTCAACGGTTTGACTTTTAAAAACTCTATCAAACTCCTCCGCCAATTTTGGGTATAAACACTTGAAATTTTAGATCTAGGTTACTTGGACATGGATCAAACATTTTAATTTGATTTGTGCCCAAAAAAAAAATAAATGTCAAGTTGTCAAAATTAGGGTCAAAGTTTTAAAAAATTAATCTCTGCAGTCTCTACCAAATTACTCAGCCAATTTTTAGTCTAAACATTAGAAATTTTACATAAAGTGTATTCAGACATAAGACAAGCTTTTAAATCGGCTTTTGGCCGAAAATTTGGGTGCCTAGAGGTCAAAGTTCAAAAGATTTGACGTTTGGGGTCTCTAGTAAACTATTCAGCCAATTTTGGGTCTAAACATTTGAAATTTTACATAAATGGTGTTTAGACATGCAGCAAGCTTTTTAATTTGGCGAAAATTTGGCTGCCAAAACGTCAAAGTTGAAAGAATTGATCTTTGTAGACTCTACCAAAATCCTACTCCAATTTTGGGTCTAAACACTTGAAATTTTAGATGTAGGTTACCTGAACACTAGTCCAACTTTATAATATATATATACATATATATATATATATATATATATATATATATATATATATATATATATATGCACATAAAATTATGAAGAATACATTGGGTCCGAGCAAAGCCAGGCTGAACTGCTAGTATTTCTTCTATAAAATTAAGAATGTGTATGAGGAAAACTTTCAACCTACACACTCATCGAATTTTTTATCTACAGACTTGAAATTTAGTATATAGAGTATTCAGACATGTAAAAAAACTTTTTGATTGGTTTTCATCCGGAAAAAGGGCTGCTACAGGGTCAAAATTGTAAAATTGATACATGGAGAGGGGCTTATAGGATTTTTATCTGTTTGTCAACTGTTTCACCAGTACGCATGCGTGAATCGTTCACTTGCTAGATTATTTATGTTAATAAATAGGTTTGGAAACATTTTTAAATAACGTGTCAAGCTGGCCTAATGGCTATCGTAATTTACTCACTATGTTTAGTTTTGGTTTCGAGTCCAGTTCAAGTATCTTTTTTACTTACAAGTGAACTTGTAATTGTCTGTATTTTTGAGATGAGGTGTTTTCATTTATTGAGATTGTCGGACTGACTTCCTCATCTTGGTTGTTATAGTCACAACGTTTCGGCCGTTTTGCCCCCTGGCCTTCATCAGGTGTTTTGTATCGAACTGGGGAATCGTTTGTTACGAGTCTCGAACCCAACCTTTTATTATTATTACGGGGGTACCGTGTTCGGACTCCAGCTAGGCTCTGGGACATAGTTGCTGATTCTCTGTTTTGAATGTTACTTTTCACTGCCTTCGTTCAGGATTGAACTCAGCACGTTTGGGTAACTGTAAACTTTGATGCAACGTTTAGAACCACTCAGCCATATGTCATTAGGACAATACAAAACACCTGATTAAGGCCGGAGGGCAAAACGGCGGAAACGTTGTGACTATAATAACCAAGATGATGAAGTCAGTCCGACAATCTCAATAAATAAAAGAAGTGGACTGTTTAGAAATAATATATAATACTCGCATGCCTAGTAGTGTAGATCGATTTTGCAATTCCGACTATGTCAATGCAGAGAAAGTTGGTAAATAATCTAAATAATGATAACCAAAAATATTTTTTTTTTAATTTATCGTTTTATAATCAAATGAATTTAAACATTGAAAAAATTTAATATGATGACTTTATGCTGGTGGTAAATGAAAAAAATAAGCAAGTTATATTAACGCTGCTTTTTTAAGAAAAATATGAAGAAAATATAATCAATAAATTTTTCGTTTTTTTTTTTTGTTTTTGTTTTTGTTTCTTTTATATACCTGACTGAAAACTAAATGAGCGTCGATAAAACAAAAGGAACACTGCAAAATATTTCATTTAAAATAAATTTAACAATGGGGGTTTCTTTTCACCCGGTAATCTTTTTTTTTACACCGACACCTTATCGGTTTGGTTTTATATTCTCAATGCGTGTTTTAACTTGAGCTTATTACAAATATAGAAATAATTCAATCTTTTGCATTTTATGTCTTAGAAAACTTAAATAAAAAAAAAGAAAGGAATAGCTTATATTTGTGATATTTAATCATTCAGCTAAATTCACCCTCCGCATCCTCGTGTTTACAAAGCCGTTTGGCGGAAGTAAGGTCAGACAAATTTTTAGCCACGTATGACCAAAACTGTATAGAATGTATGTTTTTTAAAAATTTCGAATATAAAAATAGAAGTTTTATTCAAACAGTCTTTATTTTAACTTTTATAAGAAAATTATAACCTTTATAATAATATGTTTATGAACTTGTTTTTTTATCATGTACTTTTTTTCTTTACTTTTATAATAAAAATATATTATGGTCCGTTCATTTATATATATTTATGAACTGCTTTCCCCCAATCATATGTTTATTAACTGTTTTTTTTTATTCATGTACTGCTTTATATTTATTTTTATTTTTATAATAATAATATATTATGGACTGTTTTTTTTTATATTTATCTACTGTTTTCTTCCCCAATAATATGTTTATGAACTTTTTTTTTATCAAACAAAAAAGAACTTTTATAATGGTCAAATAATACGACAAATAAATACTTAACAAGATTGTTTTTCCGAACAAAAATATTTGAAAAAACAAAACATTTAGGGTAAATGTCGGTAGAGGAATTCTGGCAGATGACTATTAAAAATCTCATTTGATTTGAATATTGAAAAAAAAACAGTTCATAAATATTTTTTGAACAAAATCTCTTTAAAAAAAACATAAAACAAAAAATTGTTCATAAATATTACAAAAAAAAACGTTCATAAACCTATTTTTATTAGAAAGGTTATAATTTTGCTATAAAATATCAAATAAAGATGGTTTGAATAAAACTTCTATTTTTATATTTGCTTTAAAAAAAATATATACAGTCTATACAGTTTTGCTCATCCGTAGATAAAAATTTGTCTGGCGTAAGTTCCGCCAAATAGCTTTGTAAACACGGGGATGCGAAAGGTGAATTTAACCAATTATTCTTTATTTTTAAAGACGTTATTTTTCTTCGCAAACTATTTCTGCGCGAATTATTTGACTTGCGCTTTTTATCCTGTGAGGCAAGTAAAACCAATATTTATTCGGTAATTAAGAACTTAGAATATCGTCTTGAAATTTTATTTAAAACCCCAGTCTTCACATGGAGAGGGGAGAGTGAGTGTAACCATTCTGTACTTTCACCTAACAATTTAATAAAATCGAAGATATCGGAGAAGTTGAAAATACACACACACACACACACACACACACACACACACACACACACACACACACATATATATATATATATATATATATATATATATATATATATATATATATATATATAAAGCTGAATGTCTGTGTGTGTCTGGTCACGAATAGGCTCCTATATGGTTGACTATTTGAAAAAACTGATTACATATAATGATAGAAGATGTATCGAGACAGAGGAATAGGTATGTTTGATCTGGCAGAACGGTGGTTCATTAAAATTGTGGGGCCTGCATACGCGCCTGGTTCACAAAGTATGGAAATAAAAAATTTAAAAATTAAAAAAAAAAGTTTACAAGTGTTATTGATATAGATGTACATAATAATACTTTGATAAGTATGTTTTAACTTAAATAGGGATGGTATAATAAAATTGTGGGGTCTGCGTTCGCGCCTGGCCTCCATAGAATGGAAATAGGGACAAACTTTAATAAAGACTTTTCATATCTATCTGCGTAAGTATACTTTGATAATTATGTTTCAGTTTGAAGTAATATGGTATAATAAAATTATGGGGTGTTCGTTCGCGCCTAACCTCCATAGAATGGAAATATGTCACAAAGTTTACCAAAGTTTTTAAATATAGATCCGCAGAATATTGTGATAATTGTTTCAGTGTGAACAGGTATGGTATAATAAATTATGGGGTTTATCTATTTTATTTTTACTTTCATCATATTTTGCTTTGGTTTTGATACGCCCAAATTCGAAGCTATCTTTTTACAACCCTTCCTTTTCATAAGCTATCATACTTTCATAAATCAGAGTCCATTTTCTGTAGGCTGTTTTTAAACCTAGTCAACGACGGGTACTTTTGCTAGTATATATATATATATATATATATATATATATATATATATATATATATATATATATATATATATATATATATGAAAGATCGATATAAAATTATTCGTAATACATAGCTAGTATTTGAACAGAAGAGAGAAAAAGGTCACGAAAATAGAAAATGTAGAAAAAGAAAAATTGTTAAAACGGAGAAAGAAAAAAGAAAGAAAAAAGAAAGAAAAAAGGAAGAAAAAAAGGAAGAAAAAAGAAAGAAAAAAGGAAGAAAAAAAGGTACAAATAAACAGGAAAAACAAAAAAGATGAAAAGAAAAAAAGTAGACGAACCACCAACATGACCAAGAAAATACTTTGCTTTAAAATGCCACTGCCAATGTTTGTGTAAAATTCGTCAGTTGCAACGGTTCACCGAAAGCAGAGGTGAGGGCGGTAGCGAGCGAGAAACGCTTTGGATATTTTTAACTCAGAAATTCTGTTAGCTGGAACTTTTTTTTTATTCCCTTTGTGACAAGAATGCTGACCAATGCGCGAAGATTTTTTCCTTGCGTACATCCTCTTATTCACAGAAGAGACATTGCCAGTCAATCACTGCTCTGCCAATACTCTCATACAAGGTGCTAGGCTGACCCTCCATGTATGGTTTCTTCTTGTAAAAGTATCGTAATAAACACTCGTCTACTTACAACCATTGTCAGCAATTTTCCTATATTCTCTATATGTGCCCAAAACTAAACGAAAATTATAAGAGCAGAGTTTTTTCCTTAAAACTGTCCAGATGTGAAACACAATATCGTGGTGCTGCTTCCCAGCTGACTATAATATTGTTATTGTCAAGTCCAATGTAAACAAGTTCTTGTTGAACCGTCCACGTTTTTATCTAAACACTACGGTTATCTCATTGTCTATGAAAGAGAAGATGGATGAAATCCACAAAGAGTCTGATGACATGTTCCCCCCATTTACTGAGGAGAAATTGAAGACTTGAATTAAACATCTCAAGTCTAGAAAGGCACCAGAACTCAATGGTATCTCAAGAAAGATGTTCAACTCCTGTGTTGCTGGATACAACATTCCCAAGATCTGGCGACGGGCAAAAGTTATAGCTCTTCTTAAACCAGGGAAACATCCCCAACTACTATCTAGCTATCGCTCTATATCCTTGTTGTGTGTACTGTACAAGTTGTATGAACGCCTCATTCTGGCCAGGATATCACCAATAGTTGAAGACCAGCTTACGGACGACCAGTCTGGGTTCAGGGAGGGGGGTTCATGTGTTGGTCAGGTTCTGAACTTGACTCAGTACATAGAGGATGCGTATGAACGAAAAAAATCACAGGGGTTGTATTTATCGACCTTACAGCAGCCTATAACACCATCAACAACCGAGCACTTCTGCTGAAAGTTGGCCAGACCTTGAAGAACAGAAAAATGGTTTCCATTATAGAATCTCTTCTCCGGAATCGAAGATTCTTTGTCGAAATGGATGGTAGGCAGAGTCGGTGGAGGTCACAGAAGAATGGTCTGCCCCAGGATTCTGTCTTGGCGCCGACTTTGTTTAATATCTATACAAATGACCTACCAGAATTTACAGACATCCGTAGATTCATCTATGCGGATGGCACGTGTCTTGCGACACAAGATAAGAGCTTTGAAGCAATTGAGAAAAGAATCTCTAGTGCCTTAAAACCCCTAGCCTCCTACTATAAGAAATGGTTCCTCAATCCCAATCCTGGAAAAACAAAAGTTTGTAGTTTCCACCTTAACAACCACATAGCCAACAGGAAGCTGAAGATCCAATGGGAAGGTAAGGAGCTAGTAAATGAACCATATCCAGTCTACCTTGGCATCACACTGGACCGAACTCTCTCCTCCAAGACACACATAGACAAGCTCCGAAAGAAGATCGCGCCTCGAATTAACTTAGTCAACATACTGGCTAACTCGAGTTGGGGAGCAGACCCACACACGCTAAGGACATCATTAGCCCTATGTTACTCCACGGCTGAATATGGCGGTGCAGTATGGTCTCGCTCAGCCCATGCTCACCGCATTGACGCAGATCTCCACAAAGCTTGCCGGATCATAACCGGAAACTTAAAAAGCACACCTCTACCAGCCCTATACCGATTAAGTGGCATACCACCACCTAAAGTCCGTCGGGATATAATTGCGAGAGTTGAGCGTACTACACAACTCGAAGACCCCAGACACCCTCTCTATGGCTACTTGGAGGTGGCTAGATGACTTGTGTCCCGGCGAAGCTTTGCCACAGTGGAGGAACTACCGGACACTCCTGCATCCTCTTACCGGCTACAGATGTGGAGAAAGGTAGAGCCTCAGTCTACAAATATAGCACTGCCAGAGCCCAGTGAAACCTTACCACCTGGCACACACCTGTCCCGTTCGGAGTGGGTCACTCTGAATAGGGCAAGGGCAAAAGTTGCAAAAACTGGCGACAACCTCCTCATGTGGGGTTACTCTACAACTGCTGAATGCCCCTGTGGTGTCCAAGCTCAGACCATCGAGCACATTTTAACATCTTTCCCACTGGGGCCCAACTGCACGGACGAAGACCTCAGTGTTGGTAATGAAACCGCACGCCGCTGGTTGAAGAGATGGAGCGACAAGATATGATATGATTGTCTATCTAACACTCGTTTTTATCAGAGAGTGACATCCGAGCCATGATATGTAGTGACCCCAATTAAGAAAAATACATAAGGAACGCGCTGGGATGTGCGGATCTGAAAAGCACAAGAATTTGATTAAAGTTAGGATTGCTTCAAAAGAATTGGGATTTGCGATGAGCTAACCAGGATGGCAATATGTGGTAAATTGTTTAATTTTGGGAAAAACTAGCTTCCCCGAAGACGAAGAGCACTTTGGTAGATACAAAAATAGCTGAGAACGAACCCGTCGGCAATCCCCGATAAAGATGATTAAGGCGAGCGACAATGATCTACCTCTCCTAATAAAGGAGGAGAATTTCCTCATAGGATGGAGCTAAATTCTATATCATTACGATAAATATAAGTTTTATGCTATCACCAGTCACTAGGTTGTCAGAATGACATCATGATAAACCTCGACTCGATTGGCTAAAGTCATTTTACGAAAACCCATACTGCACCAAATATGGCACAAGGCCGTTTAATGTGATAAAGCCAGCTACTATAAGGGGGGGACTCTGTCAGGTACGAAAAATAAGTGAGAACAGACCTGTCGGTATTCTCCAGTATAGCCGCCTCGGGCGATCAGCAATGACTACCCTAACCGAAGGATTATGTATTATCTTGGAGGATTGCCGCCTGGCACTATACTGAAAAATACATTACCCCAACAAAATAGTTTGATTCTTTTCAAGTCCGTGATGAGTAGAAACTAGCTGACACTTTTCAGTTTTTGGAATTCAAGACTGATTTCTTTTTTAACATGTTATGGGTTATCAGTTAAATTGATAAATAAACATTTTCATTTGTTGCTTAGAAAAGGAATATGTATAAACAAAAACTGTTTTTATAAATACGGTCAGCGATAGAAACATTGGAAAATAAAGATTGTCAACAGTTCGCGAAGACGTTATAAGCACTCGCTCTCTTGGTGAGTACCGATGAGAAATCCACGGTCCACACAAAAATGTGTTTGCGTATTAAATATGTTTTACATATTAAAAAGAAACCTCTTTTAGCCTTAATCATCGGTTAAGCTCCAACCATTGCCCCAACGCTACAGCGTCGCATCCAATGTTGCCTGTACACATACATCGCCCCTCCACATACATACCCCCGACCAACTCGATAAGCAATAAAATCCCAACCCTTCGCTGTTGAGGTGCCTCTATGCTTTCTATTCTAATAGCTCCTTCCCTCAGCCCACTAGACCTTAGAATTACCTCTGTTTCTTGCATACCTGACTGTACTGGCATGCAGAAGTATAAACGAAATGTGAATGTGGCACTTCCAAATGATTATGAAGAACGGAGCACATAATCCCGTGACGTCAGACTTGTATTAACTGTACGAAGTATGGAACAGCAGAAGCGACTTAATGATTTTTTTTAAAAACCTTTGTTATCTTCTTCAAACTACAATTAATAATTAATCTTTGTTATAATTTTGTTAGCTTTTAAGATTTACACACTTTAATTGTTAATAATGTTATAAATATTTGTACATTAAATATGAAATACGGTTTTACTAGATATGTACGACTGTTCATTTGGTTAATTACCGACTTCTATACTTTATTTGGTAAAAAAAAAATAACTAGATATCATAGTGATCTACAAAATGTTTATTTTTTGTGTGATATGTTTCAATCGGTTTTAATCTGACGATAAAATAGCTGGCAAGAGTCATGTTAATATTAGAACTTAATATTTTAAAAAAAATAAACCCCATTAATTAAAAATCAAAGTTGTAATGGAAGGTTTTGAAATAATGGAATTTTAATCGTTTTTAATCTTTTAAAAATGAATTAATTTTAGAAAGTTTCTTTTTCTAGGCAATTCAACCGATAATAGTATATATTAATTAGAGAAAAAAAAAACAATATTAAATTTATATCAATTTTTTAATTGCAACTTCAACGTAAGTTTTTGTTCAATACGTGTATTTAAACGTTTAAAAAAGAAATTCGTTACTTATTTGAACTCTTATGTTAAAGTTTCGATCAATTTAAATATATTTTGTTCAAATGTCGAAAAAATAGATAAGGGGCACGTATTAAAAAACTATTTTCTTTTATATATTTTACGGAAACTGCATGTTATTTCATTCTAAAATTGATAAGTATCGAAAATTTCATGAAAATCTGACGATTAGTTGATTGTTGCTAGATTTATTATACACGGGTGTGTTTTCATGTTCAGAATACTTACATGGGAACGTTATTTTAACGCTTCAATTATGTAAACACGATTTTCGTCTCGCATTTTCATTAATTTCCTTCGGTGAAAGAATTTTTTTTTAATTATTACTAGTTTATTTTTGCCCTTCTTTTAAATGATACAGAAGTTATATCGATAATATTAAGTTATAATTAAATTACATCGTGTTACATAGGGGGGGGGGCAATTTTGTGGTGAATTTAGAGGTGCCTAGTGAACAGGTATTTCGCTACTTAGCTTTCTACAATCTTGTTAGGCATGGTCCTAAATTGTAGTCCATTATGTTGAAATGGTAATACACTTACATTTAGAATGAAATAGAGAAAAAAAAAACAATTAAAATTATCAAAGTTATGCGTGTAGAGCTGCTTTTTCGTGCCTCGTTGTTTCCTACGATGATCCATCCAATGGTCGAATCTTCAGAAAACTTATCAAAATGTTCTTTAAAAAATTTTACTATTGGAAAAAATTGTCAGTTATAAAAAAAAAACCTCGAAAAGCTAAATATGCATCTAGGGAAAAGGAGAAGTTGTAAGAAAACAACTGGATAGAAGAACGGGAGTAAAACCAGGAACCATTTGAGATATTGAATAGATTTTCAAATAATAAAAAGGACGACGAAGCAAACAATAAAGGGATTGTGTAAGAAAAAAGAAAGAAAGACAGAAAGAAGGAAAGAAAGAAATGAAGAACGGAAGAAAGAAAATAAGAAAGAGCGAAAGAAAGGAAGAACGAAAGAAAGAAAAAAGAAAGAAAGGAAGGAAAAAGGAAGGAAGAAAGAAAGAAGAAAGAAAGGAAGAAAGAACGAAAGAAAGAAAGGAAGAAAAAAGAAAGAAAGAAAAAATAAAGGAAAGAAGGAAGAACGAAAGAAAGGAAGAAAAAAAGAAAGGAATAAAGAAAGGAATAAAGAAAGAACGAAAGAAAGAAAGAAAAAAGAAAGAAAGGAAGAAAGAACGAAAGGAAGAAAGAAAGAAAGACGCTAGGAAAATAAAAAGTGTGAAAAGTAGACTGAAAAAGAGAAAATTAAATATATTAAAAATAAACCATAAAAGAAAACGAAGAGTCTTTTGTTCGATAGGATACTCAAAAAGAAATATTAAGATTTTTTTAACCCGCAGACTTTCAAAGAATGCGTTCTTTTCATCGGAGGAAAGATATTAGCAAATAATTATTATAGCAAAGCTATGAATTTACTGGTACTCGCATACATTTAAACTGCATCACATGAAAACTAATCATATATGCATCGAAAAGTTAGTGTAGAAAGTTCGTGAAGCGGAGGAAAGAAATGAAAAGTTAAAAAAGATATGCAATGGTTACGTTGTTCTAAAAGGCCAATTAGTCACAAGATTCAACGTTCTTATAAGTAGTTTTATTTGTAATGTTGACAAATTAAAGTAAAGCATTAAAATATTGAGTTGTTTTTAAAAGAAAAAAAAGAGAAAAGAAGGGGAGGGGAGAAATAAGGAAAGAAACACAAAAGAAAAAGGAAAAGGGGCGAAAAAAATAAACAGAACCAAAATAGAAAATATGGCGAAAGTAAAGGAAAAACGTGACTTACACAAACGAAGGCGCTTCTTTCTAGCCTATCACGTGACAGATTCAAGAAAGAATCTATATATATACGGTTTATTAATATACGTGTTGCAGTAATTTGCGTATGAGGACAATGACTGCAGTGAAAAGGAATAACGGGAAAAGTACGGTGCAGTCTTCTTTATTAGACAAGAGGGAGAGAGAGAATAAGAACGGTCGTTAAAGGTTACAATTGAATCGAGAGTTGGCAAGGAGTTTGGACTAATCTTTATTATTATTATTATTAGTAGTATTATTATTATTATTAGTAGTAGTAGTAGTAGTAGTAGTAGTAGTAGTAGTAGTAGTTTAATTGATGACAATGAATGACAGTAGAAAAAAAATAAAAGGAAAGAAAGACGAAGAAATGAAAGAAAAACTGAAATAAATCAATATAAGGTAAAGAAAGAAAATAAAAAATACAACGAAAGAAAAGAAATAAGGAAAGAAATAAGGAAAGAAATAAGGAAAGAAATAAGGAAAGAAATAAGGAAAGTGCTTGTATATAGAAAGACAGTTAAAGCATGTAATTGATAAAGAATGGAATAACAGAAAGGAAAGATAGAAGAGGAAAACTAGACAAGATAAAAAGAAGGAAAAAGCGAAAGATATCGACAGAAAAGGAGTAAAACAGGAGCCATTAAAGAGATTAGACTTAAATGTAAAAGACTGAATTAGCGAAAGAAATGAAAAATAGGCAAATAAAAGGCAGAAAGCAAAATGTAAGCAGATGAAAACATGAAGAAAAGATGAAAATAAATACAGAATAATGAAAAGGAGTTCTTTTTTTATTATTCAATCTACACACCAAACAAGGAAAGTGCCACTTTGAAGTAGGGGGCTACTATTCGGGGACAATTTGCGGGGGCATTATGAAGGGAGATGAGTAGAAAGATGTATATTCACATTACACTTGAACTTCTGCATGTCAGTACAGTTGGGAAAGCAGAATTCCGGAAGGGAGTTCCAAAGACTTGCAGTTCTGGGGAATAAACTATTGGAGTAAAAGGCTTTCTTACACCTAGGATCTCTACTGTATAGGGGTGGGACTTAGTTGCTTGTTGGATTTGCCAGGGGTAGTCACGTCGAGGAGGTACAAGCGCTTGCAGTTCGTAAGAGCAGCCACCATTAAAGTATTTGTAGAACAGACAGAGGGATGCAACATTTCATCGATGGGACAGGGGCTGAAGCTTAGATGACAGTTCAGGACCTATCAGGGTAGCGACTCTCTTTTGAACCCTGTCCAGGAGTGAGAGACAAGCAGCAGACGCACCAGCTCAAACTGGCAGCAATAATCCATACATGGGCGAATGGTGCCCCTATAGATGCACAGGATACTTTCGGGCGTTAGTAGCTTTCTGGTACAGCAGAGAGAGCCCACCTTCTTTGCAGCAGCCTTGGCAATGCTTTCAATATATATATTCCAGTTCATGTTCCCTGTAAACGTTAGGCCGAGAAGTTCAAAGGAAGTACTTTCAGGCAGTGTATTCTTAGCCATTGCTATTGGTGGTAGAAAAGGTTTCTTGTAGTTATTTAAGGAAACAAGCTTAGTCTTGGTAGCATTGAATGTGACCATCCATTTTTGTCCCCATTCCACTACAGATTGGAGGTCATCCTCTAGTGTTTCTGCCATTTCCTTAGATATGTGTTCATTTGTGTTCCCCTCATATATGTTATAGAGAGTGGTGTCATCGGCAAATATACCCATCTCCGAAACAATTTTATCAGGGAGGTCATTTATGAATATCAGGAACAATAAGTGTCCAAGGATAGATTCCTGGGGTACTCCCGCATTTATATCATATTGTTTAGATGAACGACCGTCAAGGACAACTTGGATTTTTCTCTTACTTAAGAAGGATTTAATTACATTGTGTATTCTTCCAGTGATACCATATGATCTAATTTTCCTTAGAAGACCATCGTGCCATACACTGTCAAAAGCCTTAGATATATCAAGGGCTACCGCTCTACCCTCCCCTATTTTGTTCAGTGAACGGTATTAAGGAAGATGATTAGTAAGACGTTAATAATTATTGAAGTAAAAAAGGAAAATGGACAGAAAAGGTGAAATGAAGACGGAAAGTCATAAGGGAATTTGTTGCATAATGTTAGTAATACTAGTTAGTAATACTGAGGTTTAATACTGAGTTAGGTTTAAAAGTAAGATGATGGAAAAGAAAGAACAAAATGAAGAAAGAACGGAAAAAATGATAAAAGGTAAGCCTTTAAAATATTTACTTTTTTTTTAAACTCAAAACTAGAAAAAAAGAGGACAAATAAAAAAGATAGGAGGGAAGAAAACAGAAAGAAACAAAAATAGAAAGATTTTTTTTTTCAAATAAAGAAATGATAACGGAAGAAGAAATGATAACGGGAGAAGAAATGATAACGGAAGAAGAAATGATAACGGAAGAAGAAATGATAACGGGAGAAGAAATGATAACGGGAGAAGGAGCAAAGAAAAACGAGTTGGAGAAGTTTTCGTAGACAAACGGAAATAAATAAATTTTAAAGTAAAAAAGAAAGGAAAGAAAAAATAGGACAGAATAAAGGAAATAAAGATGGACGGAAAGGCATCACGAGCGTGATTGTATAACGTTAGTAAAAATGCAGTTAAACGTTGGGTTGCGTTAAAAGACAGAATACAGGAAAATAAGAAAATAAATAAACGAAAAAAGAACTCAAGAAGGAAAATTTGTAAAATGATTTGTTGAGGCTCCCAAATGTCAAAAAAGCCTTCTACTCAAATAGCTTCTCACCCGAACTGCTAAATTTTGAAATTTTTTCTGCTTCTCTGACTGTACTAATATGCTGAAGTTTAAATGTACTGTGAACAGATATCTTGTAGCTCAACTTCTCACAGCCCCTGTTACTCATAATCTTAAATAGTATCTCCTTACGTTCCAAGTAGCAATATGCCGTGTATCGTGTGAAAATGACTTTATAAAAGCGATAAAAATCAACCATTGAAAATACTTTTAAAAGTCAAACACTAAAGAAAAGATAAATCGGCAACAAAAAAAAGAAAGAAAAGAAATAATGCAAGCTAAAAAGAATGAAAATGATGATAAAAGGGCACTCATTTAAAAGTCAAAGACGAAAGGAAAAGATAAAAGAAAAGAAAGGCGCTGGGAAAGAAAAAGAAAGAAAAAAACGAAAGAAAAAAGAAAAAGGAAAGAAGAAAATTTAAAGAAAGAGAGACTAAAAGAAAGGAATTAGATGGGTGGGTAGCAAAAGATGAGGTATTTCAAATATTGGTTTTAAAGAAATAACGAGAATGCTTTAGCTCTCTCTGACCGTTTTTTTTTTCACTCTCTCTCTCTCTCTCTCTCTCTCCCCCCCTCTCTCTTCCCCCTCCCCCCTCTCTCTCTCTCTCTCTCTCTCTTTCTTTTAGCCTGTGCCGTCTTCTTCCGTCCCTGGAGAATCTCATCGGCCTCAGACCTATCATCCATCCATCTTGATCCCCTCGCGACGGATCAGGGCCAAACCCTACAAAACGCTTAATTGAAATACCGTCTTCAGAGCAACAGTTTGTGTTTGTTAAGAAAATGTTTTGCCGCCGGCGACGAGCGAAGAGAAATAAAATCAAAATTAAAAAAACGAAAATGAAAAGAGAAATACGATCGAGGGACCAGTAATCGGGTTTGTGGTCGGGCAAGTACTTTGGAAGTGTCAGGGGTGTGCTGGGTGTAGAAAAAATGGCGGTTGTAAAGGTGAGTCGTCCTACTAGACGGGGAGGAGAAATTGGAGGTAAAGAAAAATAAATAAAGAAGAAAATACGTGGTATTTAAATATAGACGTAATTTAGCACTAAATATAATCCTATTAATAATTCACCTTGCTAATATCTACCTGGCCAAGACATATACACTACGCCATTTTACCTATGATTACAACTAAATTTATAAACCAAGTTCTGCTTAATACCAACAAAAAAATAACTAGAATGTATTCCTTTTGGAATGCAATCATACGCTAGTTGGGATCGTGTCTAATAAATGACTGTGTGGAGTTGAGTAACTAGATTTATTTTCACATTACATTTAAAATTCTGCATGTCAGTACAGTCAAGGAATCAGGAAACAGGGAGTGAATTCCAAAGTCTAGCAGTTTGATGAAAGAAACTATTAGAGTAGAAAGCTTTTCGGAATAAAGGGACCTAAACAGTGAAGGGGTGGGACTTTGCTGCTTGTTGGATTAATTGAAAATGTGTTCATCAGAGCACATTTTCAATTAAAGTGCTTTAAAAACATGCACAGGGATGCGATATTTCGGCTATGTTTGAATACGAGAAATTTCTTAACAGATATAAACGTAATAGACTAATTATCTACTTCTTGCCATTTGTTTGCTTCCTCACAAGAACAAAATGTGACACAAGGTCGTTTTTAATGTGGGGAAAACCAGCTCCTCAAAGACGGACACTCTAGAAGTAGGCAAAGATAAAACTTGCCTTAGTTATTGAAGGACAAATTAACAAGCGTAGCATCAGAACAGATACTACACTCGAATCTCAGCTCGAAGGCTAGAATTGTCTACTTATTTAGATGCTTTATTATTTCGAGTATTGTTCTTATCTTAGATATTATATTAACAACATTTGGGCTTATGTAACCTCCGACCTTCTTCAGATACGTGTTGTCAGAATCTTTCTGTCGAACTCGGGAATCTACGCAGAATTTCGAAAGAAACGCCTAATTTAATCAAAGCCAGTGGGTTGTTCTCGTTCGGTCAGCCATGACCGAGTAAAAGTCTTAAATAATTTGTAATTGTATACTTAGTAGCGCATGCATCGAGGATTTGACCTTCAACTTTTGGAATATTATCATTAGAACTAATTTTACTTAACACGTTTATCCATTGCGCCAAATTTTATATATTGTATTTAATCTATAAAACTTATTTTTTACAATCTTAATTGATTATATTCCTTACATATTCAATACTTGCATCAATATTCACCTCGCATTCAGTATTTATATCTTCTATATTCATTATTCTTTCACTGTTTAAATCTACTACATTTTTTTCTGTTTTTCATTATTTAAATTTACAATATTCAATACGATGCTCTTGCATAATTTGACCCGGATTCTCGGGAATTTCCGTCAAGCATTTATCGGGCGAGACCGACAATCATCGGTTTCAGCCCAGCGTTGTTCAAATGTTGAAACGCTCAATCAACTTTTTATTTTATTTAATTAAATTAATAAATTTTATTTATTAAAAAAATGAAATAAATAATTTTTTTCAGTCCTTTTGAAGTAGGTTTTTGTTATTTTTTATTATTTGTATTTTTTCTGGTTTGATTGCTTTGAAATTACTCTGCGCTTGTTAAAGCGCTCGACTGAAACTCGAGTATCTGGATCAAATTATTCAAGAATACCTTTTATACTTATTCATTATTTAAGTCTACTATATCCAATATTCGTGCATTATTTCACTTTTTTTACTTGGGAGGTCACCACTTATATCAAGGATAAAGTTAAGTGTTGAGTAGATGGTGAAACAACATGATCAGTTATGGTGGAACTTGGATAAGGCATAAATTATTTTAGAGGACGACTCAATGGGAATTTATTCATATTAGATTTGAAGATGACTATGCTATAGTAGATCAGGAAGCAGACACACGGTATTGCGTTCCACAGACTGGGTTCTGGGAAAGAAAATCTGATCATGGAATTTTCGTTTAATTTTAGGCATCGATAGGGCGTAGAGAACGTTTTTCATATTTATATCCATAATATGCGTTATCTATTCCGTACATAAGCTACACCATTCACGACTTATTCATTATATAAATGCACAGTATTCAATTAAGTCAAATCACTCTATTAATATGGATGCAATTCTGACTTAATTGTTATAGTTGTAACGAAGAAAAAAAGGTATTTTGTGGTAAAGAATTGAATTAAAGTTTTAAAAAGAATAAGGGGAACTAGTATGAATCATTGACAATATTACGAGAGGGGGGGATAATACCTCCTATTTTTTATTCTGTCCCAATTTATTAGAATAGATTGAAAATTTTTATGACGACTTAACATATGCATTCATGACCTGAAAGTTTCATCTGTTTGTTATAGATTTTGACGGTGTTAGACTTTAAGAAAAGCAACCCTTTCACGCACGTGCGTCAGAAGCAGAGATGCGGCATGAAATTCCTGGCATAAGTGTATTGAAAATAGTAATGACGATGTAGAAAAATAAATTCTGGAACATAAACGGTCGCTCGTTTTAATGGTACCACTCCCGTCTTCGTAGCTCTTCAACGTTCTTAGTTTAAGACATAGGAGGCTTTACTTTTGGGGCAACGCTTGTGCATGATAAAGGCGAAAAAGGAATACAAAAAAGAATGAGAAAGAAAAGAAGTAGAAAAACGTGTTTCCCTTTTTCTAATGGTCAGAAGACTATTCGACTAAAACCTTAAGGGTTTAACATTTTTTCTTCAAATTCAAATCGATTAAAAGAAAGAACAAGTGAAGCAGGCATGGTCCCCTGTGAGTGCACAGTGAACGAGGCATAAAAAATGACTAAGTTCAGCATTTGTTAATCCCCCATTTAGCCCCCAAAGTCCCCAGGTGAGTCAAATCTTGGTGAAAATGAACCGAGTGCAGTTTTAGGCCTTAACATATGTAAATTTGAGTTCTGCACTATGCAAAAAAAAAAAAAATGACTAAGTCCATCATTTGCCCTCCTCCATTTAGCCCCCAAAAGTTCCCAAGAACTTAACATATTTAAATTTCAGTTCAGCACCATGCAAAACTGCTAAATAGACATACACAGAAAATTGTGGACAAATATGGTAAAATAGTCCCAAAAGTGGAGTTTTATTAGCCTTAAAAGAGCCCCTGGGACACACCCAAGAGTTATCGTGAAGTATAAACAATCAAAATTATATAGAAATCAGTTAGTTACAACTTTTCAGAAAGTTTTATAAAAATCCAAGCCATCAATTTTTTTTAATAAGCACAAAAGTGTCACTGTTAGCCATTTTAACCCGAAAGGCACCCCTGGGGGGAGCAATCAGAGTTTTCCCGGAAAATCCGTTCTCTTACATTTTTACTTATATCATGTTTAATGTTTGTGCAAAATTTCAAAAACTTCTAAGGCGTAGTTATTGAAAAAAGTTCGACAGACGAACGGACGAACGGACAAAGGTGAATTTACAGGTCCACCCTCCTTTTGTTGGGAGACGAAAAACAATAATTTTGAGTACATTTTTAGTTGTATTGCTAGATTATTATCCCTCTCTCTATTTTCTGCCCTATTATATGATATGCAGCCATATTGATTAAAACCAGTTATTTTGTTAGCTTAACTTAGTTCATTATATGATTTTTTTAAAAACTAATCTTATAACTATAACCTAATGAAGGTAGAGCTTCATTAAAGCATTCTATATTTTTATTAAACAGTCTTTTATTTTTAGATAATTTATTAATTCCTTTAGAGATAGAAGAAACTACCGATTTTTGGTGCGACTGCACTATAAAAGGGAAAACGAAAAAATGATTAAAAATGGAATCACCTGACTTTTGTGTCCATCTCAACTAAAAGCAATGATATCTACATAGCTGGCATGTTAAAAGTAATTAAATATTTAAAAAAATCACGTTTTCGATCTTTATCGTAAATAACCGTCGCCATATTTCTTAGAGAAGACGTGATATGCAGTTTTAAGGGAAATAACTCAGTTATGCTATAAACAATGGAAAACGCACAATTTATTAAAAAAAAAAAAGTTGCACGCCATTTGTTTCCCTTTGGAACTCTTCGGTGTTTTATTTTTAGTTGAACATTTTATTATCGATAATTTTCGCCGAAAAATATTTTCTTAGCTAATTTTTTCTACCTTATCGTTTTTCGTAATTTTTGGATATATTCATTACTTTAACATGACAAATAAGTAAGTACCATTGGTTTGCCTTGAAATTGAATATTAATATTATTGAATTTCGCTATTATAGTGTAGTTGTACCGGATATTGTTCGATGATCAGAATTATTATCCATAATCTACCGTGAATTATTGTTCGGTTTATTATAGGGCTTATATGTATTAGTAAATCCAATGTAACATTTAGAAAATCGACTACACCATAATTAATGTCTATAGATACTTTAAGTGAATCGTTGACGTTTAATGTTTAAAGGGGTTTGTTTTACTATACACAGAGATTCAAAAAAGTTGTCAAAAAACAAATATATAACAAATAAATGCTATTAAAGGTAAGATAAGTTACTTTCTACCTAACTGGATAAGTTCTTAATGTTTTTATTTAATGCAAAATGTTTAATCGGTTCGAAAAATCATGCAGTGTTTATCGGTATATTTGAAAAAAGACAAATGGCGGCGAGCTCGCTGTTGGATACGTTAAGTTTGGGAAAATGGGTTCAAACTAAAATACTATACAAAATAATGTTAGAAACTCACTAAATATTTGTTACCGTGATATAGGCTGACATATATTCGGTGGGTTTCTAACAGAATTTTGTATATTTTTTTTTAGTTTGGACTCATTTTTCCAAACTTAACGTATTCGCTATGTTTTCCGGGCCGATTAAACATGTTATATTAAATAAAAAACTAAAAACTTATCCAGTTAGGTAGAAAAGTAACTTATCTTGTCTTTAATATTATTTATTTGTTATACAATTGTTTTTTGACAAATTTTTCGGATCTATGAGTATAGTAAAATAAACATGTTTAAAGTCAATGAATAGTTACGTAAAGTCGTCGATACGCTCGAATAGAGGAAAATCGTAGGAAAGGAATAAATCGACCAATAAAAAAAAACTGAGTAAATATTTGCCAGGGAAATGAAGATGAAATCGCTATGCGTTATATTTTTTTAATTTTTTAGTCGAATTAATTTTTTAATTGAGAAATTAAGATTGTTCCCAAACTTTATCACACAATTTTTTTTTTATTATTATTATTACATTTTCACCCCAAACAAGGCACATTGCCACTTTGGTGTAGGGGGCTACTATCAGGGGAAACAACTACTGGGGTACTATGTAGGGATTTTGGCAGCAAGATGTTGGTTTACGTTGCACTTGAACTTCTGCATGTCAGTACAGTTGGGGAAGCAGTGACCTGGAATGGAATTCCAAAGTCTAGCGATTCTGAGGAAGAAACTACCGGAGTAGAAAGATCTTTTACATCTCGGGATCTCTACAGTGTGGGGGTGGGATTTTGCAGCTTGTCGGGTCTGTCGAGGGTGTTCACGTCGTGGGGGCACAAGTGCTTGCAGTTCATCAGAGCATTCACCATTAAAATACTTGTAGAACAGGCAGAGGGATGCAACGTTTCGTCGATGGGACAGAGGCTGAAGCTTAGATGCCAGTTCAGGGCCTATCAGATTTGCGACTCTCTTTTGAACCCTGTCAAGGATGTGTTGTTTTGAGTTAAACTGACTCTATTTTTAATATCACAGAATTAACTAGTAAAAATGAAAATAAGGTTATTTCAAAGATTCTTCACCTCGCGTCGACAAAAGCTTTTTATGCGAATCTGTCGGCTGAAACATGAACCGAGTTTTATTTTTTATTTTTTGTCAAATTTTACTTTTTTAAAGGAGGAAACGAACAAAAAAATTGATTACTCCATATTATTTGGTTCGTTTTCTTATTTAAAAAATATAATTTGACCAAAATAATGAAAATAACTTGGTCCGTTTTGCGGCTGATAGTCTCGCACAAAAAACCTTTGTCAACAAGGGGTGAAGAAACTTGAAAATAACCTAAAATAACATTACATATTCAAATAAGTTGAAACCATTTTCGACATATAAACAAATATCTTTTACAGCCACGAGACTAAATAAATAGCATTAAAATATTTTTTCAACTCTAATAAATATCACTGCGATTTATTTCCTTCATGACTAAGACATTTTTAATTTTTGTTCTTATCCAGACTGACCCTTGGGGGGGGGGGGAGCTGGATTTTCCTAACATTAAAAATCGACGTGTCTTACTTTGCTCATGTTGAGAGGCAAGTAAATAGGAACAATAACTGCTAAGTGGTCAACATTAAAAACATAGAACTTCGTAGGCTTAAGTCGACTTAAAGTGCTCTTCTATGCATGCGAAAAATGCACACTTAAACGTTAAAATAAGTACATTTTTAACTAATTCTTATTTATCTGGCCAAATAAAAATATCATATTTAAGTGTATTTTACGACTGGGCAAAACCGGGCGCCCCTCCCCCTAGTATTTTACTATAGAGTTGTAATTTTTTCCGATTACAGTAAAAAAAAAAAAACACATACACATTTTAAATGTGCAGATATTTTCTCAAACGTAAAAATACGTTTGTGTGAGCTGATTTATAGATTTTAATTTTACTATTAGTTTAAAATAAATAAATATTTATTATTTTATCATATCCCTGTGGAAGATTTTGTTTTAAAAAAATGTCAATGAAAAGAATCGTTTTTTTTTTTTTTATTGGAAAATGAGCATACTTTTTTACGAGACTACTACCAATTCTGGTACCCTAAAAAGTTACGAGTTTTCAAATATCGATTCTGATTAATCGTCCATATACATATATATATATATATATATATATATATATATATATATATAGAGAGAGAGAGAGAGAGAGAGAGAGAGAGAGAGATTAGCAAAAGTACCCGTTGTTGACTGGGTTCAAAAACAGCCTACAGAAAATGGACTCTGATTTATGAAAGTATGATAGGTTATGAAAAGGAAGGGTTGTAAAGAGATAGCTTCGAATTTGGGGGTATCAAAACCAAAGCAAAATATGATGAAAGTAAAAATAAAATAGATAAACCCCATAATTTATTATACCATACCTGTTCACATTGAAACACTTATCACAATATTCTGTGGATCTATATTAAAAAACCTTGTTAAACTTTGTGACATATTTCCATTCTATGGAGGTCAGATGCGAACGAACACCCCATAATTTTATTATACCATATTTCTTCAAACTGAAACATAATTATCAAAGTATACTTACGCAGATAGATATGAAAAGTCTTTATTAAAGTTTGTACCTATTTCCATTCTATGGATTCCAGGCGCGAACGCAGACTCCACAATTTTATTATACCATCCCTATTTAAGTTAAAACATACCTATCAAAGTATTCTTATGTACATCTATATCAAAAACACTTGTAAACATTTTTTTTTTAATTTTTAAATTTTAGTTCCATAATTTATGGACCAGGCGCGAACGCAGACCCCACAATTTTAATGAACCACTGTTCTGCCAGATCAAACATACCTATTCCTGTGTCTCGATACATGTTCTATCATTATATCTGATCAGTTTTTTAAAATAGTCAACCATATAGGAGCCTTCTTCGTGACCAGACACACACACACACAGACGTTCAGCTTTATATTATATAAGATACATACATACATACATACATACACACACACACACACACATATATATATATATATATATATATGTATATATATATATATTGAGACGAATACCAAAATATGATGTAAAAGGTCACTGAGTTAAGTATAACTCACATGAAGAAGGTCGGGAACTACATCTACCGAAATGTTGTGACGTGATAATAACATTCAAGATGAGAACGGTAGTTTGAATAATCTAAATTACACAAAATATTAATCCTCATCTAAAAAAAACATTTTCTCTGGAAATAATGATATGGGTTTGGTCTGCTTATAATGTATATATGTAATTTACAAAATTAATTAATGTATAATGCATATATAGAAATTTCAAAATGGACTAATGAATATATGTCATTTAAAAATTAACTAACATATAATGTATATATATAATTTCAAAATTAATTAAAATATAATGTATATATGTAATTTAAAAATTATTTACTGTATAATGTATATATGTACTTTCAAAATTACTAAATATATAATGTATATATGCAATTTCTGAAAGAACTAATGTATATATGTCATTTAAAAATAACTAATCTATAATGTATATATGTAATTTAAAATTTAACTACTATATAATGTATATATGTGATTTAAAAATTTATTAATGTATGATGTATATATGTAATTTCAAAATTTAATTATGTACCATGTATGTATGTAATTTCCAGAGGAACTAATGTATATATGTAATTTAAAATTAATTAATGTATAATGTACATATGTAATTTAAAATTAATTAATGTATAATGTATATATGTAATTTCAAAATTAATTAATGTGTAATATATATATATGCAATTTAAAAATTAATTTATGTCTAATGTATATATAGGATTCCAAAATTATTGAATGGATAATGTAGATATGTAATTTCAAAATTAATTAACTTATGATCTATATATGTAATTTCAAAATAAAATAATTTATAATGTATATATGTCATATCAAAACTAATTCACATTTAATGTATATATGTAATTTCAAAATGAACTAATTTATAATGTATATATGTCATTTCTAAATTAATTAACTTATAATCTATATATGTAATTTCAAAATGAACTTATGTATAATTTATATGTGTGATTTCAAAATGTATTAATGTATAATGTATATATGTAATTTCAAAATGAACTAATCTATATATGTCATTTAAAAATTAATTAATGTATAATGTATATATGTAATTTCAAAATGTATTAATGTATAATGTATATATGTCATTTAAAAATTAATTAATGTATGATGTATATATGTAATTTCAAAATGTATTAATGTATAATGTATATATGTCATTTAAAAATTAATTAATGTATGATGTATATATGTCATTTAAAAATTAATTAATGTACAATGAATATATGTAATTTCAAAATGTATTAATGTATAATGTATATATGTCATTTAAAAATTAATTAATGTATGATGTATATATGTAATTTCAAAATGTATTAATGTATAATGTATATATGTCATTTAAAAATTAATTAATGTACAATGTATATATGTAATTTCAAAATGTATTAATGTATAATGTATATATGTCATTTAAAAATTAATTAATGTATGATGTATATATGTAATTTCAAAATTTATTAATGTATAATGTATATATGTCATTTAAAAATTAATTAATGTATGATGTATATATGTAATTTCAAAATTTATTAATGTATAATGTATATATGTCATTTAAAAATTAATTAATGTATGATGTATATATGTAATTTCAAAACGAACTCATAAGAAGAAAACATATAGAAAAACTGATACGTTTTATTGTTTTTATATTTATGTGCATTCGAGTGCGCAAAATTAACACATCATTTGTTCAAAATCAGTAGCAAATTGTTTGCAAATAAAAATCGTGACATTTTTATTAGAAAATCGGTATTTCAATCACTGCCGCCTTAGCATCTCTTCTATTATATAAATGAATTTTCTCTGTGTCTGTGTGTGAGTTCGTTCCCTATAGACTCGTAAACAGCTTGGCCGATTTCTATGAAATTTCACACAAATGTACGTTCTGTACTTTTTTCATTCATTCATTCATTTAATTGGCAAAGAATAAACGCATTAACGATTGTCATTTACAAAGGGGGGAAAGATATACAAGGTGAAAATCATGGGAGTCCTACCAGCGTCTATTCAAGGCCGCCTTACAGCCCTGTAATGTGGGCTGGTTTACGATCCTATCGGGTTGCTGATTCCACGGAGATGCCACTCGAACCGAGAACGCTGCTTGGAGTCGCAGCTTCAGGAACCGTCGAAGGTAGACCTTGCAGTGTTCTTAGATAGGTTTTGTATCGGAATATCTTCGATAAATATCGATAATCGATAATCGAAAAAATCCAATGAAAAAAAGGAACCGGCGATTGTGACTAAAGTTAGAATTTTATACAGCTTAACATCACAAGTGCATTTGACAAGTTTTATTCCCATACCAACCAAAAGGGCCAGCATATAAAATGGACGCTATGATTCTTTGATATGTAAGGTGTGCGTTCGAAATCAATGTTTCTGTTTAAAGCATAATTGAACCATGATTCTTGATTTTTTTTTATTTTAAACTTAAATTCAAGCAATTATCACCGCACAAGCAGTAAGGCCTGGCATATAAAATCAACAGTAGGTTCATTGATATGACAGGGGAACTTCGAAACGAATATTTCTGTTTAGAGCACAATTGAAGCATGATATTTTTTTTCATTCAAAACCCTAATTGAAGCCATTATATATAAAATATAATCTTATAAAATTAACAGTATGCTCTCTACAGTGCAATGTAGACTACAATGTATTGCAGACTAAGTCACTGCGAGGGGGGCATGTGAATCTTCCTTCCATGATATCGTAGTAGTTTCCTCAACAAGAGCAGGCAATCAATCGATTTGATTAAAAAATGGGAGATTTCATCGATTTCGATGACAATAAAAATATGGGAGTGTGAAAAATTATTTGATAATCATCTAATCCATGTCAACGCTTGGTTTCCCTGCTAGTCAGTAAATATTCTTACTGATTCATTATGTTTTTATTGTACTATTTTTAATCCAAAAGGTTATTGATAACATTTAGAATTTTAATTAATTCTAAATATTGATTTTTATAATACGAGTATACGAATAATTTTTAATTTATTGTTTTGCTTTTATATTAATGATACACTAATCTATTGCAAATATAACTAATATCGAACTATAAACAATTAATTTTAATTGTTTTATTAATTTTAATTGTTTTATACGTTGTTTTATCTGGGGAAAAGTTATGAGAATTGATCATCCAAAAATAAATACATTTTTTGCGATATTAGGCAAATGGCTAAAAATAACATTTTTTCATCAACGTGAAGCTTACGAAAATAGCCAACTATTTTTATTATAAGTTACTATAATAATGAAAATAATGCAATATAATTACCAGCAGAGAAATCGAAACTAAACAAAATATAGAGGAAATTGCTTTCACCAAACGCAAAAAAAATTTTAATTTTCTATTGATCTGCATAGTTTTTAATTCTGAACCTAATCGTTGTATACGTTATGTCTAATTCAGAAGCAAGTTATCGAACAGTTGTGCGTGGATTGGCTTCGACTAAGGCTCTTATTTCATCATTATCAATATCTAATGGTCGACCACTACGCTCATCATCTTCAAGACTCTTGTCGCCACCAGGAAATTTCTTAAACTACCATTGTACTGTGCGTGTAGTAGTGGTTCCTGGGCCAAAAGCTTCATTGATATCTCGAGTGGTTTCAGCAGCTTTTCGGCCTTTTTTCTATCTTGTATTCAACGTTCTAAGAAGACATAATTGTTTTAAGACGTAATTGTAATTTAAACGATTAGATAGAGCGAAAAACACTCTTATGTATAAAGTAAAGGTATTATAACGAAAACTTATTTTTAAATGCATCATTTGAAATCAAAATGAAAAATTCCGCAACAAGTTTCTTAACCTAATATTTATTTATTCGTGTTTACTATATGAAGATGTAGTAAAACTTAAAATCAATTTCCGTAGTTTAAAATCACATAGGTGTGTAAGAAATTAAATTTCCTTGTGTTTTGGTTAAAGTTATTTGTTGTACATTTTGTGGGTTTCGATTTTTCAGCCCGCGCGTGAATATCAAAAATTAACATCTCTTATTATTTCCATGCTTCGGATTACTGTTCTCATCTTGAATGTTTTTTTTTTCGCAACGTTTCGGCTTATGTAGCCTCCGACTAACAGTACATCTGGCCTTGATTGTTAGAAACTAGTTTATTTCGTAATTATATGTCTTTGAAATATATTTTAATGTTCTTCGTTCTTGACTTTGACAATACTCTATAAGATAGCGTTAATATAAAAAAAGAAGTGATTCGTGCAACACGCAAAATATTCCCGCAAATAGAACGGGTTTCCTCACTCCAATCTCCAATGAACTTATTTTATATAGACATACTTATTTTCAATGCAATCTTTGAACGATTTTGGAAATTTTAAGTATAATGGCCTTCGAGTAAATTTGGTATTATGGTGATTGATGATTCTAGTTAGGAGTTGAAAAACATTTTCTAGTTAGTGTAATAAAGGATAGCCAACAACACCCATTTTTCTCACTTTTAAATGGCCTTGTGCCTAATTTGTTCTTCATGTACTTTTTTAATATTTTTAATATTTTCTGAAAATAAATATTTCAATTAGACACCAAAGGTAATAATTGACAAGTAAACGGTGAACTCCGCTTGCAGCTGTTTTATTTGTTAAAACTAAAACTTATGTAAAATAAAAATAATTAATATGATATGTAAATAAAAATAATTAATATAATCTGTAAATAAAAATAATTAATATAATCTGTAAATAAAAATTATTAATATAATATGCAAATAAAAATAATTGATATAATCTGTAAATAAAATATTTAATATAATCTGTAAATAAAAATAATTAATATAATCTGTAAATAAAAATAATCAATATAATCTGTAAATAAAAATAATCAATATAATCTGTAAATAAAAATAATTAATATAATCTGTAAATAAAAATAATTAATATAATCTGTAAATAAAAATTATTAATATAATATGTAAATAAAAATAATTGATATAATCTGTAAATAAAAATAATTAATATAATCTGTAAAAAAAATAATTAATATAATCTGTAAATAAAAATAATTAATATAATATGTAAATAAAAAAATTAATATAATCTGTAAATAAAAATAATTAATATAATCTGTAAATAAAAATAATGAATATAATCTGTAAATAAAAATAATTAATATAATCTGTAAATAAAAATAATAAATATGATCTGTAAATAAAAACAATTAATATGATCTGTAAATAAAAATAATAAATATGATCTGTAAATAAAAATAATTAATATAATATGTAAATAATAATAATTAATATAATCTGTAAATAAAAATTATTAATATAATCTGTAAATAAAATAATTAATATAATCTGTAAATAAAAATTATTAATATAATATGTAAATAAAAATAATTAATATAATATGTAAATAAAAATAATTAGTATAATCTGTAAATAAAAATAATTAATATAATCTGTAAATAAAAATAATTAATATAATCTGTAAATAATAATAATTAATATAATCTGTAAATAAAAATAATTAATATAATATGTAAATAATAATAATTAATATAATCTGTAAATAATAATTAATATAATCTGTAAATAAAATTATTAATATAATCTGTCAATAAAAATAATTAATATAATATGTAAATAAAAATAATTAATATAATCTGTCAATAAAAATGATTAATATAATATGTAAATAAAAATAATTTATATAATTTGTAAATAAAAATAATTAATATAATCTGTAAATAAAAATTATTAATATAATATGTAAATAAAAATAATTCATATAATTTGTAAATAAAATAATTAATATAATATGTAAATAAAAATAATTAATATAATCTGTAAATAAAATAATTAATATAATATGTAAATAAAAATAATTAATATAATCTGTAAATAAAAATAATTAATATAATCTGTAAATAAAAATAATTAATTTAATCTGTAAAAAAAATAATTAATATAATCTGTAAAATAAAAATAATTAATATAATCTGTAAAATAAAAATAATTAATATAATATGTACCAAAAATTTCTTTAACTCTCATAATTATTTATTGCATAAAAAAATTATTCATATAATAGCAAAACCTAGGACAATTTTTATATAGAAAAAGATTAGTTTTGTTATTTATATTAATGATGGGACGATTGCAATGCTTTTCTTGATTTCGATGCAATTTCCGATTCTGTGTAAATTTTCGATTCCGATATAATTATCGATTCCGATTCTAAAATCAAAAATCGCCTAAAAATGGAATTTCGTGTTTTGTTTTTTGTGTTTTGTTTTGTACTTGTGTTGGGGTAGTTAGCGGAGAGTTCTCATCTACTTTTAAATCCAGATATTTTGATGTTTTATTCGATAAACGTCTTAATGTTTTTATCCAAGAGATTAATAAAAATTTTCTGACATTTTCAGCCATATTTTGCCAGCAAAAAAAAAATTGAGTTTTGAACAATAAATAAATGCATCAATAAAAAACAATCGATTTTGGAATCGAAAATAAGGCTAATTTTTTTCCGGTTCCGATACCCTAAAAAACTCAGATTTTTTCGATTCCGATTTTGATTAATCGCCCGAAGAAAAATGTATAGATCATTAAACTGTATTTCAATCTGTGTAGATTTATTGGTTTAAATACCATTAAGATCGAACGTAATAAAATTTTCCTGTGTGAGAGTTAATAGGTACAGACTTTGATTATAAGATAGATAAAACTCACTGTCTGCAACACTGTGCAGACGTAGGTTATCATTCTTACCGAATTACCACTTTGTAGATCGATTAGGCTGGAATTAGTTTGCCAATGAGAACACCTTTATCACATTAGTATAGAAATGCATATATATATATATATATATGTGTGTGTGTGTGTACACACAAAAGCTTGATAAATGATAATATATAAAGAAAATTTACTA
Organism: Euprymna scolopes; assembly: GCF_053919585.1. NCBI lineage: Eukaryota > Metazoa > Mollusca > Cephalopoda > Sepiida > Sepiolidae > Euprymna > Euprymna scolopes. The sequence continues at coordinate 21,595,470 of NC_136487.1, forward strand.
TAACTATTCAATGCAAAAGCTTGATAAATGATAATATATAAAGAAAATTTACTATAACTATTCAATACAAAAGCTTGATAAATGATAATATATAAAGAAAATTTACTATAACTATTCAATACAAAAGCTTGATAAATGATAATATATAAAGAAAATTTACTATAACTGTTCAATGCAAAAGCTTGATAAATGATGATATTTAACAACAGAACATAACATGCATAAGTAAATACTAAGATTTTAAATTCCAATAATATATATATATATATATATATATATATATATATATATATATATATATATATATATATATATATATATAAGTGTTGGGACGATTTAACGGAATCGGTGCGGAAAAATCGGAACTTTGGGGGACACGGAATCGGTATTTGAAAGGTTTGTGTCTATTTTTCGATGCCAACAACGATTTTCTCTATGGTCTTTTTTATTTGACTTTGTTTAAAACAAAATATTCCACTATTGGTAATCATGCTAAAAAATAAATATTTATTGATTTTAACCAATCAATGAAATTAAAAATCTATAGATCCTCTCTCACAAGTTTGTTTTTACGTTTAAGAAAATATCTGTACATTTCACGTGTTCTTACGGTTATCAGAAAAACATAGCAACTCTATAGTTTATTATTTAGAGATTTATAAAGAATCGGAATCGGAATTGAATCAAAATCGGGAATTTAGTATGGAATTGGTAATTGTATCGGAATCAGAAAAAATATTGGAATCGTAATATTATATATATATATATATATATATATATATATATAACGACTTAATTTACTAACATAAAATTAATATACGAAAGTATAGATTTATGCGTTAGTTAGTAATTTATAAAATATATATGGCGATTAAGCTACACTGAATATTCCGCGTTTCACCTACTCTAGGATTCAGTGTAGCTTAATCGCCATATATACTTCATAAATTACTATATATATATATATAATCAAATTCAATACATCTGTTGTATTCAACCTATCAGATTATAATGCAAGTTTATTTCTATGACTGTTAATATTTACTTGCCTTCCCACGAATTAGACACAAGGTCGAATTTTATGTGTTAATATTACAATGAAACACATCTGTTGTATGAAAACAATCAGGTCATAAAGCAGGATTATTTCTATAACTTGTTAATATTACAATTGAATGCATCTGTTGTACTTCGGCAATCAGTTTACAACGCAAGCTTATTTCTATCTTTACATCTTCAACGCTCTGATCCCCATCTGGCATCAATTGAAATGGATGGCTCTCGTCTTGGAGAGCCTCCATGTTTTGACAAGCTTCTGGGTTTGACCTTTACTCCTGATCTGAAATGGAACACGTACATCAAATCTGTTGCCAGGGACGCTGGGAAAATGGTGAGATCCTTCTACCGCTCCAGAAGATATCTCACTACTGATGCAATTCTCTATCTGTATAAAAGCCAAGTACGTCCAAGGATGGAGTACTGCTGCCACATCTGGGCAGGAGTTGCTAAAAACAGCCTATCCTGCCTTGACAGACTACAAAATAGACTTCGTGGTTTAGTGGGGGATGCCCTTTTCTCTTCCCTGCAACCTCTCTCCCACAGAAGAGACGTTGCAAGCCTGTCTTTGTTTTATCGCTATTCCCATGGCAGGTGCTCGTCTGAGCTCCAATCCCTCGTTCCCCCTCGCCATTCTTTCACGAGAAACACCCGTCTGGCTGAATCTACTGTCAATAATTTTCCCCACTCTTTATCTGTGCCTAAATCCAAACGTAGATTCCATGAGCAAAGCTTCTTTCTTAGAACTGCACGCCAGTGGAAATCTCTGCCGCTTGCCTGTTTCCCACCTGACTACAACTTGGACGTCTTCAAGTCCAACATAAACAAACTCCTGACAAACCAACCCCTTAAGTAAGACACTTTATCAACCCCCCCCAATACTAATGATTACTACAATACTATCTCATTGATTACTGTACACGCAATAACCCTTATCCCTGAGTGGCCTTCGGGCCTTGATAAGTGGTGACCCCCATGTAAAAAAAAAAATTCTATAATTGTTGATATTACAATTGAATAGATTTTTTGTAAGCAGGCAACTAGCTTATAAAACAAGCATTTTTGTATAATTGCTAATAGTACAATTGAATAAATATGTTGTGCGCATATTATAAACTTACAATGCAATTTTATTTTTATGTACTGTTGACATTAGAAATGCAGATACAATTACCATTTGTTTCGTATTTATTGTTCTTTCAAGAAAACATATCAACAACGAGTATAACAGTTCGAACATCACCAAGCGCAAAAATAATATCTTGTCACATAAATACAGTTTCGTGTTGTGACACAAACAACAACAACGAGGATAACAGTTTTTCGAAATAGAGGCGGACATATATTTCACTTGTCAATGACAGGTTTTTCTTTCACGGAAAACTTATGGTTTTCCAGTATGGAGTTGGCCGCGAAAAAAAGCAGTTATTTTGATTGGTAACAGGAGAGCTTGTGCAAATAATTTGCGTATTGTGACGAGGACTTTTTCTTTCGCGTAGTGATTTTCTTATTTGTCATTATCTTCTGTGTCTCCTCCCCTTTTGAAAACATTGAAAGTGTAAAATGTCTTGTTACTCAAAGCGTTTGCTTCCAGTGATAGAAATGTTTCAAGTTCTTTTTGTTGTTGTTTCTGTATTGTTTGTTTGTTTCTTTGTCTTGTTGTTTTTTTTTGGGGGGGGGGGCGTTTTATTATGTTTATACTTATGGAAAAAAGATGCCCATGAGAATGGAAAGCAGAGAAAATGAGAGTGTATGACAAAAGAAGGTGGAAAGAATAAGAGATAAAAGATAGACTAAGGAAAGGATGAATGGATGGAATAAAGATGGAATTCTATATTTCGTTACGAATGAAAGAAACGAAAGCAGTAATCAAAGACAGGAATTGAGGAAATGTCACCGAAATAAAACAAAGGAAAAAAAATCAAGTTAAAAGCATTGAAAAATGAAGATGAAAGAAAGTAGATATGAAAAAATAGTTCAAAGGAAGGAAAGAATAGCGATCGCACAATTCCAACATTTTCCCCGATTCCGATACAATTACCGATTCCGTTCTAGATTCCCGATTATGATACAATTACCGATTCCGGTTATTTTAAACCATTTTATATTTAGCTATAGATTTGTTTTGTTTTATTCGGTTTACTGTAAAATCCCATGTAATATATTCATATATTTTTGCAAACATAAAAAATTACTTGTGTGGAGTTGATATATAGGTTATAGGTTTACTGGTAGTTTAAAATCCATAACAATTTACCATATCGTCATTAGTATCAACAATGGAAAATTAAAGTTAAAAAATAAATACGATGAAAAGAATCGTTTTTGACATCATAAAATAGGCACTAAATTTTCCGATTCCAAATACCCCAAAATGGTATGATTTTTTTTTTCCGATTCCTGATTTCGGTTTCGATTAATTGTCCGAACACTAGAAAGAAATGAAGGAAAATAAAAGACGAATGAAGAGAAAAATTATTAACAGAAAGAAAAGAAAGAAAAGAAATGAATGTAAAAAAAGGATGTAAAAGCAAAAAAAAAATTGCTTACCCAAAGGTATTATTTACCAAACAAAGATATTTACCAAAGAAAGCTCGACTAGCATAAAATTATGACATCTCTATATTACGACCATAAAACCACATTCAATAACGAATAACACTGAATAAAAACAACACTGACAAACTATTACTGGGAGATTGAAAAAAAAGCGGATGCTCGCCAATAAGAGTGGGAAGTAGTACAATCCAGCGGATGTAGAAATTTTAAACAGCCGCTGCAAATTATGTGTGTATGACAAAGTTTATATTCTAAACTTTAATATTCTTCGAGAACATATTAAAATGTAGAAGTGAAATAGCAAACTACAGTGTACACAGAAGAAATTTACTTTAAACTTAAAATTCATAAGAAAATTAATTTAAATGATTGAATAAAAAATAAGCAAGCACGTATAAAATAAAATCAGGAAAAGTACTTCAAACACTCACGTGTTAAAATGACACATTCAAAACAAGTGGTGGGTCAAAACAGAAAAGAGAAGGGGAAGAAAAAATCAATTTCATGTTTTTTAGAAGAGATAAAACAAAAGAAGTATGCGGAATTTAAAAAGGAACACAGGTAAAAGACCAAATGAAGTAAGCGACAGAGCATGCTAAACTATAAGAATAGAAAAGCAAAAAGACGATAAAACAGAAAGTGATTTTCGTCTCGAGGAAGTACCTTGCTTCGATAAGCTTTTGGGACCGACCTTTACTCCTGACCTGGAATAGAAGAGTTATATTAAATCTGTTGCCAGGGTCACGAAAAAAAAAATGGTTGCATCATTCTACTGCTCCAGAAGGTACATGACTCCCAACGCAATCAAATCCAAATATTTCCTAACATTGAGTAGGTTTGACACATCGAGGTGTAGAGTTATCATCACAGGTTAACACAAGACCACACGCTGCATGCAGAGACAATCGCAAATGAACAAAGAAGGAAAAAAAAATTCGACTCACTTTATTCTAGTTGAAATTTTTTTACACAGGAATCACCACTTATCAAGGCCCGAAGGCCACTCGAGGATAAGGGTTAATGGGTATACATTAGTTAATTTGATTATAGCGTAGTAAACATAAGTAGTGTACATTTTGTAAATGCGATTACTTAGGGTGACGGTTCATCAAGAACTTGTTTACGTTGGACTTGAAAATAATCAAATTATAGTCAGCTGGAAAGCAGAAAATCGGAAGAGAGTTCCACAGGCGTGCAGTTCTAAGAAAGAAGCTTTGTTCATGGAATCTGCATTTAGGTCTAGGCACAGACAAGGAGAGTGGGAAATTATTGATAGTGGTTTTAGCCAGACGGGTGTTTTTCGTGAAAGTTGGACGAGGAGGGACCATAGATTGAAACTCAGATGAGCACTTGTCATGAAAATAAGGATAAAGCAGAGACAGGCTCGCAACGTCTCTTCTGTGGGAAAGAGGTTGCAGGGAAGTGAAAAGGGCATCCCCCACTAAGCTACGAAGTCTATTTTTAATTCTTTCAATGCAGAATTAGCTGCTTCTAGCAGCTCCTACCCAGATGGGGCAACAGTACTCTATAGTTGGCCGTACCTGGCTTTTATATAGAAAGAGAATTGCATCAGGAGTTAGATCTAGTGGAGCGGTAGAAGGATCTCACCATTTTCCCAGCGACCTTGGCAATAAAATGCATTTATTCATGGTACTTTACAAAATAACGCATTCTATCTTATTTTTTTTTTTTAAAAAGTGTCTTAGTTTTCTATGTAGTTAACAAAACTTGCCGCTTCGACACGTGCCTAAAAGTCTCTCACACCGTCACAGGCCACTCGTCCATCTCACGCCAGCACACTCCTTCTCCGGTCCTCCCATCACTTGATGCCATTTTATCTCCGCTTTTTTTCCTTCTCTTTCGCCGTTGTGACGTCACCTCGTGCACCGGCAAAATCATTTGCATACGTGTCATGCACCTGCTGCTGGTACATACGCTTCAGCTGATCTGTCCGATGCAAAAGAGCTTCTAGGAGCACCATTTCCGACTTTGACAATGTTCAAAACCGGCCTCGAAACCTAATAGGTGATGCCCTTTTGTTCCTTCTTTTTACCCTCTTTATCATAAAAGAAACGTTGCGAGTCTATTTCTATTCTATCACTATTTTCATGCCAAGTGCTCGACTGAGCTTCAATCTATAGTTCCCTCTCCGCAAGACATTCACAACAAACACTTGTTTCGCTACATCTACTATCAACAATTTTTACTCATGCCCTATCTATGCTAAAATATAAACGCAAATTCCATGAAAAAAAATTCATGACGATTCATCCGTTTAAATCTGTATCCAACTGGTTATGGCATGGTTGTCTTCAAGTCCAATGTAAACAAGTTCTTGTTGGGCTACACCCTTAAATAATCAAACTCCACACAAGTTTTACCAACACCAATAACTACGCGGTTGTCTAACTGACCTCCTTGCGCTCATTTATTTTGTTCATGAGTAACATTCAAACTTTGAGAACTGGTGACTCACTTGTAAATTTTTTTTTTTTTAAGTAGTAAAAAAGCTTGTAAAGTGAAATTAAAATGATAACCAAGAGTAAAAGTAATGGAAGCGAAAAGAAAAGAAAGAAGGAAGATCTCAAGGACTGTAAGATGAAAAAGTGTAAAAGGAAAGAAAGAAGAAGGGCATGTTCGGGAAAAAAGAAAGAAAGTAAGAAGGAAATGCTGAATGGAAAAATAGAGAGTATGAAAGGACGAATGAAGGAATTAAGGAATTAACGAATAAAAAAGAATGGAAAAAAGAACGGATCAAATAGCGGAAATGAAAGAGTGACTTGAAAATAAAGAGAGAAAAGTCAAGGAATGAAGATAGTAAGGCAATGAGCAAACGACGACGAAAAGATACAGAGAAAGGAACGAGAGAACGAACCAAATAGAACGAAAGTCCATACGATGAAATAATTTTTAAAACAACTTTAAAAGAAAAAGAGAAAGTAAAGAATAAGAAAAATGGAGAAAAGAAAGATTTTCAAAGACTTTGATATGAAGCCATAAAACAAGAAATAAAGAAGAAAAACAGATTCGAAAAGAAAAAAGGAAAGAAAGAACAAGTCTTGAAGAAAGAATAAAAAAAGGAAAGAAAGAACGTCTTGAAGAAAGAATAAAAAAGGAAAGAAAGAACAATCTTGAAGAAAGTATAAAAAAAGGAAAGAAAGAACGTCTTGAAGAAAGAATAAAAAAGGAAAGAAAGAACAATCTTGAAGAAAGAATAAAAAAGGAAAGAAAGAACGTCTTGAAGAAAGAATAAAAAAGGAAAGAAAGAACAATCTTGAAGAAAGAATAAAAAAGGAAAGAAAGAACGCCTTGAAGAAAGAATAAAAAAGGAAAGAAAGAACGTCTTGAAGAAAGTATAAAAAAGGAAAGAAAGAACGTCTTGAAGAAAGAATAAAAAAGGAAAGAAAGAACAATCTTGAAGAAAGTATAAAAAAGGAAAGAAAGAACGTCTTGAAGAAAGAATAAAAAAGGAAAGAAAGAACAAGTCTTGAAGAAAGAATAAAAAAGGAAAGAAAGAACGTCTTGAAGAAAGAATAAAAAAAGGAAAGAAAGAACAAGTCTTGAAGAAAGAATAAAATAGGAAAGAAAGAACGTCTTGAAGAAAGAATAAAAAAGGAAAGAAAGAACGTCTTGAAGAAAGTATAAAAAAGGAAAGAAAGAACAAGTCTTGAAGAAAGAATAAAAAAAAGGAAAGAAAGAACAATCTTGAAGAAAGAATAGAAAAAGGAAAGAAAGAACAATCTTGAAGAAAGTATAAAAAAAGGAAAGAAAGAACGTCTTGAAGAAAGAATAAAAAAGGAAAGAAAGAACAAGTCTTGAAGAAAGAATAAAAAAGGAAAGAAAGAACGTCTTGAAGAAAGAATAAAAAAAAGAAAGAAAGAACGTCTTGAAGAAAGAATTAAAAAGGAAAGAAAGAACGTCTTGAAGAAAGAATAAAAAAAAGGAAAGAAAGAACAATCTTGAAGAAAGAATAAAAACTAAATAAGAATGAAAAGAAGAATTACGTTTCGAGATTTTGGAGACGAGAATTAATTATTCGTATTATTTGTATTCTTCGGACTTTAGGTATGGCTGAGCACATATAAAAGTTAAAGGGAAACCAATGTACCCTTAAAACTTATAGACAGATAAGAAATATATACTGGGCAACGATTAACTACTAAGCAAACCTATATCTATTATTTTTAATTGGAATTCATTATCGAGATGAGTGTTATTTATATTAATTTATTTATTGCGGACTATTATTTTCATCTTTTTAGTTGTTGTTTCATGACGTTTCGGCCAACTATTCCTCTGGCCTTCGTCAGGTGGTAACCGCGACGGATAGGAACTTCGAATCGCATCTCCTAACTGCATTCTCAGCAATCACTGCCACCTGTAGTTGTCGTCTCACCAGGTTTTGGCCAAGTAAGCCTCTGGCCGGCTTTGGGTAGGATTGAAACCGCTATCTCCACACAATGCTCATCCGGAACCGTAGAGATTCAACGTCTCTATCAACTTCGCCACGGGCCTCGAAGGAGCGATCATGGTTGGATTTTTTATCCTATAAATCCACGTTTATTTATTATCTGATCTTGCATGGTCGGGTCCGTACCGAATGGTATATATATTATTTTAAATACCACCTGACGAAGGCCAGAGGAATAGTTGAACGAAACGTCGTGAATAATAGTCCGCAATAAATAAATTGATATAAATAATATTCATCTCAATAATGAATTCCAATTATATTATTATAACTATTAATAAAATTTTAAATGTTTATTTATTTATGCCTTTATTTATTTATTTATTTATGTGTGTGTGTGTGTGTGTGTGTGTATACCAATAAAACTTTCGAATGGATGTACCGAATTGAAAAATTCTTTTTTCTCTGAAAGGTGTCCCTAGATTGTCCTTATCTATATATGGTTCCTAACGTACAACGCTGAGTCCCAAAATAAGGGTTTTGGAGCCATTTCGTGCAATTGTCGAAAAAGTTACCTGCCCATATCAACGGAATTTAGCACTGTCTGTATACAGTCGCGGTAACATCTTTCGGCATACAAACAGGACCTGTGGCGCAATGAATAACGCGTCTGACTACGGATCAGAAGAGTCTAGGTTCGAATCCTGGCAAGTTCGTACCAATTTCAACCATCATTTTTTCCATTACTCATTATCCTTACCCTTAGGTTATTTTTGTTTTTTCAGTGATTTGTTTTGTGCATATGGGAATTTCCCATACTCCGAGTTCACAAGGTGAGCGTTGATAATAAGACGATGTTGAGTGTACTTGATGTTGAGTGTACTCGATTTTTTGTTTGACTCGGCGTTGTGTGTGCCGACGTGGCTCAGCCGCTAGTAAATAAACAATAATAGTAATGAGTAGGAAGTTATAAATATATACAAAAATATATATTAGTAATAATATGTACTAATAAATAGTTATATATAATGATAAGTAGTAACGTTGTACATCTAAAACAAGGTTGAAGGCATCTAAAATTCATAATAGAATTGTCCGCAAATTGTGCTGGATAAAGTACTTGGTAAAAAAATCAGTTATAGAGTTACACTTTTCTGGGGGTTGAGGGTTTAATCCTCAGTTCGGATGACATTCAAAATATAATTTCTATGAATTAGAACCTCTATCAACTCATGACTGACGGGACGAGAGCATGCTACCCCCGTTGATTAAATAAAGGATTCCGCTCGAAATTCTGAGTTCGACAAAATACAATTGAAGAAAGTCGGAGCTTAGATTGACCGAAACATTAAGAAAATAAGGTTTAATCATAATATAATATGAACGTAATATAAAAATAATATGAACGTAATATAAAAATAATATGAACGTAATATAAAAGTAATATGAACGTAATATAAAAAAACGAGCGTATAATAAGAGACAGAATGAAAAAAAAGGAAAGAAAGGAAGAGAAAAAGTAAACAAAGGAGTGTATGAAAATAAAAATGGTAAAATATGAAAGAATAAAGAAAATATCGATTAGAAAAAAGAAGAAAAAACAAAGAATGAAAAGTAAAGAAAATTAAGAAATCGGATTGAAAAAATATCAAGAGGAAATAACCTCAAGTGGTTCTCCCTTGACAAAATAACTCACTTTTAAATCGATAGAAAATAAGATTTTACATAAAATGACAAAAAAAAAAAGGAGAGAAAATATCCACATCCAATTGTTTTAAGATGAAATAAACTGAAAGTAACACAAACAGAAAATCGCTTTAATAGTTAAAATTTGGACTGTTTCATCGATTTCGATGACAATAAAAATACGAGAATGTGAAGCATTTGTTGATCATTTAATGCCGGGCAACGTCGGGTCATCTTGCCAGTATACATATATATATATATATATATATATATATATATATATATATATATATATATATATATAAAACGTACTTTGCATGTGTGTGTGTTTGAGAGAGAGAGAGAGAGAGAGAGAGAGAGAGAGAGAGAGAGAGAGAGAGAGAGTCCCATGTGAACTCAGAAACGACTCAGATGTACTTTATTTGTCTGGCTGAGTTCTTAAATAGGTTCTGTATCAGAATGCTTCAGATAAATATCGAAACTCGAAAAATATCGATTAAAAAAGGAACAGTCTGATTTGGACCGAAGCTAACATCCTTATGCAATCTAATATCACAAATAGATTTTATAAGTGCTATCACCGCACAGCGAAAGGGCGCGGTGCATGAAATCAACAGTAGGTTCTTTGATATGACAGGGGCGCGTTTGAAATTAATGTTTCTGTTTAGAGCGTAACTGAACCATGATAACTGACTTTTCCATTTTAAACTTTAATTCAAGCCATTATATAAAAACACTTTCATAAGAGTAACCGTAGGTTTTCTGCATTACAGTGTAGACTACAATGTATTGTGGAGTAAATCATTGCAAGGATTCATGTGAAGTTTCCTCCCTGTATCATGATGGGTCACCGAGTAGTACATGCAATCAATCGATTTGATTGAAAAGTGAGTAATTTGACCAATTTCGATGGCATTAAAAGTATTGGAAGATTTTTTTTTATCCTAATGCAATTTTCGGCAACATCTTCAAAAATTTTCGACAAAATTTTCGAGTCATCTTGCTAACCGACCAGCTGTAATGGTAACTTCCTGCTCTGAGGATTCCCGCAGGATGGAACACTACTCTCTGTGTGGTATTAAAGTAATTATAGTAACAATTTTATATATATATATATATATATATATATATATATATATATATATATATATGTATATATATATATTTTTATATATATATATATATATATATTTAGTGGAAATGGTAATTAATAAAAACTGAAGAAAGTACTCACTACTGTTGTAGAGCAAATATGCGTTTTATTTTTTGTTACCGTATCTTTCTGTTAAGTTACATTATTGTTTCCGCTACCCGGCCGTTTTTTTTTAAGTCTGAGGAAGCTACAGACGGCCAAAAAAAACGGCCGGGTAGCGGAAACAATAATGTAACTTAACAGAAAGATACGGTAATAAAAAATAAAACGTATATATATATATATATATATATATATATATATATATATATATATATATATATATATATATATAAACCTGGGTGATGAAGATGAAAAGCATTATGCTTCGAAATGCCATGACATAAAGAGTTTATCTTAATTGGATGATTCAATAGTGTTTTTTTAACGTTGAGTTCTCATTCATTATATATATATGTATGTATATATATATATATATATATATATATATATATATAATGAATGAGAACTCAACGTTAAAAAAAACACTATTGAATCATCCAATTAAGAAAAACGCTTTATGTCATGGCATTTCGAAGCATAATGCTTGTCATCTTCATCACCCAGGTTTATATATATATACAAAGGAAAGCTGGCATAAGGACATAATATATATATATATATATATATATATATATATATATATATATATATATATATATATATGCATCATTCCGACTTCCTGTTGTTGAATACTCTGACTGTCAACTGTGAACGCCCACTACAATAGCATTCATAGATACTTAATTTCCTTCCCTTCGTGAGTAAGTTGCCGACAACCTGGAAGAAAGATGCTAGCCTTCGAAACTAAGAGTCGCTTATATATAGAAGTAGATAACATATTTCCCTGAGACAAAAGTTCTCATTTCTTACCTATTAGCGCGTTAAATAGTATTAATACTCGGGATGATATTACCTTTTGCTTGCAATAAAGTATTCTAATCTTGTCACTTTTGCCTTATTATATTTAACTGTTAATAAATGTAAGCGATAGAGAATGAGAGTGCGAGACAGGAGAGAAACGATTGTCTTAAACAACATATATATTATGAGTAGAGAGGAAAAACCATGAGAGAGTATGAAAGTGATAGATAAAAAGTTCGTAACAGATTCATCAGTTATTGATTTACTAATGATGAATTAAAATAATTAAAATGAAATTTATATTTCTACTAAATATCACTTCCATAATTTATCCCAAAGCTGGAAAATGTATTTTTACAGCAGCTTTATAATAATAATAATAATAATAATAATAATAATAATAATAATAATTATAATAATAATAAATAATAATAATAATAAATAATAATAATAATAATAATAATAATAAATAATAATAATAATAGTAATAATAATAATAAAAATAGTAATAATAATAATAATAGTAATAATAAAAATAATAATAAATAATAATAGTAATAGTAATAATAATAATAGTAATAATAATAATAGTAATAGTAATAATAATAATAATAAATAATAATAATAATAATAATAATAATAATAATAATACACACACACATATATTTGTAGTATAGACTTACGGGTCGTAAAATACGTTAAATATATTTTAATTCATGCAAATTTCGTATTTATTATTAGAGAGCCAATTCGCTATTGAATATTAAAGTGTACCTAATATATAGTAGTGATTTCAAAAGTTTATTTTTAATGACGCATGCTTTATTAGCTAGAATCGAAACCAAAACATTTAGTCAGGTCTTCTACTGATGTAGTTATCGAGAGATATTTAAGAAAAATTTAATATTAAACAACTTGTAGAAATTATTTGAATTTGAGCATGCGCAGAAAGAAGTAAAACAAATATGTCGGCAAGTTGAAATGGACAGTTTACATTTCAACTTGCTGATATATATTTGTACACGTTAATAATCCTTTTTTTTACATAGGGGACCACTTATCAAGGCCCACAGCCTATTCGAGGACAAGGGTTAACGAGTGTACAGTAGTCAATGGGGTACTATCATAGTAATTGTTAGAAATATAAATTTGGTAAATTGGATTGCTTAAGGGGAACGGTTCATCAAGAACTTGTTTAAGTTGGACTTGAAAACGACCATATTGTAATCATCTGGAAAGCAGGCAAACGGACGAAGGTGTGCAATTCTAAGAAAGAAGCTTTGTTTATGGAATCTACGTTTAGGTTTAGACACAGATAAAGAGTGGGAGGAAATGATTGATAGTGTTTTCAGCTAGACGAGTGTTTCTCGTGAAAGTTTGGCGAGGGGGGACCATAGATTGGAACCCAGACGAGCAATTGTCATGAAAATAACGATAAAGCAGAGACAGGCTCGCAACGTCTCTTCTGTGAGAAAGAGGCTCTAGGGAAGAGAAAAGGGCATCCACCACTAGGCTACCAAGTCTATTGTGAACAAATATTGCTGTTAGTCGAGTTGGTCGTAGGTATTTACGCGGAGGGAATACAGTAAGATCGGCAAAGCACAATCCACATAAGTACTTGTAAAACAAGCACATCGATGCAATATTGCAGCGATAGGGCAGAGGCTGAAGCTTGGTAGACAGTGTGAAGTGAGTGGCTTCCCCCCCCTGTCCTTACGCATATAATTTTGTGCATCAAGATTCAATACTTCTCATAACAGTGCCAGTATATGAGATAACTATAACATTACGAAGGAAGTATAAAAGATACACGATACTCTTAGTGTGTAAAAATGGTTGACATTCACGAACTAATATCCAAGAGTTAAAATATTCGTAACTTAGCATGCCGATTACATAATCTCGTTCATTAACAGGAACAGATGAATCACCACAATCCCAAACCACTGATTGATAGAAGCTCGCCAGCATAAAAAAAACCTCCATTTCCTCACTGGCATAGTCCCTACATGTGTCTGACGAGAAGTTGCCAGCCGAGAAAAAATTACATAATCCACCTGTAAGAAACGCCATCCCCTTCACATATGTTAACCAACAGCAACTAATGTCAAAGAGAAGCTACCACAAATCCAAATATCATATTATTAAGAGAAAGCAGCGGGTGACAAACAGGGCAACGACAGTCACTATCCCCTATTTGGACACCAATAGGTGGCGCAGTGATTGCCATCCCGCAAGAGCTTTGCTTCTGTCACAAGCCTCGGACGAACAATATCAGCGTCTTTTCGTCTGCGTTGGTAAAATGAGTCAGTCAAAGACAAAAACAATGAAGCTCTTCCTGTACCGAAAACGTTTCAGCAGGCTCTGAAATCCTCCGGAAAGAGTGAGTAACACTCAACCAGGCCCAGGCTAAGGTTCCACAACACGGACTAACCTGAACAAGTGGGTCTGTGTACAGGACACTCGGTGTCCCTACCGACGTGTGGACTATCGCACCTATCCTCAAAGACCGTCCTCTAAGCGAGGGCTGCTTTGATGAGGACTTTAGCAATTCCTCGGACATTGCCAGACGACTGACTTCGAGATTGGCTGGAACGCTATGATGATGATGATGATTGAGATACTAAACTACAACTTTGAATCAGCGGACTGGAAAATGGTTCCCCTTTTACTGACATAAGAATCACTCAGGTTCTATTTCTTGGTCGAGAAGCAGAGTAGGTATAATGTACAACCGCTTGAGAATAAGAATGGGGCGATCAACGGTTGCTATGACTAAGACAACATGTCCCTTAACCTATCGGGGTTGTTGGGGCGCTGCATTATTTCATAAAGTGTGTCTTGGGCAAGAATAGCCTGCCGGAGCCCATCACTCTCCAGGCTCCGAGCACATACAGCACCTGATATTACTAAATGCTCACCCATTTTAGTACTGGCCAGGTTCAACGTTGCTTGAATTCAGTGATCTAACGGAACCGGTGCGCCAACGTAATTATGTCGTATATATGATCAGATGGGACTGAAAAACCGACGAACAAGTGAAAATATGGAGTAAACGACCATATAATTCAGCACTGTTAGAGTACAATAAGAATGCGAAGGACTACATAAAATAGTGGGGTATTGTTGCAGGACCACATGCTTCAGAGAACCTCAAAGTACCACAATCCTCGCGCAATATTAAATCTATAATATTCTTGCATTCGGAATCTAGCATTTTGTAGTAAAAAATTAATATATCTCTAGGTAGTATTAATGTATCAGAGAATGTTACAAGATATTGTATTTTTAAACTCAGTTGAACGATTCCATAGTCCATTTTGTTAACCATTAGACCACCTGCACTCCACCAATGATATTCAATATATTCAGCACATAGCCAAGATTCGTACAGAGACATCTTACCAAGAAAAAAAATTAAGTCAGCTAGCGTCACAAAGAGAAACCCCCAGTTTATTTGTTTGTTGGCATATGGAATAAATCTCTTACGGCTCTGGAATTGTTTTGATCACCAAAGATGGCGGGTTCGAGCAAAAGCATCGCCGAGCGCGAATCGTTACTGTGAGAGGCGGTTCTTGGCAAATGAGAAAGAAACGATGGATGAGGGATGAGGAAACGAGGAGTGTGTAACAAATAAAACGGCAAAAATAACACGGCGCTCGACTATTAGAGTGTTTAGTGAGAAAATAGCCGGCGGCAACTGTGAATATTGGCATTGCCCCCTTTTTGGGAACACCGGCGTTAAAACATACAGGCATGCAGTGTATATATATATATATATATATATATATATATATATATATATATATATATATATATATATATATATATATATAAAGAAAACATTTCACACCGTTAAAATAATCTATACATAAAACACTTTAATGGGTTAAAAATAAACACGATGGAAATAACGGACAGACAAAAGAAAAAGTGAAGAAAAACTGAAGAAGAAAAAAGGAAGAAAAAAGATAAAGAAGAAGAAGAGAAGAAGAAGAAGAAGAAGAAGAAGAAGAAGAGGAAATTAATAATTATAAAAAGGCAGAAGGGTAACTAAACGAAGAAGAACAAAGTAAAAGGAGAAGAAAAGAATAGTAGCGAAAAAAAGAAGAGAAAAAGCAAAAAGAAAAAAAAAGGGAAAAAAGAAGGAAATGAAGGAAAAGGAGATGAGAAAATAAAAAGAGACCAAAATGCACAAAATAAGGAGAACGGGGGGGTACAGAAGGAGAACGGGGTAAAATGAACATCAAGAAGAGAACGAGGTAATAAGAATAAGAGAGTAATAGAAAAAGGGAAATGTTAAATAAACACTCGACTAAACGTAGTCTGATACGTGCATGCATATATGTACATTCATAAAATATTAAAACCGACCCGAAAAATGAGGCTACGCCGTCTGAGCGAATTTCTTCAAAATTGAAAAAAAAAACTGTGAATTACTCATATATATAACTCACCTTTTTTATTCATGATTGATAAATAAATAAATAAATAAATGAATAAAAGAACCGAAGTGAATCAACGTAAAATAGGGATTTTGACTATCTACTTATATATGTGACAAATGTATTTTGGTATCTGAAGAGTAGCTATTTTTTTGGAATAAATTTAAATGATATAATGTTTTAATTTGTCCGAATGGTGATGATACAATGGTAACACATAAAGAAATACACCGTATGATGTTCTTATTTGATATTTTGTGGTCTTCATCTTTGTAAAAATATTATATATATATATATATATATATATATATATATATATATATATATATATATAAATTCCTACAGTTTAATTTTTTATTAGTTGATGATTAATTCCCAAGAGAAATCTATATATTAATACGGTAATATCTTTAACGTACTACGTACATGTGTCACGGTTTCCAATTTATAAATTATTTGATCCTATTTATTTAAACGCTATTGAAGATAATAACATACAACGAACATTAACATACGCTAATTTAATGCTCGTATTATACCCTCATATTCTATCCTTCTTTTTAATAAACAGTATCTCCCGATCACTGCAGATGAAATGTAATTTTTTTCTAATGTTGTCGCTTTCAGGCCGTACGTGAAACTAAGATACTATTTCTTGTTCTTCTAGCTTGGATCCAAGAGTAAAGATGGTATAATGATATCGTGAGGTTTACGTACGCGCCGGTCGTCCATAATGGAAATATGTCACAGAATCTTATAAGAATATTGGATAAACCGTAATAACCAGATATATTCTGACGCTACATATACCAGATTACTTAGATAAATCCTTTTACAGTTTTAACAAAAGGGCTACAATAATATCACGGGGTCTCCATTCACGCTGAATATTCATAGAATGCAATATATTCCATCTGAAAGATGTCGCTGTGGAATTATCAAAGGTTCCGTTAGTATTGATTAATTCTAGTTCCTACCATCGTAGATAGGTGCTTGGGCCTGCGGAGGTCTGGCTATTTATAACATCTACAATTTCCAGTCGATATATTCTAAAGCGAAACACAGCCACACATGGTAGCATGGTTCAATTCAAAGAAGAGTGTTCTCCTCTTAGAATAGATGGGAAACCTGGAGGAAGCACACGAACGGAAGAAACCCCGATATGAGACTTCGAGAAAAATGGTTGAAGATTTCTAAGACACTCAGTCATTTCGTTTCTTACAAAAATAGGAATTAGAGTCCGCAATCTGAAAGTTGCCTCTGATCGTCTTAAGAACACAGTTCAATATGCATCAAGCTGAATTTGGTTGAGGGCGAAAAGACTTCAGGATGGAGAGACGTTATATAATTTCTCCTTCTTGATCTGTTTTTAATACCCTGCCCGGTGGCAAAAGCTGCTTGGTAGCATCAAGATGGCAGTACCGATTTGAGCTACCGAAAATGTGTTATCACCCTAGTTTGTGGCTTATGAGGGCAATGTGTAGCACCTGCTTTCACATGTTGTATGATAAAAACTTGAATAATAATAAGACTCTCTGGAAAGTAAGATGGCTCTTTGGAACGACAAAGTGTCACTCCAGAAATGTGGAATGACATCCTCGAAAGGCAGGAAACAGTTTATAATAATATGGATAGTCTAACAAAAATATGCTCAGAGTGTCTGTAGCGGGTAGGTAGAATATACTACACGCCCTAATTGTTTAAACGGTAACAGCCTGGAAACGCTTCTGGCTGCAATATGTGCTTGCGGAAGAAAATATAACCGCGTGCGAAGATTACGAATCCACAAGTCATGCTGGTGCAAGCGATGTTATTCACCTACAGGAGAATGTAAATCGAACGATGGGTTTGTGACTCAGGAACAATCTAACAATATTTAGGATCCCATTGTTGAACGACAACGGCCTGTAGGCTTTCCTAGCAAGCCAAAAATTCAGTGGCCCAAGGTTACCCAGATAGCTACATGAACAAGGTTAGACCGGAAGCTTTCTTTTTTGCCAACCATCTTAGGGGTCTCATTGATCAAGAAATGACATCTTTCACTAGGATTATATATGACGTTTGCATGGAGTGATTTGGTGCAGTAGCACATACAGATAAAAATAAACAACGACTAAAAAGATGAGAGATGAAGAAACGAAAGTTAATATCAGAACAGAGAATGCTGAGGTGTCAATTAAAAGATGCCCCAGATCATGAAATGTTGTAAAGTCAGAATACCATAGATGATATTCAAAAAAGGATTTTGGTGATCTCCGAAGCTGAAAATCAGAGAAAACATCGAAATAAAAAAAACGTCTGGCACGTACATCATTTCACACAAATCCTTTTAGTGGAATAAAAAAAATGGTAAGTTTGATATACCGAGGGAGGAACCCGAGAGTCACTTGAGGATGACATACTCAAATGAATTGAGCGGTATCCCAATACCTCCTCTAAAAGATTTACCAACACCGAAAGATCCGATGGTAATGTTTGATGATAGCAGACAAAAACTGAGCGAAGTCAGAGATTTCGTCCATAAAGCCCGAGTTATATAGAAACTGCCCATATGTCCTCAAGAGACTCATTGTCTTCCTTCGGCAAATTTAGAGGCAGATTATTGTACTACAGTGATGGTGTCTAGCTGATAGCATTTGGATACCAACGGAAATGCAATCGAAAGATATCACAGATTATCGCTCCACATCTCTCATAAATGTAGATGGGAAAATATTTTTCTGAATCTTTGCTCGTCGTATAACAACCTCCCTGATGAGTAATAAATATGTAAATACATCTGTTCAGAAGGCTGGGATACCCGACTTCCTGGGATATTTGGAGCATTCACAAATGATATGGAACTTAATACTATCGGCCAAAAACATTATAACGAAATTACATTTGTTATCGCTAGATCTTGTAAACACAAACGGTTCTGTTTCACACCACTTAATCTGAATGTGGCTTGACTTCTTAAACTTCATTAGCGAGGTAGGTGTAACCATAATGTAATATTTCAAGTCAGCCTTTATGAAATTTACCGTAAAATTATATCATAACGGGTCAGATCCTTGAGATTGGAATTATGATGAGTTGTGTGATTTCCCCTCTTTTTTTCGTTCTAGCCATGAAAATCATATTGCGTGCTGCAGCGAAAATGTCGGGAGGAGTGATGACGACTGAACATTTGATTCTTCCTCCGTCAAGATTTTTTGTGGGTGGCATCATCATTTTTATACCATCCAAAAGTGATGTCGATGCGCTGCTGGAAAAATAATACCATGACCACTTCACATGGATGAGAATGAAGGCTAAGCTAAAAAAAAAGAAAGTAGAAGCTTTTCCTTAGTTGAGATCTGTCAGGGAAACCAATTTTAAAATTGAGGAAGATACGATCTTAAACGTTAGAGGGATTACAGTTAAAAGCCTTGGACGTATTCATTCAATCCCCTTGACTGATTGACATCGGGGTACAGAGCTCCAGAAAATAACCTTGAATGGTCTTTAACCAATTGACAAAACTTACTTACTCGGAAGGATGATCGGTTTGGTATTACCAACATGGTCTGCTACCTCGTCTTTTATGTTCCTTACAAATGTTACAGATTGCATTATCTCGTGTTAAACGAATTCAACAATTTTGTAATACATGCATCCGTAAGTGGCTTGGAGTTACCGCAAGGTAAAAATGTTGGAGATAATTATTGAAGTGTTGCATGCATAATGTGAGACAGCTAACCAGCAACCTGTTACAGTCAATGAACCCATAATTAAGTTTCACAAAGAAGGTGAATGCACTGTGAGGAAGAAAAAACTTCTTATTTTAAGTTGTGAGTGGAGTTAATGACTGGAAACTTTCTGTTGATCTAAAAGCATCGTTACAATTTCCAGTCCACATAATCCCAACAGAAAAAGTGTCAGACATTGTAGTATGATCCAATTCAAACGAAAGTGTCTTTCTCATAAAATTTGCCAACCCCTGAGAGAAAACCCTGAAAGAGACACACGAAGGAATGAAAAATCAACATGAGACACTGCATGGCGAATGCGTGGAAAAGGATCAGAGATACCATGTGATTCCTATTGAGGTTGGTTGTCATGAATTTCTAGGACACTCAGTCATTTTGTTTCTTACAAAAATAGGAATTACGGGTTGCAATCTGAAAGTTCCCTCTTATCGTCTTCAGAACACAGTTAAATATGCATTAGGCTGGATTTGATCGAAAACGAAAAAAATTCAGCATGTAAAGACGTTATAATTTCTCCGTGATGATCTCTAATCTATCTGTAAATGTGTAGACAAATAACGTTAATATGAAAAGGAATATACTTTACACACACACACACATATATATATGCATATATATATATTTTGTGTACAGAAAGTTGTTAGTTGAGACAGGTCATTGGTACCGTCGGTTTCAAGCCCGATAATAAGGCCCGTTTAAGGTATCCTTATCAAGCTCTCTTCAGCCAATATTCGAATAGACGAATATTGGCTGAAGAGAGCTTGATAAGGATACCTTAAACGGGCCTTATTATCGGGCTTGAAACCGACGGTACCAATGACCTGTCTCAACTAACAACTTTCTGTACACAAAATATAAGTACGCTCTTAAAATTTGGATTTTCCTTTTAATTGAGCACTCTGCTGGAATTCTTTTTCCAAAAAAAACTAATCATATATGCATATGATATATATAGATTATTCAAAAACTAATCATATATGCATATGATATATATAGATTATTCATTGAACTTTTGAATAGTCAAGTCGCTGCCTGATGATATCTGTTGTTTGATTGAAACAAGTGGCTATTTGTAGCAGCGGGATGTGAGCATGTTTATATAACAATAAACAAGTATTATCAGCTCTTTTTATTGAGCACTATCTAACAACCTCGTTGAATTCATTAGTCCATTACTTTTGAATATAAAAAAATCCCGAGTATATATATATATATATATATATATATATATATATATAAATGTATAGTATTCCTAATTATACGAGGTTAATATGATTCAGTAATTGTTCATATGCCAATAAATTTAAGCCAAAAAGGAAAGATGACTTAAAAAGTAAGCTACAAAATTATCATATTTCATAATTGAGCATTCATATATATATATATATATATATATATATATATATATATATATATATATATATATATATATATATACATATATATATTATTTGTTTTACATAAGCATTGAGGCCCTGTCGGTGGGGCATTAGAATACGCCGACTACCCACCTGCAGAGGGTAAAAGTCCATCAATGGGGGTCCTGGATATGACCTTAAACTATATCCAGTGGTGAGGCTCCAGCTTGTGGGCTTTGGGGAGTGTGGAGCCACCCTTTAATTACCATTGCTCCCAGGTCCACTCTGACCCGGAGTGGTAGTACCTGTTAGGGTTCCAACTATGGGTTAAATAGAAACCGACGTGAAAACAACAAATATATTCTATTAAAAAAATGTTTCTTCAAAATCTTTGGATTTGGCATTAAATAACCCAAAAAGGGTTGATATACCGTAAAACAAGAACAACCAACAACCAACATAAGCATTGATATAGCCTGAGGAGTAACTTGTCACAGGCTGACTGAAATATGCTCATGAACATGTAGCGATATATTAATGTTTATGTAAAACAAAAAAATGTATATCTTGCCCTACTTCGTTATTGAGCACTCTTGCATTAACCTTGTAAAAAGTTTTCATTCTATTTTATTTTAATTGTCAGCGGACTAGGAAAAAGGGTTTTGTTATATCGGTCCGAATCCCCCGACTCGCAGTAACACTTCCTACACTGATGATTGCATAAGCATGAAACACTAGTGTTTGTAGTTTTTTTAAGGTCTAAAACTTGTTAATACTACTTTCTTATATATATATATATATATATATATATATATATATATATATATATATATGTGTGTGTGTGTGTGTGTGTATATGTATATATATATATATATATATATATATATATATATATATAATTAAAATTTATTAATATTTAAATTTCTGAGACAGCTGAGAATACCCGTTTTCTATTTATGAAATCTTAATTAAGGTTTTCTTTTTTCATTCTTATATAGTTGAATCCTCTTTTAGAATAAAAGACTTTTGAGATTTTTTTTAGAAAACTTTACGTAATTGAATTTTGTAATTAAAAACGTTTTAGAAGTCGGATTATGTCGGTGTTTAGTCTGCGATATGTTAAATAATACAGGGTGTTTCAAAAGTCTTGGGAACATAAAGATTTTTAATAACTCAAAAACTATTAGGAGTTAAAAAATGAAATTGGTACCGTTGGAAAGGTTAAAGTTTCAAGTTTTGTGGGGAATCTTCAAACTTGCTCAATATGAGCACCATTCGTCACACGGCAGACATCTAGTCGATAGTCCATTTCCTGCCAAACGCGTTCCAGCATCTTGACGTCAATGGTTCCCACAACTGCCGTTATTCGAGCCTTTAGTTCGTCAATATCTCTTGGAAGGGGCGGCACATAGACTTGTTGCTTGACAAAGCCCCAAAGGAAAAAGTCACACTCAGTACCCCATATGCGAGTGCTATGCTTGTTAACTTTGCCATTCAGATAGAAGGTCGCCTCATCGCTAAAAACAAGCCGGTTATCAAAGCCGTTATCTTCCAACTTCTCTTGCATTGCAATGCAAAAGTCACGGCGAAGTGGCTTATCAGTGTCCTTCAACTTTTGGACCAACTTGAGCTTGTAAGGTACCATTTGCAGTCGTTTCCTTAAGACACGCCAGACAGTTGCTGGAGCAAGCTGAAGTTCCCTGCTGGCTCTTCTCACTGATTTACGGGGGCTCTGCTGAAAGGCTTCCGGACTTGCTCAACTGCATCTTCTGAAGTTGAAGGGCGACCTGTTCGCTTACTTGGGCACAAACACCCATCTTTCACAAATTTAGCATGCCTCTGACAATGGGTTTCCTTTCAGGGACTTCTTTTTTAAATTTCCTGCGAAATGCACGCTGAACACATGTCCACGATTCAGTCTTTGCAAATTGGAGGACGCAAAACGCCTTGTCTTGTTTAGAGAAAGCCATTACTGGACATGGAAAGATAAGACGAAAATCATTAGTATGACCAAAAACTTGATTAAGCAAGCTTTAAAATGACACCAGTTTCATTTTTCTACCTGGAATAGTTCATGAGATATACGCATTTGTAATGTTCCCAAGACTTTTGAAACACCCTGTATTATTTCCGGGGATTTAAACTGCATTGATATATATATATATATATATATATACTACATTTTTAACCTCTGAACTTATAATGAGTGCTTTATTTCAAACTGATGGTTTTATATGGTTAAATTTATGCCTATTATTTTATTAAATACTAATCCCTATTAATCCCGATTAATCCATAACTATGCATTGGACGAATACCAGAATGTGTAATTCATTGCATCTTATCATAACAAAGGTCCTTGTCAAATTGCATCCAGATTGGCTCAGTAGTTTTCGAGAAAAGGTTAAAGTGACAGACAGATAAACAAACTAATAGAAATATAAATGCTTATCAAACTTATTACGTTTTTAAAGGAATGCATGTGTGCGTAAGTTGGCTCATATATTTAGAAATCTCATAGAGTCAGTTACGCAAAACAAAATACTAAAAAACACACACAAAAAAAAATAAGTAAAAGGGTCCAGAAAGAAGTAGACGAATAAGAGAATAAAAGAATTGCAAATACGAACGTACGGTGTTGGAATGACAGAATGGAACAAAATGGCGTTAAGATGTCATGTTTTAAGAAAGAAATCAAAACAAGAAGCGAAAGAAAAATGACAGCTGAGTGGGTGGGAAATGAATTTGAGGAGAAAAGTCGGACAAAATGGCTGACAGTTTGAATTGTTTTCTTTTTCATCGAGTAACTTTGAAATTTATAATTTGCATTTAACAGTGCATATCAAAATAGGTTTGTTGGTGTTTGTATATATGTTTATCAATGTTTTCTGTCACACCTCCATTTATTTCACTCTATCCCCGGCCTCTTTATTTGATCTATCTATCTATCTATCTATCTATCTATCTATCTATCTATCTATCTATTCGTTTATCTATCTGTCTAGCTAGCTAGCTAGCTTATTAGCTATCTATCCATCTTCCTACCCATGTATCTAGCTAGCTAGCTAATTATATACCAACCTAGCTAGCTATTCATCCATCTATTTAACCATCTATTTAGTTGGCTAGCTATCTATCAATCTATCTCTATATTTTTCTATCTATCTCTATATATATTATCCCATCTATCTATCTAGTTATCTGGCTAAGTATCAATCCATCCATCTATCTATCTATCTATCTGTTGTGGGGTAATCACCCTCAAAACAGACTGTTCTATCCATAATATAAACCATAAACCTTTTGATCCCAGGTGTGGATTAAACACCAGAGCGACCCTCGCCTTCTCGATGACGTTTACTACTCTTTTCAGTTGTAACCTTTTTATGTTGTTGTTCCAGTAATACATTGTTTAAACTCTATTTCGTTGTTCTGTTTTCTTTGTGGCTTATTGCAAGCCATAACACTGGCGACATTGGATTCAGAAAACGTACTCACGTTTAAAAACAGTGTTCTAAAAACCTAAACACTGATGACATTGAATTCAAGGAGCATACTAAAATCGAAACCAGTAACGACATTGAAAAAAAAATACTCGCGTTGAAATAGTATTCTAAAAATACTAACGACGTCGGACTCAAATGTTATCAAGCCTAAGGAAGTGTCTAACATAACACTTGCAATTGAAAGGTTCACGGTAACTAAAAAATAAGAAAACGCAGATCATTACGGAAAAAAAGAGTTGAAAAGAAAAAAGTTTGTCACGACTTTCAAAGAGAGCGCTGTACTTTTGCAAAAAGAAAAAGGCTCGTCGCTTTTGGAAAAATAATTCGTCACTTGTGGTTTTCGCTGCTAAAATCGGGCGTTATATTTTTCTCTGGAGAAAAATATGCACTTGGTTCTCCAGTTCGATACAAAACACCTGATGAAGGCCGGAGGGAAAAACGGCCGAAACGTTGTGACGATAACAACCAAGATGAGGAAGTCAGTCCGACAATCTCAATCAAGAACTTTTCTCGCCGAAAACGTTTTTTTCCATAAGCGTTGGAGATGTTTGAATGTTGTAAAAGACGATAATGACGATTTTGCCACTTACGCAGCTGTAGTGAACAAACACTGTGATGACTTTAACTTGTCTGAACTAACAGCAGACAATTTTAAATGCCGTGTTTGCGCAAGGATTAACCTCGGGAAATGATGCGGAAATCAGGCGCAGAGTCCTTACAAAATTAGAAAATGAACCGAACTTAACACTT
Organism: Euprymna scolopes; assembly: GCF_053919585.1. Lineage (NCBI taxonomy): Eukaryota > Metazoa > Mollusca > Cephalopoda > Sepiida > Sepiolidae > Euprymna > Euprymna scolopes. The sequence goes on from NC_136487.1 coordinate 21,621,028, forward strand.
CAAAAATTGACTGAGGATTGTCAAAAAGTAGAAATGATAAAAAAAAAAGATGCAAGAAATATCGAAGCAAGCATCGCGAATATAAAAAAAAGTAACTAAGAAAAGAACGTCGAAATGGCACACAGACACTAACCACCGAAACTCAGAAAAACTAAAACACCGAGCGCTTGTTTCATATGTGGTGGTATACACTGGGTAAGGGATTGCCCATTTTTAACAAAAAGATGCCATTTATGCAATAAGATCGGGCATAAAAGGACTGTAGGAAAACTCAGAATAGAAGCCGTGTACGTCAAACCAGAACTAAGGACGTCGTAGCTGAAAATCTACGCAAATATGTAACGGTTAACATTTTCGGCAAGGTTATTAAATCCCAATTAGACAGTGGATCGGATCTTTCAATAATAAATCTCAAAGCGTGGAAAATATTACGAAAGCCGACTGTTAAAAACTAACAGAACGGCGATGGCCGTTAATGGTACAAAAATCCATTTAGAAGGTGAATAAATTACAAACGTCACTTTACGGGGGAAAACAAAAAAACACTAAGATTGTATGTGCTAAAAGATAGTGAGAACCTATTCGGTTCTGACAGCATGGAGGAGTTTCGTCTCTGGGATCTTCCTATAACCACATTCTGCAAGAAAATAGATACCTGCCCAGCAGAAACGGAGAAACTTATAACTTGTTTTAAAAAAGAATTCCCAAACGTATTTACTCCTGGCCTGGGGATATTTACAAAAATGACCGCAGATTTTAAGTTGAAACCTGGCACACAACCGGTGTTTAAAAAGAAACGTAATGTCCCGTTCGCTTCCCTGAACAAAATAAATCAGGAACTAGACAGATTAGAAAGCACCGGTATACTGGCTAAAATTGAATATAGTGAGTGGGCTGATCCGGCAGTTTACGTAAAGAAAAGGTTCGGGGAAATTCGCGTTTGCGCCGACTTCGCGACCGGACTCAACGGGTCCTTAGAAGATGTTCACTATCCATTACCTAGTCCAGAAGAAGTGTTCACGAAATTAAATGGCGGCACGTTTTTTTCTAAGATCGACCTAAGCGACGCTTACCTACAGATTCCGGTAAATGACAAAAGCGCTAACCTCCTCTGTATTAACACTCATCGGGATTTGTACAGATACGAAAGACTCGCGTTTGGTGTCAAGGTGGTACCCGCAATATTCCAGCAAGTAATGGATACTATGCTGTCCGGCTTGGACACTGCAATCGCATATCTTAATGCCATTATAATAGCGAGCAAAAGCAGGGAGGAACATGAAAAACATATCAGACAGGTATTCAGACGAATACAAGATTATGGATTCAAGATCGAAGCAGATAAATGCGAGTTCTTTTTCAAACAATTAAATGCCTGGGTCAAATAATCAAGAAAGATGGCAAACGCCAAGACCCAGATAGGGCGACCGCTATTAAAGAAATGCTGGCACCAGTAAACATAACTCAATTGCAGAGTTTTTGGGGGGGTTGACAAATTATTACCAGGGGTTCATCCTAAATATGCACAACGCACGCTTAATGAATTGCTGAAAAAGGATAAGGCTTGGGAGTGAACAGAAGATTGCCAGACATCATTCCAAGTAATAAAAAGAATCCTGACTTCAAAACTATTCCTAGCGCATTTCAACCCGCAGTTGGACATAATAGTAGCTAGCGACGCTAGTCAATATGGCGTCGGGACGTGCATGCTACATCGAATGCCGGATGGCTCGAAACAGCCTATTGCTTTCGCATCATGGACTCTCTTGCCAGCGGAAAAGAATTATTCTCAGATCAAGAAAAAGGCTCTAGGAATTATATTTGCAGTTTCAAAATTCCACCGGTTCTTGTACGGAAGACATTTTTGTCTACAAACCGACCATAAGTCGTTGATATCCATTTTTGGATAAAAAAAGGGGGATCCAACATTCACTGCGAACCGACTATTAAGATGGAGAACTATTCTGCTGAACTATAATTTTACAATTCAATTTCTCCCCTCAAAACAACTAGCCCATGCAGACGGTCTATCGAGACTGATTCCTGCCAAAATGGAATCTCTTGAAGATTCAGTAATCGCGGCACTACGTATTAATAGTGATGTAAAAACCATGATAAACAATATTATCCGCGAACTGCCGGTCACACTAAGTCAGAATTCCTAAATGACAATTTCATTCAAACCACGAAGCAGAAATTAGCACTGGGTGACACCAGTTCAGACATTTTTTTCTGGTTGCGACGAAATACTGTTATACGGTGAAAGGCTTGTCATCCCCCAAACCCTCCAAAAAAGAATTCTCTGGGATTTTCACATGGGGCATCCAGGAATAAACAGAATGAAAAGCCTAATGAGAAGTTTTGTTTATTGGCCAGCTATGGACCAAGATATTACCGACATGGTGAACAGATGCAAAGACTGTGCTTTGGCTGCAAAAGCACCACCGATAACATATAAACTTTGGCCTAAAGCTGAACAACCAGAGGATCCACATCGATTATGCGGGACATGTGGAGGATTTTTACTACCTGATAGTAGTTGATTCTTACTCTAAATGGCCAGAGGTACTAAGATGTAAAAAACGATCACAGCAACTACGACAAATCTTTTATTGGAATTGTTTGCTCGGTTTGGGGTTGTAGACTGTTTGGTTAGCGACAACGCTACACAGTTCACCTCGACAGAGTTCAGAGAATTCTGCGAGACGTATCAAGCCAAGCATATTACGACACCCCCGTACCACGCCAAAAGCAACGGCCAGGCCTAACGCTTCGACAATACGCTTAAAAGGGCATTAAAAAAGGCGTCCGGTACACCGACAGAAAAGGCCCTTCAGCAATTTCTGCAGGTTTACAGAATCACGAGAAATCCGAACAAACTAGATGCGGGATCCCCAGCAGAAATCATATTTGGACGGAAAATAAAATCCGTATTTGATAAACTGCTACCCAAACACATAGTACACAACAGAACCTCTACAATGCCAACGAAACGGTTTAACAGCGGAAATAACGTGTATTTTAGATATTTTAGAAATAACGTCTCTTTTGGGGAACAGGGCACGATCTTACGAAGAATCGGCCATGTTACATACATCATTCAGGGCCCAAAGTCCCAACATAAGAGGCACCTGAAATCAGGAAACGCTACAAGGATCAAGAAGAACCGCCGCAGGACGGCAGTAAGGCGATTGAAACTGTATGACTGTTTTGATATAGACCCTCCAAAAGGGATGTCGGAATTGAGACGCTCCGGCAGAAAGAGGAAGCGCACAGACTCTTTGATGGTCTGCCCCAAAAGGAAGAAATACTGATTTTCACAACCGCGGAAATCAGCTTGGGAGGGAGTGTTGTGGGGGGAATCACCCTCCAAATGGACTGTTCTATCCATTATATAAACCATAAGCCTTTTGATCCCAGTTGCGGATTAAACACCACAGCGACACTCACCTGCTCGATGACGTTTACTACTCTTTTCAGTTGTAACCTTTTTTTACGTTGTTATTCCAGTAATACATTGTTTAAACTCTGTTCTGTTTTCTTTGTGGCTTATTGCAAGCCATAACACTTTCTTTGTGATCGGTTTTTGGCCAGAAATTTGGCTGTTAAGAGGTCAAAGTTCAACGACCTTTGAGAACTCTACCAAACTCCGACAATTTTGGGTATAAACACTTGAAATTTTAGATATAGATTCCTTGGACACGGATGTAACTTAATAACTTGATTTGAGCCCAAAACAATAAATGTTAAGGGGTCATAATAGGGTCAAAGTTAAAAAAAAAGGTGACCTTTACGGTCTTTACCAAATTACTAAGACATTTGAAATTTTACATAAAGGGTATTCAGAGATAGGAAAGCTTTTTAATCGGTTTGGGTCGAAAATTTGAGCTACTAATATATAAATCTATGTATGTATGTTTGCATGTCTGCCTAAAACTTTCGACAGAGGCGACGGATTTTCACAAGATCAGTATCGTTTTTAAGTACATGGACGAATTAAAACTGTTCGCAAGAAACAAAAAGGGACTAGAATGCTGAGTCAGGATATCCGAATAGAAAAGTGCGCACCCTTAGTTATAAGAAAAAGTTGATGACAGTCGAAAGAATGGGACTTCCCAACGAAGAAAAGATGACACTAGGCGAAATTTGGGAGTTCTGGAAGCAGACTGACATTTGATAGTATGATAGAAAGATGATTAGAAAACATGAATCCAAACTAAAAGAAATTTGGTAAACATGTATATTAACATGTAGAGCGTGGACTACATAAATAAAAGACCGTTCCACTAATGCCACATAATCGGTTTACGTCGCAGAATAATGTACAATCGGTTGGATGATAGACGACTATTACGAGGATTATTTAAAAACAGGTGCATTCTAAAATTAATAATTAAATACACTTTGTAAAAATATAAAACCCCGCTGCAGTACTTTCTCGGCAAAAAAATACTATTTTGTAATTGCAGATGTTCAAATGTAAAATATTTCTTTATCTTTAGAAAAACATACAGTCACTTTTGGACTAGATAATTTCTTTGAGAATTGAAACAGAAAATAACTATCCTCGTAATAATCGTCTACCTTAACGATGACCATTTATATTTTAATATGCGACGTCAGCAGATTATGTGACTTTAGTGGAATGACCTTCTATTTACGTATGTTACCCTGTTAATATGCGTGTTAACCAAAATCTTTATACGCTTATGCTGACTATATCTTCCACAGATATCGTAGTCTTTTCTCTGCGACTGAGCTGGTTTGTTCATGATAACAACGCAATAATTTCTAACTATAATTGCGAAACCATCAATCCAGTCGACTTTAGGAGGTTAATCAGTGCTATGACTGTGAAATGGTTTCCCTAGTTTGATTCCATTTAAAACGCAATTCTAATTTGTAAAAACAAATACAGAAAAAATGGTGTAGCCTATCACAAACAGTCGACGGAGAAAGCCACAAAAATTATCAAGTTTCAGTTTCTTAATGTATTTTCTACCAAAAGATTCACACTCTCTCTCTCTCTCTCTCTCTCTCTCTCTCTCTCCCTATCTATCTGTCTATCTATCTATCTTTATGTCTATCTATCGCTTACACACACAAACATACACACTCTCGTACAATCTTATTATAACGTTCTCTAACTTATTTCTACTAGCACTACCAGTCTTCTGTTTGTCACTATATATATATATATATATATATATATATATATATATATGTATATATATATATATATATATATATATGTATATATATATATATATATATATATATATATATATGTATATATATATATATATATATATATATATATATATATATATATATATATATATATATATATAACTTGGTGAATTAGAAGAAGATGGTAAATTCAATTCTATAAAAGGAGACTTATCGGGATAACACAAAGCTCAACAAATTTCTTTGTAGCTTATATAGGAAAACAATAAAAATGGAAAATGAAATCACAAAAACTAATATATATATATATATATATATATATATATATATATATATATATATATATATATATATATATATATATAGAATTATTCATTTATTTAATAAGGGTATAGATACATTTAGTTGGGGGATAAAGAAGACTTTTTATACCATAGTATTTCGAAGCCTAATGCCTCATCAGAAGAGTAGAGAAGATACTAGGTAACATAGTGGGGATGTGACGTATATATATATATATATATATATATATATATATATATATATATATACATCACATCCTCATTATGGTACCTAGCATTATATATATATATATATAGTAAGTTATGAAAATCTATATGGCAATTAAGCTACACCGAATGTTTCGCATTTTATCCTCGTGTAGATTCGTCAGGCTGAAACGCGGAAAGTTATGAAGCTTAATTGACATATACATTTTCATTACTACCTAGCTCCTCTCACGTATTGAGCACTTTTGTAATAAATACTGAAATAGATCTATACAATCTTTTGTAGATACATGAAATAATACATATGTTCCAGGGGAGCAAATTATTATCAGTAATAAAATTATTGTTTAAAAAAATAACAGCAAAAATATTAACACATATATGTAATATACGATATTCTGCTCATAAGATAATGTATTATGTGTTTGTTTCAGTATTTACTTCAAAAATGCTGAATGAGTTGAGCTTTGTTGTAGTAAAAATTTATTTATGGCAAGTAAGCTACACAAATATTTTATTTCTTTGAAGGAAATTTTCAGGCTAACACATTGGTTCTGCAATTTTGAGGTGATAATTGATTATTCATATTATTTGGATTCTTTGGACTTTGTTTTTCAGCTGGAGTCCCACAATAGAGTACTGTTGTTATATCTGGGTAGGAACTGCTCGGTACACCTATTCTCACTTGACTGAATTCAAAATCAGCGTCGATGTAATGGCTTTTTCTCTTCTTTGCGATCTCTTTCTCACAAATTTGTGAGTCTGTCACTGCTCTATCGTTGTTTTCACGTCAAGTTCTCGTCCAAGCTCCAATCTATTGTCTCTTCTGCAAAACCTTAACAAAACACTCGACTAACTACAACTACTATCAACAATTTCTCCCACTCTCAATCTGTGCCTTAATCAAAATGCGAAATCCATGAACAAAGCTTCTTTCCTAGAACTACCTGCCTGTGGAACTCTGTTCCGCCACCCTGCTTCGCAGTTAACTACAACATAGTCGTCGTCAAGTTCAATGTAAACAAGTTCTCGTTACATAATCAAATTCTTCCTATTTTTTTAACCCTATCTAAGAGCGAGAGACTAGTGGCAGATGCATCAGTCCAGATGGGACAACAATACGTCATGCATGTGCGAACCGTGGTCTGATAGAGATACTCTCAGATGTGAATAGTTTTTTTAGCACGGTAGAGAAAGCCCACCTTTCTTTGCAACAGCTTTTTCTTTTACCCGAGTTGCTTCGGTATTATATTTGCATGATCTGTGCCAATGTTGGACGTTTCTCGTTTCTGTATATTACAAAAACTTTCTTTATGTGCGTAACTGAAGAATTCCTGACACAAACTTCTTAAATGGACAAAAGCTAGAAAAATCCATTTCGATGCAGTTTCAGCAAACACTTCGAGAGTTTTTATTTTCTTGTAAGAAATTTATTACCCTTTAACCAGGCACTGCTTGTAGTAAATAGATCCCTAGACTGTTGTGGCGTCATAGTATCGCGTTTACGTTGGCATTTCGTTGTAAGAGATTTGACTGTAAACTTTTAAGCTGTTCAAGCCTAAAACAATGAATGTGCGCGAATGTAACGTAGTCGTTAACCTTCTTCAACAGTGTTGTTACGTTTTAACATTTGGACCCACACATTGTATCTGAGACAGTCGCAAAGATAAACCAAAAGGAAAAAAAAACTTCCACTCTACTTTTTTAGTTGAAATGAAATGCATTTATTCATGGTTCTTCTAAAACTTGAGACTAAACTTGTTTCCTTCAATAACTACAAGAAGCCTTCTTTACCATCAATAGCAATGGCCAAAGATAAGCTATCTGCAAAATCATTATTTATTTCTGTGCAAATGCTCTGTGTGTGAAGTCTTTATGTAGATTTCTTAATCCACAACAATTAAAATCCTTAATTGTGAGTATATACTTGCACAAAGCTCGACGTTATTTAGGCTTGAATGAAAAGCAATGCTATGTACATGTTCCTATTTACTTGCCTCCCCACGAGGGCCGAGTTAGACACAAGGGCTTTTTTTCATGTGGGGAAAATTCGGCTCCCCCAAAAAAGGTCACTCTGGATAGTAAAAAAAAAAAAATAAATAAAATTGCCTCAGTTTAGAAGGATTTCCCCCATTGACTGAGGACAAAAAAAAGTAAAGTGTAGTATATGTTCATTATGCTCTTGACATTATGTTACTTTTTTATTGTCTTTTTCTCGTTTGTCGGATTAAACAGATTTTAATCTAGAAAGATCGGTTCGCAATCAAAATCGTGCAAATCCAATGTAGATCAGGATATGTCAGCAAGTAAATAGTACATAGCCCAAATTATAAAGTTTTTGTCTTGGTTAATTATTTTGCCTCAATAGATTTTAAGAGTAGAGTTATGTCCCTTGCACATTTCAGATAAAAAAACAATCTTGGATGAAGATGTACCACGAACCTCTCTCCAAGTAAGACGTTTTGGGCGAAGAAGATATTTTATTCAATTTTAAATGGATAATAAATGTTAATTGTTTATTTATATATGAGTGTTATTCAATAGTTTTTCGTGCTATTTCTTACAAATGGAAGGGCTTCAATCCCATCTTTACTCTCGCTGCATACAATTAAATTAGGCTTACATTACCTTTCCTTGCACTTAATAATTGCATTCCAAAATTCATAAAGATCGGTTAATTAGTTTAGAAGTAAATCCTATACACGTAAATATAATTAACGTCTATAATGTTAACTGGATTGTTCCCGCATGATTACGTGAGTCAATTTTACTTTCCATCTTCCTTTTTTTTCTTTTTTTTTTTTTGCATTTTCACCCCAAACACGGCACAGTGCCACTTTGATGTGGGGGGCTACTATTTAGAACATAATTTGCAATGATGCTATGTAGGGAGTTGAGCAGCAAGATGTCTGTTTACAGTACACTTGAACTTCTACATGTCAGTACAGTCGGAGAAACAGGGACCCGGAAGGGGATTCTAAAGTTTAGCAGTTCGAGAGAAGAAAATATTAGAGCAAAAGACTTTCTGGCATCTAGGGATCTCTACTGTTTAGGGGTGGGATTTTGCTGCTTTTCGGGTTTTTCGGAGTATTTACATCGATCATGTACAAGGGTTTGTAATTTGTTGGAGCACCTACCATTAAAATACTTGTAAAACTGGCAGAGGGATACACATCTTGGCGGTGGGACAGAGGTTGAAGTCTAGCTGACAACGTGGGACCTAATAGGTTGATGACTCTCTTTTGAATCCTGTCTAAGAGTACGAGACAAAGAGAAGATGTACCAACCCAAATATGGCAACAATACTCCATATATGGGCGAATGGTGGCTTTGTAGAGGTACTGGATACTCTCAGACGTAAGTAACTTTCTAGCATGGTAGAGAAATCCTTTTTTGCAGCAGCCTTGGCAATGCCCTTCAATGTTTTTCGTTCCTTTTCCATTATACTTTATTGGGTCTGCCTTTTCTTTTTTCCCACATCTACGTCTCTTTATTTTTTTTATTTCTCGCTTTAGTTTTTTTTTTCCTTTTCTTTCTTTCTTCATGTTTTTTTCCTTTTCTTTCTTTCTTCATGTTTTTTTCTTTTCTTTTTTTTCATGTTTTTTCTTTCTTTTTTCATGTTTTGTTCTTTCTTTTTTCATATTTTTTCCTTTTCTTTCTTTTTTCATGTTTTTTCCTTTTCTTTCTTTTTTCATGTTTTTTTTTCTTTTCTTTCTTTTTTCATGTTTTTTCTTTCTTTCTTCATGTTTTTTTCTTTTCTTTCTTTTTTCATGTTTTTTCTTTCTTTCTTCATGTTATTTTTTCTTTTCTTTCTTTTTTCATGTTTTTTCTTTCTTTCATGTTATTTTTTCTTTTCTTTCTTTTTCATGTTTTTTCTTTCTTTCTTCATGTTTTTTTCTTTTCTTTCTTTTTTCATGTTTTTTTCTTTCTTTCTTCATGTTATTTTTTCTTTTCTTTCTTTTTCATGTTTTTTCTTTCTTTCTTGTTTTTTTTCTTTTCTTTCTTTTTCATGTTTTTTCTTTCTTTCTTCATGTTTTTTCTTTTCTCTTTTTCATGTTTTTTCTTTCTTTCTTCATGTTTTTTTCTTTTCTTTCTTTTTCATGTTTTTTCTTTCTTTCGTCATGTTTTTTTCTTTTCTTTCTTTTTCATGTTTTTTCTTTCTTTCTTCATGTTTTTTCTTTTCTTTAACTTATCTCTTTTCATTAATTTTTTGTCTTTTATTGTGTTTTTTGTCTTTCTTTTTGTCGCTCTTGCCATTTTTTTCCATCTTTTGTTCTTGCTCCCTGTATTATTCAAACTACAGTTCTCATCTTGAATGTTATTCTCACAACGTTTCGACGGATGTAACCTTCGACCTTATTCAGATGACTCTCGCCGAATTCAGAAATCTTTATGTTGCATTCGAAAATCTTTATGGGATTAACAACCGGCCGATAATTTTGATAATTTGGATTATTTGGATTATTTGGATTATTCAGCCTACTAGATTTTATTTGGATCGAAACTTTGTAGAATTATCATAGAAGATAAAAACGGTCGTCTGAATAATCGAAACAAAAAAATTACCAATCTTCATCCAAAAAAAAATCTTAAAACGTTAGTTCCGCTCTTTCATTATCTTTTTTATTTTTCTTCCCTTCATTTCATTTTCATGTCCTTCTTTTATTTTTTACATCAGTCTTGCTTTATTTTCTACTAGTCTGGGTGCCCAGCATTGCCCAGTGTTTAGAAGTGTGTGTTGAGCAAACGAAAAAAATAAGTGTTAGTAGGAAGGCAGGCTCGAACCCGTACCTCGAATGAGGAAAAGAACGCAAAAAAAAACATAACGTCTTTGCTGTTGCACCCATCGCCAAACTAGAAGTGATGTAGGTTTAAATTAAGGCTAGTCAATCGAAAAGAGGGTATGGATTTCGAAAATATCGGCAAAAAAGAGACCCCCTCCTGTAGAAAAGTGGCCAGTTGAGCTTGAAAGAATTAATGTTTTTAGCCAATTCGAGCTTCAACACGATATCGATCTCGTAAAAATCTGTCACCTCTGTCGAGAGTTTTAGGCAGACATACATACATGATGATGATTGCAACGTCTTGTCAGACGAGTGCCACTCCCTCAGACATTTAAAATCCATGAGCCCAAATGCCTGAGGGAGTATCTATACAAATATGATGTTACAGAGTCTTAGCTTTGTACGACAGCTAAGTCTCTCTCTCGGTTCAAAATGTTGAAATCCAGCAACAAGCAAGAGCAAGATAGCCAGCAACAAATTAAACTGCAGACCAGCTTAAAGCGGGTAATGGTCTTCCGCTTTATGGTTTTTTAAATCAGAGATTTGCTTCTCCTAGAGAGGCTGCTTTCACCACGGCTTACGGGAGCCCTCCGTGTATTTGTATGTGTGCATACATACATACATACATACATACATACATACATACATACATACATACATACATACATTTAAACAGATAGGTGAGATTTATATTAAAGATTTCTTTCTTTCCACTTTTCTTAAGTCTGTTGAACAATCTACATTTTATTTTTTTCTTTCCGTCGCTGTTTTCCAAAAGTAGTGCCTTCTATGTTTTTATCATATCCGAATAAATATTACATTATTATGGTGATTGAACTTATGCATTCATGACCTGAGAATTTTATCTCTCTGTTGCATATATTGACCGTGTGAGACTATAAAAAACCAACTCCCTGTCATGGACATTTTTCTTTTTTACATGGGGGTCACCACTTATCAAGGCCCGAAGGCCACTCAGGGATAAGGGTTATTGCGTGTACAGTAATCAATGAGATAGTATTGTAGTAATCATTAGTATTGGGGTTTTTGATAGAGTGTCTTACTTAAGGAGGTGGTTTGTCAGGAGTTTGTTTATGTTGGACTTGAAGACGTCCAAGTTGTAGTCAGGTGGGAAACAGGCAAGCGGCAGAGAGTTCCACTGGCGTGCAGTTCTAAGAAAGAAGCTTTGCTCATGGAATCTACGTTTGGATTTAGGCACAGATAAAGTTTTAGGCACATGCGTCAGAAGCAAAGATGCGCCATTGAATTAATGGCAAAAGTGCATTTACAATGATGGTGACTATGTAGAAAAATAAATACATGTCGCTTGTTTGAATGGTACAACTCTCGTCTTCATAGCTCTTCAACGTTTTCAGTTTTAAAAAAAAAGTATGAGACTTTACTTTTGGAACTACACCGGGATCTTTATTTCTTGTTCTTTGTTTTCCTTTCTCCTTCCCCACCTTTTTTTTCATTTCTTTTTCCTTTATTTTTCGTTTAGTCTCTCTCAGTGTTCAGTTTTATTTGTTTGTTTGTTTGTTTGTTTGATTTTCATTTCTTCTTTTTCTCTTCCTTATCTTCTATCTCCTGTTCCTTATTTGGACTTTCCTTCTTGTTTATCGTTTCCTTCTTATCTTAATTCTCCAAGACTGACCCGACTCCTCTTCGCGTTCAACATCTCTGTCAAGACCTAAACTCAGATTGTTATGACACTTTAGATTGAAGGATGCCTCACCCTGTACAAATATGGTAAATTGACGGGCGGTCACGCACGTGTTGTTCAACTCGAAACACTAAGTGTCGAGCATGCACGTCAGGACCTTTTTGCTTCAAACCCCTAACCCTTTGCCTTCCCTTCTACATATATATATATATATATATATATATATATATATATATATATATATGGTGACTGTCTACATAAATACAATCAAGTTTCAAAAATATAGCTCATTAGGCGTGATTTAGTCTGTTAGATATTCAGTGAGATTGGAACTTGAAATAATCGATTCCATATTTGGCATGTCTACTCGTTATAGCAAACGCAATAAGCAAGCATTAATTTATTTCTAAATATATTTAATGTCTTGGACAAACATTGCATACGTATAAAAAATTAATCTGTTCAAGTTAAGTACACATACACACACACACACACACATATATATACATACATAGACTATATAAAGCGTGAAGTTACACAGAAGCTTTATTATTAAGTCAATAAGAGTTAAAGAAAATGGGATTAAGAGAGAAACCTCTTTGGGTCATGGTATTTCGAAGTTAAATGCTTCTCGTCAGAAGAGGAAAAATGCCAGCATTATATAAAATTAAAGGGCCAGTATTATATACAATTAATGGTAAAAAGACAACGCCGACTTTGAAAACATTCAGATAAGAAATAGAAAAGGGTAACCATAGAGGTACAAGTAATAGAAAGAAGAGACAGAAAAAAACTATCAATACTAAAAGAATACACAAAACAATATATTAGAAAATTAAATACTACGAAAAAAGTTTTAATCTTATGAAATCCTTTTTTTTTTAATTAATATTTTAAAATCTTAATAAAAAACTTCAAAACACAAACGGATTTTTTTAATTTAACATTTTTTGAAATTTTTAAAAGATTTCCAAAATTAAAAAAATATTACACTAAGTTAAGATTTAAAGTATGGAAATAAAAAATTTAAAATTTAAAAAAAAAACGTTTACAAGTGTTTTTGATATAGATATACATAATAATACTTTGATAAGTATGTTTTAACTTAAATAGGGATGGTATAATAAAATTGTGGGGTCTGCGTTCGCGCCTGGCCTCCATAGAATGGAAATAGGCACACACTTTAATAAAGACTTTTCATATCTATCTGCATAAGTATACTTTGATCATTATGTTTCAGTTTGAAGAAATATGGTATAATAAAATTATGGGGTGTTCGTTCGGACCAGACCTCCATAGAATGGAAATATGTCACAAAGTTTAACAAGGTTTTTTATTATAGATCCACAGAATATTGTGACAGGTGTTTCAGTGTGGACAGGTATGGCATAATAAATTACGGGGTTTATCTATTTTATTTTTACTTTCATCATATTTTGCTTTGGTTTTGATACCCCCAAATTCGAAGCTATCTCTTTACAACCATTCCTTTTCATAACTTATACTACTTTCATAAATCAGAGTCCTTTTTCTGTAGGATGTTTTTGAACCCAGTCAACGACGGTTACTTTTGCTAGTATACATATATTTATATATATATATATATATATATATATATATATATATATATATATATATATATAATGATCTGAATTCAGAGTTATTTCGGTATTTGTATTATACCCTTATTATAAAATTTTTATCTCCTCCTTTTTTAAATTCTTGACGTACAATTTGCCTTGATAATTGAACTGATTGTGAATCGTCTATCAATGTTTTTCCAGTTACTAGTGAATTAAATCCTGATTTTAATTCCCCCACCACCAAATGGCAGTATATTTTAAGTAATAGATGAAATTGATAAAGATGCAATTGCTAGGCAAAGCAAACTATGAAGATAGTAACAGCTCTACACGGTTAAGAGGGATAATTTTTAATTTTTATCTATATTTAATTTTTATTTATATTTAATTTTTATTTATATGTTATTTTCTTTAATTTTTATTTATATTTAATTTTTATTTATATTTAATTTTTATTTATATTTAATTTTTATCTATATTTAATTTTTATTTATATGTTACTTTCTTTAATTTTTATTCATTATAATCGTTGGTCATGTCCACCAGCTTTTTCTCGTAAATTGTTATTCTGTTGTTGATTTGCCACTGTTATTGATTTCCACTTTTCATAAAAATTTAGCTTCAATACGCCATAGCCTTAAGAAGTTCGTTATTCCTATTCTTTTTTTTTTATTAATCTGAGGATTCATATGATGAATTTACTGGTGTTCAAAATCGTAAAAACACGTAAGGAGGTGAGCGACGTTTTTATGACTGGTTTCCATAGCAACCACGTCTCTTAGCGACTACTTTTGCTACGAATTAACCGCTCCTGTAAAAAGAAAAATAACAAGTGAAACAGAGAGAATCAAAGTATGAAAGGGAGATAAGTGGGGAATGTTATTGAAAATAGACGAGTGCCGTACATTGTTATTACATATGTGTATGTTATGTTTATGGGGGCAAAAAATAAGGCTGAAATTATACAAAAAACAAATGAATTTACTGGAAGCCTGGAAAATCATGGATTCCAATAGAAAAATGCGAGCTTGAAAAAATATGTGGTTAAGCTTAAACATGGAAAAGTAAAGGACTAGTTCTTAAAATTGGAAAAGAAAAGGGCAAGATATTCTAATAAAAATATAATAAATTTATAACTTAAAATATTGAAGCATTAAGATTTTCTTTAATTCAATTTATAACATTATATAATCAATGCTTAATGCAGAAATATTTTAAGTTATAAATTTATTATATTTTTTTACTAGAATATCTTGTCCTTTTTCCCCAGTTTTAAGAACTAGTCCTTTACTTTTCAATGTTTAAGCTTAACCATATAACTTTACATGCTCGCATTTTTCTATTGTAATATATATATATATATATATATATATATATATATATATATATATATATATATATATATATATATACGGCAAAACCAGACAAGTATCTGACTCAAAGTCAACAACAAACAGTGTCCATTCAGTTTCTAATATTAAATAATCCTATTTTGGGGTCCCTTATTCTTTTGGTTTGCTTGTTTTGTAATCGTTATTGATTCATTTAGTTGTTAAATTGTTAGGTGAGATAGCAGAATAGTTATCAAAGCCCCCTCCCCTTGTTAAAAATTACTTTTTAAATATTCTTCTGCAGCTTACCGACCATGCTGAAATAACGTCATTATTTAAAAAGCTTTTATTAACATAACTGTCTCAGTTTAGAAGGGTTTTATCATTCATTAATCAAGAACAGGACCAATGAAGTGTTACAGGAAACTTAATGAACTGGTATTACACTTTTCTCATTGTTATAGCACATGTTTAATCAAAAAAGTTTTATTTAAAAAACGGAACGTTTTATTAATAAAGCATTTCTTTAATTTAAAAAAAATGCGTAGGGTGCGTGTAGTGTTGTTGTAATAGTTCAACCGGAAGTAAAAGAAACACAAATGTGTTCCTTTTA
This sequence comes from Euprymna scolopes, assembly GCF_053919585.1. Classification (NCBI taxonomy): domain Eukaryota; kingdom Metazoa; phylum Mollusca; class Cephalopoda; order Sepiida; family Sepiolidae; genus Euprymna; species Euprymna scolopes. The sequence continues at coordinate 21,636,701 of NC_136487.1, forward strand.
GTTTTTATTATGTCTTACGCCTAATTAATAAATTTATATATTAGTGTATAGATAGTTCATACCTAAACTAATTAACCAATCAGTATGAATTTTAGAAAACAACTACTAGGCTTCAAGATGGGTAATGTGATCTTTATTTAGTTTTGTTTAGTTTCATTACAAGGAGACAAAGAGACAACAAAAGCCATTCGTGAAAATACACATACTTCTAATTTTCGTGAAGATTTAAAAAAATCAATAGTGAAAGTTAGTGTCCCAAATGATGCTGAGTTTAACAGAGCTTGAAGGGAAAAGATAACGAAATACTAAGCTATTATATATCACATGAAAATGAAATACCAAGCTATTATGTATGACATGAAAATGAAATACCAAGCTATTATATATGGCATGAAAAAAAATCTGGAATCTGAAGATTTCTATAATTCCGGTTATTATAGGAGCCACTGAACTCATGAAAAATAATTTCAAACAATTACCTGGCAAATATATCCGGTGAACCAAGTGCAAGGTAGATTCAAACAACTGCATTTAAAGGAACGGCCAGAATCTTAAAATGACCCCTCAGTTGGAATATCTGAGTTAGTGGGTTTGACATCCGGTAGAGTGCTCCATTCCCATCTTAAACAAAATGATAAAAAAAAAATTTAAAAGAGACATCAATAAAAAAAAAGATATACTCCAGTTTCCTTTGATGATTTTAAAAGCTTTGAAGGTGTATATTATGAGTACAACCTTTGATTTGAAAATACAAATATTTCAGATTTGCATTCGATCCGTCTTTATTAGACTCCATATTAGCATTATTCCCTGCGTTCTTATTTATTCTTAAGATCCTTAAGTTTAAGGCTTTAATTTTATACTTTTTCTAACAAAATCATGTAACGAATTTAAATGAAAATTGGAATAAGGATCCTCATTCAATTATAAGGTTACTATCATTATATATTTATTTTGTACATTCGATTTAATTTAATAAGGGGCCATGAAGGTGCGCCTAAACTGTTCTGTTCGAGAAATTAATTTAATCTGTACCAGGACGATTATTTTACTAGTATATATATATATATATATATACATATATATATATATATATATATATATATATATATATATATATATATATATATATATATATGATTAGTTTTTTTGGAAAAAGAAATCCAGCAGAGTGCTCAATTAAAAGGAAAATCCGAAATGTAAGAGTGTATTTATATTTTGTGTACAGAAAGTTGTTAGATGAGACAAATCATTAGTACCGTCGGTTTCAAACCCGATAATAAGGACCGAATATTGGCTGAAGAGAGCTTGATAAGGATACCTTAAACGGTCCTTATTATCGGGCTTGAAACCGACGGTACCAATGATTTGTCTCATCTAACAACTTTCTGTACACAATATATATATATATATATATATATATATATGTGTGTGTGTGTGTGTGTGTGTGTGTGTGTTATAAGTGTATATTAGATATTCTAATTAGTCTCTGTTATGGAAGAGAAAAGAGATGCTTATAAAAACGCTCGTCTTCTCGTTTCTATTTGGGCAGTAATTGAATCCGTGATGCCAGCTCGAACTCGCGACCACACCAGGCGCATGTCAAAAATCGCAAGCGACCAGCGAGAACAGCTCATCAAGGCCGTTTTTTGGCACATAACATAGACGCGTCCAGGCGTGTTTCTCTGTCATTCCCGCCCCCCTCCCCCTTTTTTTTTTCATCCGCCGTCAATTTATGAGGGGTCTCGTTCTCATCATCCGTCTATAGTCTTTATCTCACATATACAATCCGGGTGGCCATCTCCAACGTTTGCCAATTGCTCAACTTAACTAGACAGCGTACAACGCTCGTGTTATGATTGTTGTCACAATTCTTTTTTCTTGTATTTTTTTTGTTGCCCTTTTTATATTATACTTTTTCTCTTGCTCTATATTCCCATGTATCGCTTTTTTTCTTTTTTTTTTTTTACTCGTGATTCCTTAATTGTATACATTTTCCCGCTTCCCAATATCCTAATTCAATTCTTTCATTATATGAGAGTCGTTACAAAAGTAAAACCTCCTATTTTTCTTTTACTAAAAAAGTTGAAGCGCTACTAAGACGGAAGTGGTACCATTAAAACTAGTGACCTTTTATGCTTCAGAATTTATTTTTCTACATAGTCACCACCATTCTCAATGCATTTTGCCAGGAATTCAGTAACATATCACTGCTTCTGACTGGTTGTGTCACACCGTTAATATCTGCAATAAAGAGATGAAAGTTTCACCTCATGAAATCATGTTTAGTCATCATAGCAATGCAATTTGAAAATCCCTATGATCCATTCGGGCGGAATAGTTTCACTTTTGGAACACCGATCATAGTCTTATTGATAGATTTTTTTTTTTAAATGGCAACATAAACTGATTGTTGAACATCATTCGTTCATTTCGAATGAATCAGAATATGACTGTTGGCATCCGTTTCTCCGATATCTTTCTATTTAGACATTGCTAGAAAGACACCGCATACTTCTAGGCGGAACCACCTGGATTCGAACTTGGCACACTTAAATTGCCAGTCCGTGTCGTTAACCATTAGGCAACGTCACTTGCATACTGTGATATTTGCTTATCAGGTTCGGGGTTGTTTTTATTACGAATATTGTAATTTTAATGGTGGATGCTCCGACGAACTACAATCCCTTGTACCCCTCGACGTAAATACCTCCGACAAACCTGACACGCAGCAAAATCCCACCCCTACATAGTAGATCTCCCTAAATGTAAGAAGGGCTTCTATTTTAATAGTTTCTTCCTCAGAACTGCTAGATTTTGGGACTCCCTTCCGGGTTCCTGCTTTCCCAACTGTACCGACATGCAGAAGTTTTAACGTAATGTGAACAGACATCCTGCTGCTGAACTCCCTACATTGTATCCTGCAACTTATGGCCCCGATAGTAGCTCTGTACATCAAAGTGGCACTGTGCCTTGTTTGGGGCGAAAACGGAATAAAAAATATGACTTCATATGTTAATGGGTGGATTTAATAATTTGTTTAATTAGATGCTCAAACATTGTTTGTGCCAAGATCTAGAAAAAAACTAAAACAGAATAACAGCATCTCTTTTCTGGTTATTGCTGCATTGTTAAATCGTTTTGATCTTCGATTTGCCATTAAACTCAAGCCATTAAACTCAGGCCATTAAACTCAAGCGATGCCAGATCAGATATGCGATTTCAGATTTTGAAGCACTTACTTCGTTATTAACTTCTTTACCGGAAGTCCCATCCTTATTCGGAAGTTTATAGCTCATTAAATTGCAAAGTAAAGCAATGATAACTTAAAGAAAAAAATACTTGTAGGTTCAGCTCTCTAGTAAAGTATATAATGGTTTCCATTTAGCATAAATCATTCCTCTTAGAACGGAACAAAAACAAATATGTATATATAATAAATTTATAACTTAAAATATTGCAGCATTAAAAATTGATTATATAATGTTATAAATTGAATTTTATTTTAATTCTTAATGCTGCAATATTTGAGGTTAAAAATTTATATTTTTTACTAGAATATCTTGTCCTTTTCTTTTTCAGTTTTAACAACTAGTCTTTAACTTTTCCATGTTTAAGCTTAACCATATTACTTTTCATGGTGCCATTTTTTATTGTAGTCCATAATTTTTCAAGGTTTCCAGTAAATTCACCTGTTCTTTGTATAATTTCAGCCTTTTTTTGCCCCCATAAACAAAGCATACACATATGTAATAACAATGTACGGCACTCGTATGCTTTCAATAAAATCCTCCAATTATCTCCCCTTCATATTTTTATTCTTTCTGTTTCACTGGTTACTTCTCTTTTCGCGGGAGGAGTGAATTAGTAGCAACAGTAGTCGCTGAAGCGACGTGGTTGCTATGGAAACAGTCATAAAAACGTCGCTCACCTCCTTACGTTATTTTACGATTTTGAACGCCAGTAAATACCTTATAGCTTTTGTTTACTGAACGAAAATTGAAAAAAAAAATTTTTTCACAATATGACTCAGAAGGTGATCTATAAACTGTAATAATTGTTCGAAATTCAGTTGAAAAATGAGTAAGCGGTGAAGCTTTAAAGCAGTTCTAAATGACTTAAACTGCAACTTAATCATATATTCAAACACGGAAGTGTTTGAATGATTGCGAAGCGAAATTATCGTCAATTGTTTCACATAATAACCTTAAAGACTTACTCTTTAGTTTACTTTTTCTCGTCTGGAAATACGATTAATGGAGAGTAGAAAAAGCACTTGTGGACGCTTTGCGGTAGTTTGTAACTCTCGTTCCCACTATTTGTCCCTTAGCCATCATCTCTCATGACAATATTTCTGACAAAAAAGAGAAAATGCTGTCCTCCTGGTCGGCAGTTTTGTATAAGTAGTAACTAGAGGGAACTTTCTGGGCCATGTTTTTCTTGCTGTCTCTACTCCTACTCCCGATGTCATGTCATTAATAAGGGTGCTGGAGGTAAACGTTTTAACTGGGTTAGTAATCACCTAATAATCAATGACTCGAACCTTTGTGTAACTCCCATGAGGGTTCTCCTATTAGCAGGTGCAAAATACCGAAGCTGCTGTATTGTCATTTAGTGAATGGAGTCTAGACCATGTAGTAGCACGGCCACCGAGAGTAAGAAGAAGGCCTGTTAACTGAAAAATGCCCGCAGGCAATGTAGGTAAGATTTGTAAGACTGTCAATACTATATGAGGGTCATTTGAAAAAGAGCAATAAAACATTTTTAAAAAGAAAAAAGAACCGAGTTCGATTAATACTGAAACTGAACTTTATTCAATATAAAATATTAATATTATCTATGTAAAATTAAGCAATTTTAAACAACATACAATTTAAAACTGAATTATGAATTTAGGAAACAAACAATTTAAAAAATATATTACACACCAACGATGAATACTTGTAAAAGTGAAAACCATCGATAAATAATTTTAAGAATGTAAACAAACGATAAAATAAAAAAATGAAATAATTTCAAAACAAACAATAAAAGTTACTAGTGCAGAAATATTTTTTTAATTTAATTTAGAGAAAAATCACATGGTTTGAATGTTATTTTTTGGAACTCTAGAGATGAGGATTGATAATATAAATACTATCTATGTAAAATTAAGTAATTTTAAAGCAATACACAATTTAATACTGATAAAACTGAATTATGAAGTTAGGAAACAAAGAATTAAAAACCATTAAACACCAAAGATGAATAATTTTAAAAGTGAAAACAAAAGAGAAATAATTTTAGAAATGAAAACAAACGATAAAATACAAAAAATTGAAATCAAACAAATAATTTACATACAAACAAACAATGTGCTTTATTTATAAAATTTTGAATAATTTCGCAATTATGAATTAATTCGCGTGTACTTTTAAAAAAAGTATTTTAATGAGGCACTAAGCTGAAGCGGGAAAAAGGATCGGTAAGGGGGTAAGCAAGGAATTAGTAATTAATTCAGAGTTCGGTACTTATGCACTTAGGTTACCGGGCTGACGGGGGTCTTGTAAACTATTCTGTACTTTCACCTAACAATTTTATAAACAAAACGATATCATAAAACTTAAAGGACCGTTTGAATATATTGATTTAAATTTAAAGTGTTGTGTAATGATTTTAAAAAATTCAGTTGTGCTTAATTTATTAAATTTTGAAAAATTTCACAATCATAAATGAATTTTCGTGTACTTTAAAAAATATTTTAATCAGATAATCATCGATTAGACACTAAGCGGAAGCGAGAAAGGGGATTGGAAGGGGTGGGGGTAAGCAAAGAATTAGTAATTCAGAATTACTAATAATAATTTGATTAAAATACCACTTTTTAAAAAGTACACGCGTTTATAATTCTAAAAAGAAAGAATCAATTTTAATATATAACGCTCAGTCACTGCTAAATTTCTTAATAGCCGCGTGTTAAATAATTTTCAAACCAACTTTAGAAAAAAGTATAGAACTTCAAAATATTTGTAAATACTCAATGAAAGTTCTTACTAAAAAGGTTTATTAAAAAAGACATTTTGACAATTATTCTCATGTAAAACTTATTTACTTATAATTTTCAAAACTTAAACAAAATTAAATTAAATTTTCAACCTTCCTGATAGACTTTTTCACCTTATAAGAAAATAAACAGTTAAAAATATCAACATACTTGCTGTATTAGCAATAAATGTATTGTTTCTTTAATTTATATAACAATGTTATCGAACGTTATGAAAGTACTTGAATACAGTTCTAATTAAATACACGTTTAATTATTAACAAATAACGTAATGTTCATGTAAAAATTATTTTATTTTTATTTTATTGTAACAAATTACAATGATTTGTTTACATAAAAAAAGCAAAAATAAATTCTTGCGTTTTTTATTTACTACTAAAAACCATAACTTTAGTTAAAGTATTTTTGTTTAAACAAAACAATACATTTCCACTCAGCTGTAAATAAAATAATTAATTCATTATATTCGGTGATCATTATTTGATAAATACAGAAAATTTCATTAAAATTGGTTAATTTCCTGATGTTTGGTGAATTTTTAAGTAAAGGGAGGGATCAAAATGTTTATACATTTTGAGCATCGTCATTCATTTTGCAGGTACCTAAACATTACTTACTTTACTATATTTGGTTGGAATAAAATTTTCCCTTCTAATGGCACGTGTCCAAACTGAGAGTTTCTCCTCTTTAGGAAAAGAAAATATATGTACTTTGGGGCCTTTTGGATAATTTCTCCGGTAAGTTGGAACAACGCAATAAACCATGTTAACTGAACCATACAAACTGAAAACTAGACGAAACTGCTGCTTATAGCCTAGATCGTTTTACCTACAAGTGGATCTGATAATGACGTCACGCTGTCTTGTGCATCGGCCTTCTTTCTAGGTAACCAAGGTAGTAGTCTCTGGTGGGACTTCTTGATGTCATATTAGTTGGAAGTTTTTAATGGTCTGCAAAAATCTTTACTTTCCTTCTTTCTTTTTTTTTCACTCTATATTCTTTTCTAAACAGTTCTGCTGACTTTTTTCACAAAACTTCCCAACTTTAGCATGAACAGAAAAAAAAACAATTTTACAAAGATCAAACCCAGAATCCCAATATCCAACATTTACCCCAACTACCAGGTTTCATTCTCCAACATCAGGAGTCTACGTTCCAACCTTCCAGATGCTGAAATCTAATTAAGGAAAAACAAAGCTGACTTAATCCTTTGCGAAACCGGCATTGAATTAACTGTTTCCTTAGATGGTTTCTCGATCAATAGTTATTCTAACTTGACTTCCAAACATGACCCACAAGACCGTCACGAACATGGAATATGTGCCTACATAACGCATGGCTTCCCCCGCGGCAGGCACATCTCCAAAAAATATCCTAAATTCTCTACATGTGCTTCCGAGTAGCAATTACTCACGGCAACTCTTTCGAATTTGCTCTATACTGTCTCTTACAACAATGATGTCATATCTTTGAGAATATCGCGGAACAAATTGACCACATCCTGATTGCCCATCTTTCAACCAATGGAGATGTCAAAGTTCATAAAGCTGAATGGCCCTGATAACATTCTAATCATTTTGTTCAAAAAGCTGCAAATGGAACTGCCTTTTTTTAACAAAGCTGTTCAAACGTTGTCTTAAGGAAAGATGCTTCCCAACACCTTGGAAAACCTTGACAGTGCTCGATATTTATAAATACTTAGGATCAGTCTTCTGCATCTCAGTACAGATTAATCAGAATCTTGTACGCCATGAGTAAATTGATTGAGTCCGTGATAAATATAGAAGTTATCAACCACCTAAGCAAAATCGTCCAATTCATCTTCATGCAATATGGATTTCACTCCGCTTATGTGCTGACGATAATATAACATGAAATCAGTGAATCTATTGGCAATGGCTTCGTTTCTAGGATAATATCTCTTGGCATATCTAAAGCATTTGATAGGGTTTGGCATAAATGTAAACTTCATAACTTTTCCAATTAAGGAATAGCTGGAAACGTTCTCTCAATCATAACACCCTTTCTCTCTAAAAGAAAGCCTATTGATGGGCAGAAATCCGAAGCTCACGGTATAGTATGCCTTAGGAATCCACTCTGGCCCAACTCTCTTCCTGATCTTCATCCACGACCTTCCAAACCACATTCACTGTTAATTTGTCGACTTCTATGCAGACAATATTATCATTTATGGCAACACAAGGCCGTCAAAGATTATGATCTTTCTCATTCTCCCTCCTCAGATTTGGATCAAGTGGGGCAATGGGACAGAAATGGCTTGTTACATTATATGCATCCAAAACCAATCTATATTTTCAACATAAACGCCTTGATCCAGAATTAGCTCCAGTTAAAATGAACGGCTCTCGTCTTGAAGGAAGCATCAACAAAGTTCTTGGACTGATTTTTACTCCTGACTTAAAATGGAAGACCTGCATCATATTCGTTGGTAAAATCACTGGAAAAATGTTGGGATCATTCTACCACTCCAGAAGCATCTCACTTCCGACGCTTCTACTTGTACAAGAGTCAAACACGTTCTAAGATGCAGTACTGCTGCCACATCTGGTGTGGAGCACCTAATTGTACTATTTCCTGCCTTGCAGAGTACAACACTGTCTATGGAATCTAACGTTGCGAGTCTATCTCTGCGCCGTCGTTAATTTTATAGTAGGTACTCGGCTGAGCTCTAATCTCTGATCCATCTCTGTAAAACGTTCGCCATAAATACGCGTCTGAACATCTGCCAACAACTTCTCTTATGCTATAAATATTAACTGAAACGCATCATGGCTGTAAGCAATATAGAACCGGCCTGATGAGAACATATTACCAGAGATCGGAATTTTTTTTTTTTTACACGGTGGTCACAACTTATCAAGGCCCGGAAGCCACTCAGGGATAAGGGTTATTGCAAGTGCAGTATGTTAGTGTGGATATTTGATGAAGTGTTTATTTAAGGGGGCGGTTCATTAGGAATTTGTGAACGTTGGACTTGAAGACATCCAAGTTGTAGTCAGGTGGAAAGCAGGCAGACGGAACAGAGTTCCACAGGCGTGCAGTTCTAAGAAAGAAGCTTTGTTCATGGAATCCACGTTTTGATTTAGGCACAGATAAAGAGTGGGGAAAATTTTTCACAGTGGATTCAGCTAGACGGGTGTTTTTCGTGAAAGATTGGCGAGGGGGGGGGCAGAGATTGGAGTTCAGACGAGCACCTGCCATGGAAATAACGATAAAACAAGGATAGGATCGCAACGTCTCTTCTGTAGAAGAGAGGTTGCAGTGTAGAGAAAAGGGCATCCCCACTAAGCCACGAAGTCTATTTTGTACTCTGTCAAGGCAGGATAGGCTGTTTTTAGCAGCTCCTGCCCAGATATGGCAACAGTATTCCATACTTGGACGTACTTGGCTTTTATATAGATAGAGAATTGCATCAGTAGTGAGATATCTTCTGGAGCGGTAGAAGGATCCCACCATCTTTCCAGCGACCTTGGCAACAGACTTGATGTACGTGTTCCATTTCAGATCAGGAGTAAAGGACAAACACAGAAGCTTGTCAAAACACGGGGCTTCTCCCAGACGAGGGCCATCCATTTCAATTGATGCCAGATGGTGATCAGAGCGTTGATGAATACGGGAAGAAAAATGACACATGAAGACATCTTTTGAGGAGAACAGAGGGAAAATGCAGAGGAAAGACGAAGGAGATGGCTGTGTGAACAACCGCGTCCTCTCTCTATTCTTCTGTGTGAACACTGTCCGTGAGTCTTCTAGCATAGACTAGATATTCAAAGTCGTGCCATTCATGGACATTATTAAAGAGAACTGACAAACAGTGGAACCCGATACTCGGACAAAAGTGGAAGCCGCGGACGATGACGACGGCGGTTCTTTGTCGCTAGGTGTAGCGAATGTTTCAAGCTTATTCGAATCCCGACCTTTGGTCATCAGTTAGGATCTCTTACCTCTTAAGCTACTGATAATGATCTTAGTATCTGATGCGTGAAAAAAAATCCTTTTGATGTTTTGTCTTAATGTCTTCTGGTGAAAACAAAATAATTTGCAAGGAAGCATTTATAATAGACGAGCTAGTAAGAAACAATTGTGAAATACAAGAAATAGTAAAACGTCACCCGTAAGTACACTTTCCAACCCTGTCGCCCTCACCTACCCCGTTCTTCGCTCCCATCATAATGTCAGCATCCTCTGCTTACTAATCGACTCCTCATTAACAATTCGCCGAAGAACACTTGTCGGTCTTCAAACTCGTTCATCAGTGCCCCACCCTCCATCATAGAACTTTCTTCAAGATTGTCAGCGCTCTCAAGAAGCCATCAGGTTGTCTGCAGAAAATAATTTACCGTTTTTCAAAGACAGTTCAGCTCCATTGCGAAGAGGTTTGGGTCGGGTCGGCGGGGCAAACCACCATCATATACTCAGCTTCCGACACACACAATGCACTCAAAACGCATTAACATCCGAAATCAGCTGCGTTACCGACGATTACACTGTTCTTCTATTCGGTTTTATTGACGTTCATAGCCAACATAGCAATAGATCAGAACGAATACACCAACACAGTCATTGTGATTTTCAGTAATGGCAAATATATCAGCCACCTTGGCATAAAAACAAAGCGTTTCGAAAGTCACTATTAATTTTGAAGAATTTTGGAACAAGCAAGAACACCCGGCGTTGCCCACGTGCAGACATATCATCGGGTGGATAACTCAAAGAAAAAACAGTGAGAACGTGTGTGTGATAGGATACTTCTCAACATATATACTCAACGGATTTTCGATATACAGACTTGAAATTTGGTATATAGGATATTCAGACATGTTGAAAAGTTTTTGATAGGTTTCATCAAGAAAAAAGGTCAGCTAAGAGGTAAAAAAAAGAAAGATTTGTACTTGGAAGTCATCGGATTTTATCGGTTTCTCAACTGTTTTACGAGATTTAAAAACACTTTTTAAAAGATCTTTGCAAGCTGGTATAATGGTTATCGTGCTTGCTTCAGTGTCATTAGGTTTTGGTGTCGATCTCAGCCCGAGTATTTTTTTACTTACAATTAGAGAAAAACATAATACTCGGATACATATGTCTCAGTTTCTTTCCGTTTTTTTTTTTGTTTTACTTTAGTTTTTAAAGAAATTTCACGTTATATTTAATACCTACAGTATTTCTCTTTATAATAAATAAGAATTCTGCATTAGTTAAAATATAATAGTATGCATATTTTACGACTGGTCAACACCAGGCGGTTTGCTAGTATATATGTAAATGATAAAATACGCACATTTATCCTACAATACACTAATGAATAATCATTAACAAAGTAAAATAAGTCTTTACATTAGAAAAGGATTTTTCATTTATATATATATATATATATATATATATATATATATATATATATATATATATATGTATATATAATTTATGTGTGGATGTGTATGCGCGTGTTTATCCGTTCCATTATTTTTCGAAAAATACTGGACTGAAAATTCTGTAATGATTTTTGCTAAAATAATGTGCAATGATGCGGTTAGGGATTAATAGGGGTTAATTGGGATTAATAGGGGTTAATTGGGGTTAATAGGGATTAATAGGGGTTAATAATGATTAATAAACGCAATACCACTTTTACTCTAAGTTTTTTTTTTTAGAAACTATTGAGCCAATCTGGTTAAAATTTCCTATGGAATTTTGTTATGATAAGGTCTAACGAACTATGCCGTGGGTTCCTCTTTTTCCTTTTTGACATCTTTTCTGTTTTCTCTGGGAACAGTCCGCGGTTATTAAGTGACTGATCTCTCAGTTGTGCGGTAATTATTTTCCACATTGTAGGTAGACAGGTCTATAGTTGCTGGGGATGGTCCAGTTTCTGTGTCTTTTTGCACCAGTATGGTTCTACCCTTAGTCATCCAATCTAGTACATGTGCTTCCTGGACGCATTTTTTCCGTTGCAGAACTAACCTTTTATGTCGTGTCGTAAATTTCGCAAACCAGTAGTCATGTATTCCATCATGATCTGGCGCTCTCCAGTTTATCATTTTTCGTAGGGTTGTCTTGGGGGTTTCCTTGCTGATTTCATTCTGTATCTCTTCTTCAATTTGCTGTGACTTTTCTTTCAATTTTTTCAACCATTCAGCTTTTCTGTTATGTTCCTTTCGTTTTTCCCATATCTTGCTCCAGTAATGTTTTGTTTCCGTCGGTTCCGGTTGTTCTATTTTCGTTTTTTTTTCCATTTATATTTTGGTAGAATTGGCTTTCGTTATTTTTTGCTTGCAATGTTCCGATTTGTATCGGTATCGGTATCGTCTTAATCTCGCTTCTTTTGCTGCTATTTTTTTTTTACTTCACTTCCTCTTGTTTCTTGTTGGGCCACTCCTCGTTGATTGTATTTCTACTTTTCTAACCTCTTATATTTGTTTTCATCTTGTTTATCGCTTTGGTTTCTTTTATGCAGACAACTGCATCTTGAACACCCAGAAAACGGCAGCAATATTTGAAAATCGCAAGATCCTATAGGACACAGATATACAAATGGATAAACCCATCCAAGCAAACAACTAAATGTCATAATTTTTAAAAAGAAGGAAAAGTCTTGCCAGACTGTAGATTTTGCCGTTCCAGAAGATCACAGTGAAGATCAAGAAGAAAGTCAAGATAACACCATTTATTGTGGGAGCGCTAAGAACAATACTGAAAAACTAATAAAAGAATGGGAGAGACTGGAATCAGAGGGATGGCTGAAAAGATAACACGGATAACAATAATGAAAACTGCAGAAATATTAAGGAAAACCCTTGAATGCAGAAACTACAGGCACAAGCCGGACAAACAGAAACTGCTACATATGTAAAGCACAAGGGAACATCACATGGAATCATAAAAACTGTATAATTGTAATCTAATTAACCTGCGCCCCTGTCTTCCGCTCTTTCCCCGTGTGTGTGTGTGTGTGTGTGTATGCGTGTGTGTGTGTGTGTGTGTGTAACCATACACTGGCGCTACACCAAATAAGTGAGGAGGGTAAAGGAGGATGGAATAACCGAAGAGTGAAAACGATAGCCAGACCATCGCTGGTAGACTGCAAAGAGGACTGGGATCTTGGGGAGGCTTATTGCCACACAAATTCCAGTGAAAGTCAATGATCGCTGGCAATGAGAAATCAATGGTAAGCGGTTGTTGCGATAACGCAAACTCATCTGCCATAGTTATTGAAGGAGGTGGAGAGTACTGGAAATCTGGGGAGACTTGTTGTCATTCAGACTCTAGAGAACATCACAAGTTGTTCTCAAAGAGAAATACCTTGTGTGAGTAAATAATCCCGATAAACTTTGAAAAAAGAATGGGAGAAATTGGAATCAAAGGAATGACTGGAAAAGTACAACGAACAACAATAATGAAAACAGCTGAAATATTAAGAAAAACCTTTGAATGTGGAAACTAACACACAGTAGCAACAAGCACGGGTCAGACAAATTGCTACAAAGGCAAAACATGAAACACTACATTGAACTAAGAACAATTAAGCCGCATATCTATAAGTTCTCTAACCCCAACTCCATCCCCAAGCCTCCCATTACCACATCACTGCCCCCCCCCAACAAAAAGAAAGAGTGAAACCAAATAATCAAGTAGAGTCAAAAAGGAATAAAAGACCGACAAACTGACCAGGCCTCCGCCGGATAAGTGTGAAGAGAACTGGGACCTTGGAGAGGCTTATTGCCACTCAAATTCCAGCAAAGACCAATAGCTGTTGCCAACGAGAAATCAATGGCAACCAGCTGTTGCGATAATGCAAATTTATTTGCAAATGTTATCGAAAGAGGTGGAGAGTACTGGAAACCTGGGGAGACTTGTTGTCAGTCAGCTTCTAGGGAACACCACATGCTGTTTTCAAGGAGAGATCTTTGATGACTTGTGTGAAAGCTCCCTGTGAGCCAATAATAATAATAATAATAATAATAATAATAATAATAATAATAATAATAATAATAATAATAGAAATTCAAAACATTTATTACACTACATGATAGACTAGTAGAAATCTGAAAAGATGCATCATCTGCAAAACAGAAGTACCAGAATGGATGATCAATGGAAGAACTACATTAATACAAAAAGACACTGAAAAGGGGACGAGTCCAAGCTAGGTGTTCTGGAAGCAGATACCATCAAAACTTAGAAATGAAAGAGATGATCAGATAAAAGTGTCTGAGAAGAACAAGAAAACTCATAGAACCAAAACTAAACAGAAATCTAATTAAAAGAAATAAACAGTATCGCTAATCAGATACTCTGGACCATCCATAGGCTGGAGTAGAGAAGAACTTTGGTACCTTGATCAGAAGACTAGGAAACTAATAACAATGCACAACGCATAACATCTAAATGATGATACTAACCGACGCTAAGTGAAAAGGAACGAAAGATGAAGGGGACTGATAAACTTAGAAAACTACGTATAAGATACAAAAAAAGATGGAGAATACATAAGTCAAGATACAGAATGGTTAATCACCGCAGCAAGAGTCACTAAGAATAACAGTGGGGGAAACGGGGAAACCAGAAACAAAAGACAAGAAAAAGTGGAAACAAAAAGAGTTACATGAACGATTCATCAGAATAACAAAGGAAGAGAATTTTGAAAAAACATGAATGTGATAGATAAACGAAACCTTAAAATCCTTTCATACAATCTTATCTAAGCAAGAAGACCAGACGTCAAAATAATTAAAAAGAAGGAAAGGAACCACCAAATAGTTGATTATACCATTTTAGCAGACCACAGTGTGAAGATCAAAGAGACAGAAAAAAACATATATGCAGAACTTGCCAGAGAACTGAAAAGAATAGAGAACCTAAATAAAATCAATATAATACCAATAATTGTAAGAGCGGTAGGAACGGTATCAAAGAATTTGGAAAAAAAGACTAGGAGAAATCTGAATCGAGGGAAAATCTGAGACTATGCAATGAATGGTAATGCTTAAAACAAATAAAATCTTAAGGAAACCCCTCTAGTGCGGAAACTAACCAACATGAGCGACAGACGCTAACCGGGCATATCAAACTGCAACAGAAGTAAAACAAAAAGAGGCAAACGAGAAAGCTGAAACCGAAAATTTGTAAATTGATCACACCTTCGCAAATAAATAAATAAAAGATCTACTGGCATCACACCAAATAGTCGTAGGGTTACAGAAAATGGAAAAACCGAGGAAAAAAGGCACTAACAAGTTCTTTACTGGGTGAGTGTGAAAAGGATTGGACATTAGGAAGGCTTACTGCCACCCAAATTTCAGTGATGACCAATGGTCATTGTTAGGGAGAAGTAAATGGCAAACAGCTGTTGCGATGATGCAAATTTGTTTACAAAGGTTATCGAAATAGGTGAAAAGTACTGAAATTCTGAGAAGACTTGTTGTCGCATAACCTCTACGGAACACTACAGGTTGTTGACTGAGAGAAATCTTTGATGATGGCCTGTGTAAAATCTTCTAGTGATTACAAATAATAATAATAATAATAATAATAATAATAATAATAATAATAATAATGATAATAATAATAATAATAATAATAATAATAATAATAATAATAATAATATGAAACAGCAATTAAAACATTCAAAATAGGTTTTCACTGTACGTATGGTTTCCAACGGATTTAGTACTTAAATTTTCAAATATGAATTTAAACCATTCTTCAATAAAAAAATTTCAAAATAAATAGAATTTCTATCAAAATTCTTCATGTATCTTTAATATAGTATAAATTGGTAAACTGTCGACTATAATATTGAAAGACAACAATATAAAATTAACAGTATCCATTACAGAACTCGTGTTCCTTAAAAATAATTTACGGCATCCCATGCATAAAAATGTGTCAATGTGTATACCGCCAAACGTTAGCGCTCCACGTGTTGGTCATCAGTGCCTGTACAGAGCTCAAAGCGATAAATTGCTCACCAGGACGCAATTTCTAGCTTTTTCAAATGTTCAGCAATATCAAGTTTTGATTAAATTTTCACTCAGGAATGGAATTTAATGTTAGATTTTGTTACGATTTTCCGCTCTAGATTTTATCGCATTTCAAATCTTTTTATTTGGCATGTTAGCACATTTATTAGTTCTTCCATATTTGGCATAAATGATTATGGGTTTGAAATGAAATATTTTTTACTGTTACACAAAATCAGACATAAACGCATTAGCATCCTGCCCAAAAGTAGTTAGAAACATTTTACTATTATGCTTCCGACCACTAGGTTGTTTAACACAATCCCTGGTCCCCCCCCCTCGCCAATCTTTCACGAAAAACACCCGTCTAGCTGAAACCATTGTCAAAAATTTCCCCCACTCTTTAACTGTGCCAAAACTAAAACGTAGATTCCATGGACAAAGCTTCTTTCTTAGAAGTGCACGCCAGTGGAACTCTCTTCCGTCTGCCTGTTTCCCACCTGACAACAATTTGGATGTCTTCAAGTCTAACATAAACAAATTTCTGATTAACCGCCCCCTTAAGTAAGACACTTTATCAAATCTCCCATACTAATGATTACTACGATACTATCTCATTGATTACTGTACACGCAATAACCCTTATCCCCGAGTGGCTTCCGTCTATGCTGTTAAGACCACCGCCAAACCAGAAGTGACATATTTTTTAAATTAAGGCTAGACAATCGAAAAGAGAGGATGACTCCACCTGTAGAAAAGTTCCCAGTTGAACGTAAAGATATTAATGTTTTTAGTCAATTTTTCGATATTTGTCGTGTGAAAGGTCGGACTTTCAAAAGATACTGATCTTGTGAAAATCCGTTGCCTCTCTCGAAAATTTTAGGCGCATGTGAAAACATACATACATAGATTTATATATTGGTAGCTAAAAATTTTCGAACCAAACCGATTAAAATGCTTACCCTATCTCTGAATACTTTTATGTCAAATTTCAAATTTTTAGACAAGAAATTGTCTGAGTAATTTGGTAGAGACCGCAGAGGTAAATTTTTTAAAAACTTTGACCCCTATTATGACCCCTTAAAATTCATTGGTTTGGGCTCAAATCAAGTTATTAAGTTGGGTCACTGTCCAAGGAACCTCTATCTAAAATTTGAAGTGTTTAGACCAAAAATTGTCGGAGGAGTTTGGTAGAGTTCTCAAAAGTCAAATTGTTGGACTTTGGCCCTTTAAGAGCCAATTTTTTGGTCGAAAACGGATCCTAAAGATTATTCCAAATCTCAGTACCCTGTATATCAAATTTCGAGTCTGTAGACTTAAAATTGACGGAGTTATTGCGTAGGGAAATGCACACAGTCACACAGATACACAGACACGTTCACCTTTATAGATAGATAGATAGATAGATAGATAGATAGATAGATAGATAGATTAAACAAAAATATATACGTATACATAAATATATATAGAAACAATTTTGTGTTTACTATAAACTTTTTACACAAATATTATACAAGTATAAATCATGTAGAATATCTGCATGAATATAATTACACGTAATAGTTAACTAAAGATGATCATCCCATAAGAAAACCGAAAAAACTAAAAAGGAATTAATTAAAATAAATGTTTCAAAGAATATGCAAATTGCATAGATCTCTTGTAGATGAATGCAATTGCAAGATCCATATATAACAAATTGTATTTTCTTTTCAAATAAATAGAAAAGAGGGGTTTTAATATGAATATCAATGCACACAAAATGAAAAGGAATTTATAGGTATATATATATATATATATATATATATATATATATATATATATTGATATAACTTTTTAAAGTTTTGCTTGTCGGGAATAGATTTCTAATGGCAAAAATACTTTGTTTGACTACGAACTCCTGAAATATTGTAAATTGGATATTTGCATGATGTTTTCTTTTATTACCTTATTTATTATAAACTAACTTTTTGGACGTTACTCTCATCCATTCCCATTTCTGATTACAGATGCGTCTTTTGCATCATACGGAGTATAATTGCATCCATTGTTCCACTTTTTAAAAAAATTCTATTGAAGAAGCTTTTTAATCCACACAAGTCTTTTTTGTTATTATTTTTAAATTTCATGCGAACCAGTAATACACAATACAGTTTTTGCTGTTTTTTCTCCTCTGATGAAAATAGCTTATTTGTGAAAATTCATGGTTTAAGAATTTTTCTTTATTTTATTATTTTTTTTAATATATGATTGATTAATAAACAGTGTACTTTATTCAAGTTTTATTTTCATCATCATTGTTCGTTATATTTTAATTGCTATATCTGGTATGTTGACCTTTCTATTATTTCGTATTGTAGTAGATAGGTATTTTTGTAACATTATTATTGGCCTGGCAAAGCCACAGGGGAGACAACCGAAACAGCAAAACTGAATATGGCAGCACACTATATATACAAATGTAGGCACATTTGGGCACATTTTCTTAGTTTGAAAATATAGGTTCTATTTTACAAATTGTCATAAAATTTTAGCCGTAGAATACTATTATAATTTTGAAGAAGCCTGCAAATTTTCATTTACTTTCGTCCCATAGAACCAAAGAAATTATCATTTAAATATTCACGTTGGCTACCAGTATATATATATGTGCATTTGTACATATAGATATACCACGTTTTTTTTGGCAATTTTATAAGTTTCAAATCTCAGCGACTATTGATCAGAATTTAACAAATGAACGCTCGTTGAAAAGATAATGACCTTAACTGTGTAGGAGGATATGTGACCTTTGCCCTTAAGGTTGCACATTAAGGGATTATCATTTATTCAAAGCCTATTTTTGACACTTTTTTGCAGCCATAAAATGTTTAAATCATAGTCATTTGTTTTCCTAGTTTTGCATATAGATTACAAAATATCTGATATTTCCCCAAAACATCGGGCCTTGATGGAGATGAGACTAAAACCTGCTGCTGTGATCTCAAATAACTTCCCTCTTAAGTGTTGATACATAAAGTAAATTTCAGTGCATAAGGATTATTTGAAAATGTGGATATTCATAATCGTACCCTATTTCCAAAAGAAAGGAGTATAACATAGAAATATTTGGAATCGATTCCCTACCTTGCTGTTATTTCAGATAATTTGAAACTATAGCAACAAGTTTTAGTCTCTCTCACCTCCATCAAGGTGAGAGAGTTTGGTGAAATACACACACACACACACATACATACCTATATATATATATATATATGAATGAATGATTGCAAGATGAATATAAATATTATTTTTAAAATTCTAGCATATCAAAATAATCAAAACTCAATATACTAGATAAAACAATTAAAGAAACGGGAAAATAGATAATGAAAATCCAATTTATAAATTTTTTTTTATAAAATGGCTTGAAATATTTATTGATCAACCGAATTATAGCGAGAATTATAATAATGAAAAATACTTGATTCATAGATTCTCAGAGATATTCTCTTTTGATCAGAGGGTAAACTTTAGTAAAAATGTATCAATGAAAGTTTTGATTTTTACTGTTAATCCACTGATAAAACGTGCATGTCTTTCTACATCCATGGATGGAGGATTTTTTGATAAATAATTTTTATTTATTGTTGTTTCACGACGTTTTAGCCAACTAATCCTTTGCCCTGCTTTGGGTAGGATTGAAACCGCTATCTTCAGACAATACTCACATTATAGTAGTTTCAATCTTACTCGATGCAGGCCAGAAGATGAGTTAGCTGAGACATTGTAAAACTACAACTATGAAGATGAAGATAACGGTCCGCAAATAAATAAATAAAAATTAACAAATTATTCATCTAAAAGGATTCCGATAAAACATAAAAATGATTCATTTTTGAATTAGATGAATCAATAAATATTATAATCTATTCAATTTTATTTTCATCATCTATTTTCCCATATATATAATTAGTGTTTACTTTTATAATTAAATATCTAGACACTAGTGTTACATCCTTCCGGGAATCTTCAGTGCAGGGTGTCACGATTAACACCAGTCGATAGATTCGAACCCGGCAATACGATTAGCAAACACCGTATCCAATCGGCTACTATTAACCGCAAGAAATAGCATTGAATTTCAACATTTCATTGTTAAATGTTTTTTTTTTATTCAAATTAGAATTAAATTAAAAATCCGTTTCACAAGAAGGAACAACAACAAAATCAATAATTTGTACGATCGTTTCGGAAAACAATGTTTTTATTGTGGTAGACATTAAGCCACGGACAATAATTTTTACATATAGTATTTTTAAAGAAATAAAGTTTCCTCATCAGCAAAAGTATTGGGAAGGGTTTTTAATAAATGTAAAAGACACCATAAAGAAACCTAGTATTAAAAGTAAGGCAGATGCATCTGGAAAAAATTAAAATAAACGGTATGCATTTACTTGATAAGCAAATTAATATGAGTTAAAGATAGGAATAAAATAGAATAAAATTATAAATCTGAATTTGGTTTAAATAACATTATATATATATATATATATATATATATATATATATATATATATATATATATATATAATTATTTACCTTTTAATTCTTCGCCTTTTGAAATCAGCAATTAAGGTCAAAGCATTCATTTGGGTGTTTATTGTAGCTTTTCAACTTATGAAATTATAAATTTTCAAAAAAGAACGCTAATGGAATATTTTATATCGGTTAGCATACGTGTGATTAAAACGCTAAATTTAAAACTGAAAAAGAAAGGGGAAGATAATCTTATTTCTTTAATTAAACAATGCAAGGGAGATAATTAGTATTTAATTTAATTTACTATTAAGTAATAATAAATCAAGCAAACAAAATATTATAATCTATTTGAAATTATTGAATTTCATATTTGGTAATTTATTTATTTATTGAAATCAAAAATATAATAGGTTAAGGCTAAGAATATGTTTTAATAATATATAATAATGGTCGATATATCAGATCAATTAATAATAACAATAATATTGATGATCAAAATGTTTTATTAATAAGCATGTCAAGTTATAGTTTAATTTTAATATTGAATATTAATAAGTAACATTTTTAATGGTTTAAGGTGGTTTATATTTATTTAATTTAAACCAACGTTTATGACTGCATGCGAAAACAAGTTCCTCTCTTTTGAATCTAGGAGGGTGGTTCTATTTTTTATATCTTCATATTTTAACATTTTTAGGGTATCTTTTGTAGAAAGTGCACAGAATTTATCTCCTGGCTTGTATGCTTTATAGAATCCTATTATTTGCCATTTCAAATTGAAAGAAATATTGTTATCTTTGAGTCGCCAAATATGCTTGGATAGGGTAGTTTGGTTTAACAGGGAGTGATTTTTAAATGAATATTTGTGCGTTGAAATTCTATGTTTTATTAAGCCAGATGTGGAACCAAAATATATTGTCCCTTGTTTAGTGTAACTATTTTCCGGTTGATTGGATGTTGGATTATTATATGGTGGGTTGGTCTGTATTTGATTGGAAGGTTGGTTAAAGTTGGAGTCATTATTTGATATGGTTGCTATTAAATTCATTTAGATTTGGGGGTTTTTGATACTGTGCAGCTATAGACTACATTTTTTATTTTACACGAGCCTTGTAGGGGACATTTATTTTTTCTTTTACAGTTAAAGCCTGCTATATTTTGTATATTTGTATTTTGTAGCTTATTAATTTTTTTATTGTTAGAAGTAATTATTTTTTTATGAAGGTTTGGCATAGTAGAGTAAGACACTTTGATTGTATTCTTATTAAAGATTTTATTATATCTATGAGGGGCTTTAAAGTTCCTATCTAATGTTTTAAAAAATTATCTGGCTAAGTTTGTCTCAAGATTTTTGGAATATGGAGGGTTGAACCATAGGGTCTCCTTATGTCTGTTTTTACGTTTACGGGTTTTGGTTTGCTGTTTATTTGTATTATTATCTAATACTTGTGGTTTGGTTTTATCTTTTCTTGCGTTTTGGTCATTCTTTTAACACGTATACGGGAAGACATTGCCATATTATAGGTTATTACGCTCTTAGTGGGTTTATTTTCAATGCAATTTATGTTTCTATCATTTTTATTTATGAATTTAATTTGTGATTTGTATCCTGAGTTTTTAAGGGCTTCATTGTAATATTTTTCATTTTTGTTAAATATAGCTTTGCTAGAAGATAACCTAGAAATTCTTAAAGAGACATTGAGAACTATTGATTTCAATATTGATTTAGGGTGGTTTGCTTCATTATGGACATATAGTACAGATTGGTTAGGTTTATGATAGGGTTCAAAGGTAGAGTTCTCAAGATTTAAGGTTATGTCTAAGAAATTAACTATTTTTTGTTAGGGCCGATTTTTATAGTAAGTCCATCATTTTTAAATAATTCATGTAGAGATTTAATTGCTTTTTCGTAATTATTATTTGTAGAGTTAGTTACGAAAAGTGCATCATCTCTGTATAGCCCTCCTTCAAGTTTGAACTGTTTGTAGAGTATACAATGAATTTCATTTAAAAGGATTACCTCTGTCTAGCCTGCATGCGCAAAAAAAAAAAAAAAAAAAAAACTTACCTGCCACTCTAAATCCTAATGTAGATCTGTTTCTTGTAAATTAATAACCCCTATCCCTTGAAGGCTTACAATCTGCTCCTTCCCACCAAACCGCCACTTAACTCCTACATTTCACTCCGTTTTGTACTGGAATCTTTAACTTCCAGCCCCTGACTCTCACATGCTAACTGCTTAGTCATCACTAAACATCTATACAATTACCCTCTAGACATGCATTGGAGTTCATTCCTATTCCAGTTGGTATTAAACAGCCAAAGTATGTACTCGGAAGCAAAGCACACCGCACTGCATTACACAACTATGTCTCCTCTTAGATAGCTTTGCAACGCTAATACGAAGCTGAACCAATGCTCCTTGCTATGCTAAATATCCATAACTCTTACTTAAAAGCTGAAAACATCTTCTCTCAATAATAGAAACTAACCTTGTACCTCCAACTTTATTCGCACCTACTAAAACCAGCCCATATATCTATTTACTAAATTACACATGACTCAAAACTTACTGTTTTACCCGTACTATATTGCACTCGCATCTCATGCCCTGCTATCATCTAAAATATAGTTTTGGCACAACTCGTAGTTCAATTCTAACACTTTAATATTATACTAGACCCAAGCTCACATGAATAAAAAAAAAATAAATAAATAAATAAAAATAAAAAAGGAAAAAAAGATAATAAAAAATATATATATACAAAAGTGAAAGCCTCAAACCACATTATGTCCTCCTAACAAGCCTCCTTACAATCATAGTTGCTTACACTGCATGAGCTCTACTCAACCCCTTTATCCAGTAACAATGAAATAACAATGTCCCTAATCCACTTTGAGGAGTGTAACTATTTAGCAGATATAACCTCTACAAACTAACCCAATAACATTAACTAATCACGCGGGGTCGCAGAAATACCTGGATTAGAACCCAGGCGCGGAGCAAACCCTCTCAGTGGTGACGGACCCAGTAGATCTTTCCAGATCATCCGTCTAGGAGAAGGAAAATTCTGAAACTAAACCAAAGAGGAGGGAGGCCTCTTCAGTCTTGGATGACAACCTTCCTAGAGCTGGTGACTCAAACAAATTACCGGTTTGCAATACCTAAATTGCTTAAGGAGTAGATAGGCCCTGCCTATCGCCCGGCTTCCATACTCCTTCTTTGCCTATTAGTCAGGCGCAGAGATACTATAACAGTGATTCGACAGAAACACCCATTGGTAGATCTTGTTTCTTGTCTAGGGCAATGAACGCCGTTATCCACTCCCGACACACCCCACCCCTAAAGCTGGGCACTTGAGAATGCTTGAGTACCACATATGCCTGAGCAATTAGATTGGGTTGACCTTCCTCTGATGGGTTGACGGTACCGGATTGACAGTTACTGGCTGCTGTTTCCGACTGGTAGTACAGGAGCCCTAACTCTTTGGTAGCGCTTAGAGCGGCTGCTCCATCAACAGTTGAATAATATCGGCATGTTTGCAGTGCCATGGCGCGCGTGGAAAGGGACCCTGCACTCATCCCCGGTGGGCTTTCCTGAGGCCACAGTCCTAGTTGATGGAGGGTCAGCTGATGGTCTACTTGTGATGCATGTGTGATATTCTGCATAACCTCCTGTTCGGCTTCCCCTAACCCAACTGAAACTCGTTAAAAAACATGATGACAGTACAATCTAAGAATAAGCTTAAACCAGGCTTAGGGTCAAACAAATCCAACTTGCCTCCCCCCTTGAGGCTTGCCTTCACAAATATCCGTGGGCTTAGAACTAATTTAGCTGATGTTGAAGCATTTCTCCTAACAAATACCCCGGATATCTTAGCACTAAGTGAGACTAACCTACACTCCTCCATCCCCTCTAACTACTTTAACATGCCTGGATATCTCCCACTCTTCCGTAAGGACTCTGACAGACATATGCACGGACTTGGAGTTTACATTCGTAATACCCTTCCCTTGACTAGAGAAACAAACCTAGAAACGGATGATCAAGCCTTTATGTGCTTTAGACTAATCATGCAACACAACATTAGCTACTTTTACTTTCTCTACCGCTCTCCCTCGACCCAAGACTGCACCATAATAAACAAAGTATCTGACAGCATAGACACAGCAATCTCCTTCGACACTAGCGCCCAAGTACATGTATTTGGCGACTTTAATGTCCATCACAAAAACTGGCTTGGATTCTCTACTTACAAAGATGCAGCAGGCAGCGCAACTCATAGCTTCTCTGTATCTCACTCCCTATCGCAAATTGTTACTTTTCCAACCCGCTTCCCTGATCAGGAAGAACATCACGCATCACTTTTAGATCTGTTTTTGACCACAGTTCCTGATGATTATGTAACGAAAGCCGACAGCCCACTTGGGAACGCTGATCATGCGGTGATAATGGTCGAAATCGCCCTAAACTCTAGACCCAAAACTGAAGAGCCATTGCTCAAAACAACGAGATATTATAAAAAGGCTGACTGGGAAGCTATCAGAGATCTTATCAGAGACGCCCCATGGGGAAATATTTTTTCTCTTCCTGCTGAACAGTGTGCAACTGAGACCACTGAATGGTTCAAAACTGCAATCGAAGCGCATGTTCCCATGCGGAAATTCTATAGCAAGCCCCACTCTCCCCAATGGTTTACTTCGACTCTCGCAACTGCCATTGCTCAAAGGCAGCATGCATTCCGCAAGTTTAACCGACATAAGTTTAGTTCAAACAGACAGAAGTACATAGAAGCTAGAAGTAACGTTAAGAAAGAAATAGCGACAGCTAAGAGGGAATTTACAGAAACCACTAAAAAACGCATCGAAGCACAAAAACTAGGAACTCGTGACTTCTGGAAAATCTACAACAGTGTAGTAAATAATGGGCAATCAACAATTCCCCCACTAACCAACAATCACGAGGTTGTCTCCTCGGCAACCGACAAGGCTAACATGCTTGCCAGTCGGTTTGCCTCAAACTCCACACTGGACCCTCTAAACCACCCCCTACCTCAATTTCCTATGCGTACAGACGCCACGCTAGACGATCTGGAAATCACCCCTGCTCACGTGCATGCTATCATAAAAAACCTTGACACTTCCAAAGCATGTGGGCCCGACCTCATCCCAGCTGTGCTATTAAAAAAATGCTCAGCCGAAGTAGCTCCAGTTCTCTCCAAACTCTACAACAAATGCCTTAATGAATCTTGCTTTTCGAGCTGTTAGAAAACTAATTCTGTGATACCAGTATTCAAGAATTCTGGCGAAAGAACTGACCCAATAAATTATCGCCCTATTAGCCTCCTCCCACTTTTTGCCAAAATATTTGAGACCTTAATTAACCATGCTCTAGTCCAGCACCTTACAGATGCTAAACTTCTGGCCGACCATCAATATGGATTTAGACAAGCCCGTTCCACGGCAGACATCCTCATTGTAATCTCTGAACGCATATACCATTCACTGGACAAAGCGGGAGAGGGCAGAGCGGTAGCTCTAGATATATCTAAGGCTTTTGACAGGGTAGTGCATGAGGGTCTCCTCAGGAAGATTAGATCTTACGGTATCACTGGTAGAATATTTAACATAATTAAATCCTTCTTAGATAAGAGAAAAATCCAGGTTGTCCTCGACGGTCGTACGTCTAAACAATATGATATAAATGCGGGAGTGCCCCAGGGATCTATCCTTGGTCCTCTGCTGTTCCTGATATTCATAAATGCCCTCCCCGACAAAATTGCCTCTGAGATGGGTATATATGCTGATGACACCACACTCTATAGCAGGCACGACAGGAAAACAAATGAACATATATCTAAAATAATGGCAGAAACACTAGAGGATGACCTCCAATCAGTAGTGGAATGGGTCCAAAAATGGATGGTAACGTTCAATGCCACCAAGACTAAACTAGTTTCATTCAATAATTACAAGAAACCTTCTCTACCACCTATAGCAATGGCCAACAACTCTTTATCTGAGAGTACGTCTTTCAAGCTCCTTGGCCTAACGTTCACAGGAAACATGAGTTCGACAATTATATCGAGGGCATTGCCAGGGCCGCTGCGAGGAAGGTGGGCTCTCTCTACCGTGCTAGAAAACTTCTAACACCCGAAAGTATCCTGTACCTCTATAAGGCCACAATTCGCCCATGTATGGAGTATTGCTGTCATATTTGGGCCGGTGCATCGGCTACTAGTCTCTCGCTCCTTGACAGGGTTCAAAAGAGAGTCGCAAATCTGATATGCCCTTAACTGGCATCAAAACTTCAGCCTCTGTCCCATCGTCGAAACGTTGCATCCCTCTGCCTGTTCTACAAGTATTATAATGGTGAATGCTCTGAAGAACTGCAAGCACTTGTGCCCCCACGACGTGAACACCCTCGACAGACCCGACAAGCTGCAAAATCCCACCCCCACACTGTAGAGATCCCTAGATGTAAATGATCTTTCTACTCTAGTAGTTTCTTCCCCAGAACTGCTAGACTTTGGAATTCCATTCCAGGTCACTGCTTCCCCAACTGTACTGACATGCATAAGTTCAAGTGCAACGTGAACCAACATCTCTCTGCCCTAATCCCTACATAGTACCCCAGTAGATGTTTCCCCTGATACATTAAAGTGGCAATGTGCCTTGTTTGGGGTGAAAATGTAATAAAAAAAAAGGGGGGAAAGGCCAACTAGATCGGTGACCTGAGCCGAGTCTGTCGAGCCCATTAAAATGTTGAAATGGTTAGGGGTATTTTTCCTGGTCCAATACTTATTATCAAAGGTTATTAAAGACTTTCTTGCTACAAGTATTACTTTAATTTCGTCGTGAGTTATATTAGTTACTTTTCGTGCCATTAATAGAGATTTATTTAGTAGGATCGGCGATATTGATTGGTAATATGATTCAATATCAAAAGAAAGAAATGTATAGTTATTCTTATTTTGAATGTTAGAAAACCAGTCGATTACTTGGTTGGAAGACTGTCATAGTGGGTATCTTCCAACCAAGTAATCGACTGGTTTTCTAACATTCAAAATAAGAATAACTGTAAATTTCTTTCTTTTGATATTTTCGTTTTCTCTCCTGATAACCGACATTTACTAGAAACCGAAATCGATTAACTCATAAGTGAAAACAGCTGAAAAACATGATTATATACAAACCTACAAAGTCAGCTGTTTCTTTCAAAGCATAATAGCTTCTGCTGTCCGATTAATCCATGGCGAATTTCTGTTACTGTTCTGATAGCAATCTTATTTTATATACACATGTTTTCGCATTATGGTTAAACTAACAATTTCTCGGGTAAATTCGACACACTGATGTCAAAACTTCCAACTCCTCAAGGCGATACTCTTTCAAGTTGATTTGTACACGTCTACATACGTAGCACGCTTTCTTCCAAATCGTCTCATTCTCCCCGCTTCACGTCCGTTTTTATTTGCCTTAGTTGCATAGATAAAACCAACTGGATGTCGTTATTTTAGCCTTTCTTTCCTTCTTTCCTTCTTTTTTTTGTAACACGACCGACCATTTGAAGGACGCACACATGCTAGCCAATAAGTTACGATTTTCCCTACACCTATGTAATTTGAGCACATAAAATGCTGCAACTATAAACTCACGCATGACACGAAACGCTTACATAATTGTGTATAATTTCACGACCCAAACAATATAGCGACTCCCTGTTTTTTTTTTGTTTAGTTTTGTTTTGTTTTTTTGTTTTTTTGTTTTGTTTTTTTTTGTTTTTGTTTTTTGTATCTGCGATATTACATATCGAACAGCATTCGAAAATTTGGGCAGTTTCTTCCCTTCTTGTTAATCATTATGACGTCTGCTCTTTTTGCTTTTTTTCTGTTTGTATTTTCATGTCCCAAAGGATTTTGTGGTTTTCGTTTTCTTTTACTGTCTTTGGTTTGTGTCTGAACAATTTGTCTGCATGTTTGATGTAGTCGTCTGCAGATCTCTCGATGCACTTCCCCATATACCCATGCCTGTTCTTATATCCCTTTTTGGGCTAGTTTGCTGTGTTCACTTATGGGAATTATTGTTTCGTCTCTTTGTCGACAGTCTACATTTACTGTTTTATTGTTTTATCTATTTTAGCTTTAATGTAGTTTGTTCGAATTGTGTTGTTCTGTGCAGTTGCCATTGGGAAATCTGTTTCCCTTTTCATGTGTCCGTTTCTTAACCACATCCTAGTGTTTTAATGATTCTCTTCTTTTGTTATTCTGATGAATCTTACATGTAGTTTTTCCGCTTCTTACTTTTTCCTTGTCTTTTTGTTTTTAGTTTCAGCGTGTCCTGTATCGTTCTTCTTGGTGATGTCTCTTGCTGCGGTGATCAGTTTTTTGTGTTCTGGCTTATGTACTTCTTCAAGTCTTTTTGTGTCATTTATGCAGTCATCTGCGTTCCTTTCCACATAGTCGGTCGATATCGTCTTGTAGGTACAATGTGTTGTATATTGTTTTCTGATCAAGATGTCTAAGTTCTTCTTTAGTTTATCCTAGGAACGGTCCAGAGTACCATATTAGTGCTACTGTATAGCTTTGTTCCGAACAGTTTCCTTGTTTTCTCGGGTGCACTTTTTCAATCGGTCATTTTTCTTTCTGTAAACTTAATGTTGTCACTTCCAGCACTCGTAGATATTTGTAGGCTTCATTTTGACCGAACGCTCTCATCTTTTCTTGGTTGGGCAATTCTATATCATCTGATGTATTTACTTTTCCCTTTTCATTTCTAGTATTTTATTACTATTATTATTATTATTATTATTATTATTATTATTATTATTGGCTAACAAGGAGCTTTCACACAGGCCATCAAAAATCTTTCCTCGAAAACAGCCTGTGGTGTTCCCTGGAAGCTGACTGACAACAAGTCTCCCTAGATTTCCAGTACTTTCCACCTCTTTCGATAACATTTGCAAATAAATTTGCGTTATCGCAACAGCCGCTTACCACTGATTTATCACTGGCAACGGCCATTGGTCTCCGCTAGAATTTGAGTGGCAATAAGCCTCCCCAAGGTCCCAGTTCTCTTGGCACTTGTCCAGCAGAGGTCTGGTCAGCGCTCTCTCCTCGGTCCTTCCATCATCCTTGACCCTTCTTGACTATTTGGCATGACTCTTTTGAGGGGCAAATGGGATGGGGTAGAAAAGGTGATAAAGAACTTGTAGATATGCAGCTTCAATATTTTTGGTTCTATGTAACGCTTTATTATTATTATTATTATTATTATTATTATTATTATGAAGAAGAAGAAGAAGAAGAAGAAGAATAGTAGAAATGGCTTACTCATTTGCGACACATCGTGTTAGAACTCATCTATTCATTCAAACTTTTTCTGAATGGTATTAGTTTGAACGCTATAGATTCAATAGACTTTGAACTTGGCATAACTGATTCCATAATCCGTGATGATATCCAACTATACAGCCACGTTGAAAAAGGGATGAATTCATACCTTTCAAACGTAATTAGTACAAGTGAATCAGCCCACGTCCCCCGCCCTTAACGGAATAAGTACACGGGGTGTCGCGCCCATAGTGCGTGTCTCGGTAATCATTACCTTGCTTAGGGGAATGCAAGCGTATGTATGTGGGATTATATCAAAAGAGGTCATCCCACCTCCGCTTTAACCTCCACTGCTTATTGCGAACACATGTCTCCGCCGTCAACAATTCGAGCAACGAACATCTGAAAATAATTATAAGCAAACTTTCCATAGCGCATTTCTGCCTTCCTTTTTAAACATCTGTATTTAACAAAGCAAGAATACGATTTCATAGTTAAAATTTTTCTTATCGCAGAATATCTGCCTTCCGTGCGCATGCGCTTTCTTTCTAACACCGTCAATGAAAATCATGCCGATATTAAACAACGGTAGCATAGCAGACGAATCTTCATATGACATAGACGTGTCGTGTTATGCAGCATTATTAAGAAATATGTAGTAGCAGCGAATGTAGTGTTGCTTCTAGTAATAATATATTTATGTAGTATTCTTTTTTAAAAGTAGAGGCGGTATTCAATCTTTTGTAAAAAAACAAAAACAAAGAAAATCATTATCGCTCTAGTGTTTTACTAATGTGTTTGCGTAATTTTATTACATATTGAGAGTTAACGGTGATTCAATGGTTAAGGGCACGGATTGAAAACTTGTGTGTTACATTGCGTCGAGTTACCGCCCTTAACCCATTCACAAAGATATTTCCATTATTAGCCCCTATCGTATATACCCGTCGCTATGGATAATAATTTGCTCTGAGACCGGTTAGACTCATATGATTTTAATGCTGAAATAATTTTCTCTGCTTTTCTGTAACCAATGAGTATTAGTTAACTTCTT
The DNA here is from genome assembly GCF_053919585.1 of Euprymna scolopes. Classification (NCBI taxonomy): domain Eukaryota; kingdom Metazoa; phylum Mollusca; class Cephalopoda; order Sepiida; family Sepiolidae; genus Euprymna; species Euprymna scolopes. The sequence continues at coordinate 21,667,628 of NC_136487.1, forward strand.
TATTTGCTGTACTAGTGGTTAATTTAACCGAAGTCTATCTATTAATATCGGTAGTAAATATATTCTAGATTCTGAATGGGTGTTTAGTTTATATAAATATAAACATATATACGAAAGAGCTATTAATAGAAATATCTTTTTAATGGTGTAAGGGAGGTAATTCGGAGCAAAGTAATGGTATATTTTTTGCGTTTAGGTTGGGATTTAAAATTAACAGCATTAATATTCATTTGGGATTAGTCAAATAATAATATAAATATATTCTTACAATATTTGTAACGTAACCAAATTAAGTAATCGATTTATTTAAGTTTACTGGTTAGTGAATGGATTGTAGTCAATGGAATAATATTGTAGTAATCGTTAATAGTGTAAATTTAGTAAATTGGATTATTTAAGGGGACGGCTCCTCAAGAAATTGATTACGTTGGACTTGAAGACAATTAATTGTAATCAGCAAGAAAGCGGGCAAACGGTCGAGAGTTCCACAGGTGTGCACTTCTATGAAAGAAGCTTTGTTCATAGAATCTGCGTTTAGGTTTAGGCACAGATAAAGAGTGGGGAAAATATTGATAGTAGTTTCAGCTAGGTGAGTGATTTTGTAAAAATTTGGCGAGGGGGGCATAGATTGGAGCTCAGACTAGCATTTGCTATGAAAATAACGATAAAGCAGAGACAGGCTCGCGACGTCTCTTCTGCGGGAAAGAGGTTGCATGGAAAAGAAAGGCTCTCTCCCATTAGGCTATGAAGTCTACTTGTAATGTTATGACCCTTTAGGCTATGATCATAGCGTAGTATTTGTTAACTGTGGCAAGCGGGATCAATGGTCAAAACATTATTATTATTGTTATTGTATTCTTATTAATCGATTTGAGTGACGGATGGTCGCTGGATCAGTTATTATGATTAGAAGAATAAACAATTAAATTGGGGAAGAAATGATTGACGTGTGAATCGCAAAATGAATCTGAAAATAGAAAATATATGTAACATTATTTTGGGGTTTTGAATAAACAAATAACTAGTTGTGCATTAGGTTGGGCTGAGACACGTAATTAGGTGACGTAAAAGAACACGTGATGTAGTTAGTTTTGAAGAGATTCAGAGAGTTGAGGATTGACCACCAGAGCGGACAGACGTCTAGACTGGGGTGGACAGACAGCTAGGGAGCGAGCTGTAAGAATAAAAATGTAGACAAACTGCAGATCCTGTGAAAACCATCTCAGACAACTGTAATAAATTTATTTATTTTACATCCACTAGATAACACATGACACGTTTTAATATATCATCTCCTCCAATATAAACCAATATACAATATACTTTGAACTTTGTCAAGGCATGGTAAGTAAATTCTAGCAGTTCCTGCCAGATGTGGCAACAGTACTCCATCCTTGGGCGTGCCTGGCTCTTATATAGAGCATCGCATCAGCAGTGAGATATCTACTAGAGCGATAGAAGGATCCCACCATTTTTCCAGCGATCTTGGCAACGGATTTGATGTACGTGTTGAGATAAGGAGTAAAGGTAAGATCTAGAAGCTGATCAAAAAGATATGTGTACATCCTTTTTTTACATGGGTGATCACTACTTACCAAGACCCTGAAGTCACTCGGGGATAAGGGTTATTGTGTGTACAATAATCAATGGGATAATGTCGTAGTAATAGTTGGTATTGGGGATTTGATAGTGTCTTACTTAAGGGGGCGATTAATCAGGAATTTGTTTATGTTGGACTTGAAGACATCCAAGTTAGTCAGGTGGAAAATAGGCAAACGGAAGAGAATTCCACAGGCGTGCAATTCTCAGACAGAAGCTTTTTTCCTCATGCTATTAAAGAGTATCGTATCATCGGCAAATATACATATCCCAGACACAATGTTATCAGGAAAGTCATTTATGAATATCGGGAATAATAAAGGTCCAAGGATCGATATCTGAAGCAAACCTGCATTTATGCACTCCTGCATATTATGTTTACCTGTACATTCATCAAGGACAACCTGGATTTTTCTCTTGTCTAAGAAGTGTTTAATTATATTTCACCATCGTCCAACAATGCTACATGATTTAATTTTCATTTGGAGCCATTCATGCCAAACTTTGTTAAAGGCTTAGAATATGAGAAGGGCAACAGCCCTATCTCTCCCCGCCTTATCCAGTACATAATATATGTCATCAGAGATAACTGTTAAAATATCTGTAATAGAACAGTATTTGTGAACAGATAACTTGCTGCTAAACTCCCCACAGTCCCCTGTTAGATACGATCCCAAATAGTAGCCCTTTATTTCTTTAAGTGGCAACATGCTTTATTTGGAGGGAGGGAGATTTAAAAAATAAGTTAAGTTCCGTTACTTGTGAAAATATGACCGTTTTGGATTCTTATTATTATTTACTTTGACAAAAAATATTTTTAAATGATGCTAGCCAATCATATATTCTTAATGCTGTTTATCCTCTGATGAAAAAAGCCTTTGAAAGTCTATGGATTAAGGATTAAAAAGAATTGTTCGTTGTTCTAAGGAGTTATAAACATCTAGGCGATATTAGGTTTGAGGTTCCCAAAACACTTTCCAGAATTGTCTACATTAAGCACGGCCACAAAATGGTAAAAAACACAAGTAGTTGTTTTGTTTTTTTTAACGAATTAAATTCTATTAAAATCTATTATTCTTGAACATCTTTTTTTTCAAGAAAGATAAAAGCCTGAATTTAACATTTGAAAAGCAGAATTATATAAAACTTTTTCTCCTATTTTTAATAAATTTAAAATTTAAACTTTTCCAAAATAAAATACCATTTACCGTCACTTTTGTCTTTATGGCTAACACACATATTTTTGAAAGGTTTTTGAATCAATTAATTTTTTTAATCAATTAATTTTTTGAATCAATAAATTTTTTGAATCAATTAATTTTTTGAATCAATTAATTTTTTGAATCAATAAATTTTTTGAATCAATAAATTTTTTGAGTCAATTAATTTTTTGAATCAATTAATTTTTTGAATCAATAAATTTTTTGAATCAATAAATTTTTTTAATCAATTAATTTTTTGAATCAATTAATTTTTTGAATCAATTAATTTTTTGTCTAAATAAGATTTAGGATGATTTTTTATACGAATATGCAAAAGTATTATGAGGTAAGTACCTCAATTTCAAATAAGCGAAATTAAAAAAACCCTAAATTAAATGATTGTTTCGAAGAAACCACGATAGCCTTACATGAATAAATGTAGTCCTGTAAGTTTCCATGTATTTTTAACGTTTGTTTTGACAATTAAGTGGCGAATCAACTTTATAAGGATTTAATTTTTTTTCATAAGCGATACATATCTTTTGCCTACATAACTCCCGAAGTTAAGTAACGATGAGGCTGGCCAGTCTTAGATGGGTGACCATTTGGGGAATGCTAGGCATCGTACGTATCATGCTTAGTCGTTTTGATCCTGTCTTGCCATCAGGACCAAATATTTCTGGATGAGAGGGTGTGGTAGAGGCAAATGTCCTCCACACTTTAAACTAAGTCAAGCACACGTCACTATAAAAGGAAAAGAGGAGATAACAACTGTTTATAGGCCTTTATAGTCTACCATAGTTGAGGAAATATCACGTAACGACAAATTGCCCAAAAGAAAGTATCGTATTTTGAGCAAAATCTGCAGTTATTTATCGTTTTTTTTTTTTTTTTTTTTTTTTTTTGTATCGATTCTTCAAAGCATTTTCTATTTAATGGTGTATTAGCAATATTGAGCTCACTAAAAGAAAATTATTAATTTATTTTTCAAAGATTTAAAAGTACTGTTTTTCGTAAAAATAGCGAATGTATATATATATATATATATATATATATATATATATATATATATATATATATATATATATATATATATATATATATATATATATAAGTTTGTTTTTGAAATATCGTTACTTTCAATGTATACCGTTTTCATTTAAAGGGTCTGGATTGTTATTTTAAAACCGTTAATTTTGAGTTAAGCTCAATGTATCTATTTAATAGGTGCAGAGCATATATAGTGTAAAACCAAAAGATGGAAGAAGTGAGTAGGATTGGCTTTGGAAATCTTTTTACCCGAATGCGATGTTCAGCATGTTAAAAATATACCTTTTGTTGTAAAAATCTAATGGATAAACATCTGAAGAAGTTGGTGGAGCAGGATATTTTATGGACACATAAATCGTACAAGTGCCTACCCACTAATAAAACAGTTGTAATGGAAAAAATCCATGAAAATAAACGAAAGTTATAAAAAGAAAACGTGAATCTTTGAATTTTCAACCAAATTTTACACTATATATATATATATATATATATATATATATGTATATATATATAATGCTAATCTGAAAGTATAATTATTATTAACATATTCACAAAGCCAAACACAATGTATGAAAAGATAAAAGCATTCTAAAATTCAAATTTTCAACCTTAAAATCTAATACGTGCGCAGTTGTTGCTTTTTTATGTTGTTGCTGTTGTTTGACCTACAATAATCACCATCTCCACAATACAATATATTTTGTTAGGTTTCGACTGATCATTTTAAGCATATTTATAACCATAAATAAAAAAGGGGCTTTCTACGCAATATATATATATACATATATATAACATAGATTATGAAAAACAAACGTACACCATTATAAAATTAATTCTTCACTTAATAATCGGTAATAATTTCTTATTGATTGGATAATTACTTGATTTTTGGTAGATTTTTAAAGAGAGACCGTGTCAAAAAATACACCATCCTTCCGTTTTGGTCTTGCATAGTCTACATGAATGCGTGCCGTAAGAAAACAAAGTAAACAAAGAGTTACAAGTAGGGCGATGACAAGAGAATATTCTTTTCATTATTTTGACTCTCGAGTATATATCAGTTAATATCTTATGTGTTTTTTTATATAGAGTAAAAAGAATATGCTATTGTCATAAACCTTTTGGGGAGATTCAAGATTTGGTCCTCATCACAAACAATAATAACTAAGAGGAACATAAAAAATATAACTTCTATCCAACCATAGGCGAAAGAATAAAAAAGATCCATAATTAAGGAATTTACTTATAAATTTCGTATAATTTCCCTAAATCGACAATTAGATTCCCAGCCACAACAAGGTACGTCAGACAAAACGTTGTGAATCACGATGCATAATACAAATAATCGGAATTTAAAATCTTGTCTAAAGAAATTCAGAACATATGATTAATGCAGGTTCACTTTCCCCTTCCCCATTTTTCTCTTTACACATACACACACATATCTTTACACATACACACACATATCTTTACACATACACACACATATCTATATAATTATAAATCTCTGTGGACCTTGCTTGCTTATTTGTCTCCTACCGATCGGGTGATTCCATCTTTTACAAAAGTGACAACAGGTGAATATATATATATATATATATATATATATATGTCGCGCATGAAAAGGGACCCTGCAATCATCCCCGATGGGCTTTCCTGAGGCCACAGTCGTATTTGAAGAAAGGTCAGTTGATGGTCTACTTGTGTTGCATGTGTGATACTCTGCATAACCTCTTGTTCATCTTCCCCTTACCTAACTGACACTCTTTAAAAACATGATGACAGTACAATAACAAAAAATAAGCTTAAACCAGGCTTAGGGTCAAACAAATACAAATTGCCTCCTCCCTTGAGGCTTGCATTCACGAACATCTGTACGCTTAGAACTAGTTTAGTTGATGTTGAAGCATTTCCCCTAACAAATGCCCCGGATATCTTAGCACTAAGTGAGACTAACCTACACTCCTCCATCCCCTCTAACTACTTTAACATACCTGGATATCCCCCCTCTGCCGTAAAGACTCTGACAGACATATGCACGGACTTGGAGTCTACATTCGTAACAGCCTCCCCTTGACGAGAGAAACAAACCTAGAATCGGACGATCAAGCCTTTATGTGCTTTAGACTAAACATGCAACATAACATTAGCTACTTTTATTTTCACTACGCTCTTCCTCGACCCAGTACTGCACCATAATAAACAAAGTCTCTGACAGCATAGACACAGCACTCTCCCTCAACATTAGCGCACAAGTACATGTATTAGGTGACTTTAATGTTCACCACAAAATCTGGCTTAGATTCTCTACTTACACAGATGCAGTGGGCAGCACAACAAATAGCTTCTCGATATTTCACTCCCTATAACAAATTGTTACGTTTCTAATCAGTTTCCCTGACCAGCAAGAACAACAGATCTGTTTCTGACCACAGTTCCCGATGATTGTATAACGAATCGGAAACACTGATCATGCAGTGATAATGGTCGAAATCGCCCTAAACTCTAGACCCAAAACTGAAGAGCCAATGCTCAAAACAATGAGATATTATAAAAGGCTGACTGGGAAGCCTTCAGAGATCTTATCAGAGATGCCCCATGGGGAAATATTTTTTCTATTCCTGCTGAACAGTACGCAAATGAAACCACTGAAATATTTTTTCTATTTCTGCTGAACAGTGCGCAAATGAAACCACTGAATGGTTCAAAACGGCAATTGAAGCACATGTTCCCATGCGGAAATTTTATAGCAAGCCCCACTCTCCCCAATGGTTTACTTCTACTTGCGCAACTGCCATTGCTCAGACTGCATGCATACCGCAGATTTAACCCACATAAGTCCAGTTCAAACAGACAGATGTACATAGAAGCTAGAAGTAACGTTAAGAAAGAAATAGCGACAGCTAAGAGAGAATTTACTGAAACCATTAATAAACGCATCGAAGCACAAAAATTAGGAACTCGAGACTTCTGGAAAATCTACAACAGTGTAGTAAATAACAGTTCCCCCACTAACTAAGAATTACGAGGTTGTTTGCTCAGCAACCGAGAAGGCTAACATGCTTGCCAGTCGGTTTGCCTAAAACTCCACACTGGACCATTCCAACCACCTTCTACCTGACTTTCCTTTGTGGACAGACGCTACGCTAGACGATCTAAAAATCACCCCTGCTCAGGTGCATGCTATCATAAAAAAACCTTTACATTTCAAAAGCATGTGGACCCGATCTCATCCCAGCCGTGCTATTAAAAAAGTGCTCAGCCGAAGTAACTCCAGTTCTCTCCAAACAAATGCCTTAATAAATCTTGCTTTCCGGGCTGTGGGAAAACTGCTTCTGTGGTACCAGTATTCAAGAATTCTGGCGAAAGAACTGACCCATCAAATTATCGCCCCATTAGCCTCCTCACACTTTTCGCCAAAATATTTGAGACCATAATTAACCATGCTCTAGTCCGGCATCTTACAGATACTAAACTTCTGACTGACCAACAATATGGATTTAGACAAGCCCGTTCCACAGCAGACATCCTAACTGTAATCTCTGAACGTATATACCATTCACTGGACAAAGCGAGGGAGGGCAGAGCGGTAGCTCTAGATATATCTAAGGCTTTTTACAGAGTATGGCATGAGGGTCTTCTCATGAAAATCAGATCATACGGTATCACTGTTAGAATACTTAACATAATTAAATCCTTCTTAGATAAGAGAAAAATCCAGGTTGTCCTCGACGGTCGTACATCTAAACAATATGATATAAATGCGGGAGTGCCTCAGAGGTCTATCCTTGGACCTCTATTTTTCCTAATATTCATAAATGACCTCCCGACAAAATTGCCTCTGAAATGGGTATATATGCTGATGACACCACACTCTATAACAGGCACGACAGGAAAAGAAATGAACACATATCTTAAGAAATGGCAAAACACTAGAGGATGACCTCCGATCTGTAGTGGAATGGGGACAAAAATGGATGGTCACATTCAATGCTGCCAAGACTAAACTGGTTTCCTTCAATAATTGCAAGAAACCTCCTCTGCCACCAATAGCAATGGACAGTGACTCTTTATCTGAGAGTACATCTTTCAAACTGCTTGGCCTAACGTTCACAGGGAACATGAGTTGGAACAATTACATTGAAAACATTGCCAGGGCCGCTGCAAAGAATGTAGGCTCTCTCTACCGTGCTAGAAAACTACTAACACCCGAAAGTATCCTGCACGTCTATAAGGCCACCATTCGCCCATGTATGGAGTATTGCTGTCACATTTGGGATGGTGCATCTGCTACTAGTCTCTCGCTCATAGACAAGGTTCAAAAGAGAGTCGCCAATCTGATAGGCCCTGAACTGGCATCTAAGCTTCAGCCTCTGTCCCATCGACGAAATGTTGCATCCTTCTGCCTGTCCTACAAGTATTTTAGTGGTGAATGCTCTGGCGAACTGCAGACATTTGTGCCCCCACGACGTAGACACCCTGGACAAACCCGACAGGCAGCTAAATCCCACCCTCACACAGTAGAGATCCCTAGATGTAAAAGATCTTTCTACTCCAGTAGTTTCTTCCCCAGAACCGCTAGATTCTGGAATTCCATTCCAGGTCCCTGCTTCCCCAACTGTACTGACATGCAGAAGTTCAAGTGTAACGTGAACCGACATTTTGCTGCCCAAATCCCTACATAGTACCCCAGTAGTTGTTGCCCCTGGAAATAGCCCCCTACATCAAAGTGGCAATTTGCCTTGTTTGGGGTGAAAATGTAATAAAAATAAAATAAATTACTACAACAATAGTATTTCATCCTTTCGGGAATCTTCAGTGCAGGGTGTCACGATTAACACCAGTCGATAGATTTGAACCCGGCGACAGAAGCCATCTCTGGCTTCACTAGCAAGGGTGATATCCATTCGGCTACCATTAACAGCGTAAGATGTTGTTGAATTTTAAACATTTATTTCATTAAATGTTTTTAACGTCAGTCAGAGTGATCTAGTATTTATATGACGATCTGCGCTTAAGAGCTAAATTGACAGACTTTTAATTCAACTGAAAGGGCACAACAGTAAGAACGAGTTACTTAGAGGGGCTGACATAATTATTTTCTATAATAATTACTTATATATATATATATATATATATATAATTTATTTTTATTTGCGTATTCATATTCATATTAAAACCCCTTTTTTCTATTTATTAAAAAAGAAAATACAACTTTGTTATATATGTGTCATGAAATTGCATTCATCTGCAAAAAATCGAGCTAATTTGCATATTCTCTTAAACATTCATTTTTAATTAATTACCTATTAGTTTTTTTCTGTTTCTTATTGCATGATCATCTTTAGTTAACTATTACATGTCATTATATTCATGCAGATATTCTACATGATTTATAGTTGCGTAATATTTGCATAAAAAGTTTATAGTAAACACAAACCTCTTTCTCTATATATATATTTAGGTATGCGTATATATATGTTTAAAAACTTTGCCTACCAAACTCCTGTCAAGCCGTTCTTTTAATATACTAGACATTTTTAACTGATGTTTTGGTCAGTGAAACAATCAACAATAGATAAGAATAAAGAAAAGCAGTTAATAAAAGAAAAGAGAAAAATAATGAATGTATCAATATATTTGCTCGGTGTAGTGATGTTAATTTCCATCCCTTCTTTGTTTTTTGTTTTTTCGTCAGACGAAGGGTGTTTTTCGTTCCTACATGTTATTGCCATTTTTTCTCACTTTTTTGGGGGGGTGTTTCGACGTATTGAAGGTTTTTAATGTTCTTTTACAATGCACCAGAGAAATATCTTTGTCATTTTAAGTTATTTATGACAGTTTTCTCCCTGGGAATTCTGAGTTTCTTGTTTTCCGAGAGAGTGTTCACGACTCTGATTATATTAACAATTTTTCATCTGTTTATATTTGACGGGACTTATCTGCTTTATCGGACCAAATTCTAAATCGAGATCGTCTCTGAATTCTCGAACTGAACTCTCCGATTACACTGACGAACTACGAAAAAACCGCTATGTACTGCAATTTCACTGAAAGTGTGGTCGGTTAGTGTCCAATCGACCAATTAACTCTTGCCACCTTGATTCACGTTGAAAAATGGTCCTCATTGGCAGACCGACTAACTTCCACAACTTTCCAAGGCTAAATATAATTCCATTCTTGATCTCATTCAGCCGGGATCAACGGATCAACTCTTTTGAGTTGACAATTTCTTATGTCATCAATCGAAATCTTAAAGCAAAGTGACATTTCCCCTTTAGCTCAGAATTAAATATTTAACCCAAAATAATTCATTATTTTTCATTCTCGCCTGGTCGGTGCGTCCAATCTCACTCAGCCCAACGCACTTATGCCACCACCTTTTCTCTACTAGTGGATGTATTTAATGTAGCCAGGTATTATAGCAATTAGCAGACGGCTTCAGCCCAACCTCTTTTGGTTTAGGGATTGAATTTTCCTGGACAAGCTACACCGATGAGGCACTGAGGTTCCGTTCAAGCGACAGCGTTACATATATATATATTTGGACTAAGTAGGGAATACCGTTTCCAACTGACTTCAATGCAAAGAAAGACATAAAAACACAGATACTGGTTTGACCTTCACTTTCCCAACCACAGATAATCTTTCTTTTTTTTATATTTATACAACTTGAAATAATATTTGGGGTGATATTTTTCTTAATAAAAATAATAATAACAATAATAATAATAATAATTATTATTATTATTATTATTATTATTATTATTATTATTATTATTATTATTATAACGAGTTATATTATTTATTCGCGACCAATATTGATTTTTATGTAAATATATTTTTTTTTAAAAAACGCACTTGTTGTGTGCGTACGAAGGTGACGGTCAAACCGTTATATGTTCTTTTGTTTCTTTCTTCGCATTGAATTCGGTTGGGGTGTCTATTCAATGCTTCGGTTATATAGTTTTTATAACCTGTAATCAGAAAAAAGAAATTATAGAATTTAAGTAGATACGGTAATAATAATGTGATAAAACAAGATAGCCACCCAAAGAATAGAGTGCGACATGGGCTTTCTTTGATTCTTCCGAATTTTTTTCATATTACACCGTTATGCGTTTTCCTCTTTTAGAACTTTCTGGTTTAAAAAAATATTGACGTACACATATTGATTATTCGCCGTGAATGAAACATATGTGTAAAATATAGATTAGTGTTTTTTTTATTTAAAAAAAATGATTGATAAGATGAAACCTTCGACTTTGGAATATAGCAAAATTGTAGTTTATATATATATATATATATATATATATATATATATATATATATATATATATATATGTGTGTGTGTCAACTTTTGCCTCCACTATTTTTCCCCTCATATCTTTTTATTTCTTCTTCTTCTCTCTCTCTCTTTCACTCTCTCTCTCTCTCTCTCTCTCTCTCTCTATATATATATATATATATATATATATATATATATATATATATATATATATAAATGATTGGGTGTGTGCTCTGTGAACATATTTTTACATCAAACGCCCTTTTGGTAAGAGAAAGGGAAAGTGACTGAATTAAAAGCCAGTTTACCCTACAAAAACCATCTGGTTGAACAGTGTAAGCCTAAGTGCAGCTAACCCTCAACCAACATATCTGGAATGAGTATTAAGGAAACAAGCGGTTGTCTGCGGCACATTTTGTCGCAGAACAAAACTGAGTTTGTCTTGAACTCGCGGATCACAGCGAGCCCCGCGAGCAGGTGGTTTGGCCATTATGACGGATCTTGTAGAAAGACGATCGAGAAAACAGACGCTGAGCGGCTTTGGGCACATACGGGACGCATAAGACCGGGAGAATAATTGTGGCTCATCTGCTCAAGAGATGAAACGAGGAGGTGGAGGAGAAGGGGAACGGGGTGGAGATGGAGAAGGTGGTGAAAGATAAGGAGGAGAAAGATGAGGAAGAAGAAGAGGGAAGAGGAAAGGAGAAGGATGGGTAGAAAATACATTAAAAAATGTGGAGAAGTTGAGAAGAAGAAATATAAGAGGCGAGGGATGAAGAGGAGAGACTAAGAAGAAGACTAAGCAGAAGAAGAAGAAGAAGAAGAAGAAGAAGAAGAAGAAGAAAGACCAAGATGAAGAAGAGAAAAAGGAAGATGATGAAAAGATAGAAAATAAGATTATGTACATGGATAAAGAATAAGAGTAAGAAAAAAGAGAAAAGAAAAAAGGATAGAAAAAGAAAATGAAAAAGAAGAAAAAGAAAAAGAAAAAGGAAAAAGAAGAAAAAGAAAAAATACGAAGATGCGGAGAAAAAGAGGGAAGAAAAAAGGGCTGGTGCATAAGATAGGGGAATTTAAAAAAATATACAAGACTAGCTTGGGTGCCGGCGTCGCCTTAGTGTTTGGAGGTGTGTGTTTAGAAAAAAAAGTGGTAGTAGGCAGGAAGGCTTGAACCCGTACAGCGAAGAGGAAAAGAAAGTGAAAAATCGTCTTTGCTGTTGCGTCCATCGCGAAACCGGGAATGGCGAAGGTTTAAATTAAGGCTAATCAATCGAAAAAAGGGGATGACTTTCGAAAACATTGGCGAAAAAAGCGACCCCTCCTTGTAGAAAGTGCCCACTTGAGGGTGAAAGAATTAATGTTTTTGTCAAAGTTTTCAATATTTATAGTTCAAAAAGTCAAGCTTCAAAATGATACCGATCTCGTGAAAATTCGACGCCTCTGTCGAAAGTTTTTGCGAGACATACATACATACATACATACATACATACGTACATTTAAACAGACAGGTGAGATTTATATTATAGACTAGCCTTGGTGCCCGGCGTTGCCCTACTGTTTGGACGTGTGTGTTGAGCAAAGAAAAAAGTGGTTGTAGGCAGGCAGGCCGAACTCCTTCCGCGAAGGAAGAAAAGAACGTGAAAAATAAGACGTGGCGTCTTTGCTGTTGCGCCCATCGCCAAACCGGAAGTGACGAATGTTTAAATTAAGGCTAGTAAATCAAAAAGAGGGATTACTTTCGAAAATATCGGTGAAAAAAGCCCCCCCCCTTTTAGAAAAGTGCCCTATTGAGGATGAAGAAGTTAATGTATTTAGTCAATTTTTCGATATTTGTCTTCCGAAGGGTGAGGCTGCAAAACGATACCGATATCATGAAAATATGTCGCTTTTGCAGAAAGGTTTTGCGAGACATACATACATACATACATACATACATACATACGTACATACATTTAAACTGCAGGTGAGATTTATATTATAGAAGGTTGGGGAAGAGATGATAGGATAAGATGACGGAAAGAAAGAAGCATAAAAGAGGAAGATGAAGAAGATTATGGAAAAAGAAAGAAAATTGTGAGTACGAAATGATAAGAAGTCAAAGAATAATAGCGGTAGGAGTAAAGATAAAAAAGGAGGGAAGAAAGCATAAAATAATAAAAAGGAAAAGGGATAAGATACAGACGGATTAAGAGGAATGAAGGCGGAAGAGGAAGAAAAGAAGTAAGAAAAATTAATATAATCATAAATAAAAAGAGGGAAGTTGAAGGAGGATATGCTTAGGAATGAGTACGGAGACTCATGAAATATAAAGATTTGAATCGAGATCATTCACCTCGCCAGTGATGTGAGGTTAGACTAAGTACTTAGTTATTACTCAGGCAACTAGCATAAAAACGGAAACCTTCATAATAACAGGTGCTACAACATAAGTATTTTTATATCTTTCCTACGGCGGGATGATGTGAAATTAGATCGGAAAAGTAGCATCTAAAAAGCTAGCGCTGTAGAGATTTTTCTTTCGCACTCTGGCCTTTTCTCTCGCACTCTGGCCTTTTCTCTCGCACTCTGGCCTACAAAAACTGCGTAGAGAGCCGAATCGACATTCCGATAAACTAACCACTTTCACGGTGACAAGTCAAAGCCTGAGAAAGTGGTCCTCTTAGAACTGCACAAACACAGGACCATATATTTGAGCAAACAGTGGCCTAGACGCTTGTGGCTTTAAGACTGAGGGAAAAACCTGGACGCGAATATCAGGCATATTGTGAGCACATTTTACTCACCATTATGAGGAATAATTTGGACTAATTCGCAAAAGTGTTTTTAAAATAATAATGATAATGTCGTTCACCAAATCCCGCCTGTTTACAATATCACGTCAGCTAATATTTGGGCTTGACGATGATTCCTTGTAAAAGTCACTTCTGATTACTGCTTAGTTTTAAAATATGACAAAATAAGTAAGAGTTTGCGTGATTTTAAATGGTATCACTTTTGGTGAATATTACCTTACGCTACAACAGAACACCGAACTACTTGGCCTCCAAGATCAAAGTATAGTATCTGTTCTTCAGATGCTGCACTTCCATTTCTTGTTCTCTTTCGGTAGAGGGGCAGTCCTTCACGCCTGAGACATTTTTTTTTTGTACCTTTTCTCCACGTTATAAAAACGACCCGTGGGGAGGCATTGTAAATAGGTACAACAGAACACCAACCACTTTGTTTTTTAGGGGTATTCGGGGTCGCTGACAACGAATCTGATCATTAAACCCGTCGCAAATGTACCGTTTGCATGGACCTTGGGACTATTTTGAGCCATTTCACCGCAACTACGTAAGACAAAAAAAAAATGAACCACATATATTTTTTTCAACTTTCTTATTTCTAATGGCCGCTTAAAGATTTCTGCGCGATGTGATAAGTCAGTTCACCCCGCCCGTTTGCACGCGAACGCATCATGTAAGAAAAACATTACTGAAAACGGTGAAATGATTAAAAATAGTCCCACCGTTCAGGGGTTCATACCATGCAAACGGTACGTTTGCGACGAGTTTGATTATCAGATTCGTTGTCAGCTACCTCGAATACCCCTAAAAAAATAAATTAGAGTGGTTGTGTTCTGTTGTAGCGTAAGGTAATATTTACCGCTTTTTTTAATCTTAAATTGAACTCATTAACAAGAAAAAATTAAAATAAAATGGTGAGGAATACTCGAGTTTGAACATGGAATCATTCGATCTGTAGTCGAATACTCTACCACTGAGGTATATCTCCAGATGAGAGTATATCTGTTTTTTTTTAGAAGAAATGATTTACTGAGATTTTATTATTTCCCTTGGTCGGCGTAACGTAAAATATCCCTCTGTAAAATTCATTTTTATCCATAAGAGAGAAATACTACTTGGTAAATATACAATATTCCCCTGTAACATTTTTTTTTAAATATAAGACAAACAGGACTATTTTTAGAATCGTTTTATTTTTCGATTTTCATCTGGTGAATTACTGTAAAAATATATCTAAGAACACTGCCAAACATATAAATTACTTTTGTGTGAAATTAGCAAGAGATAGTCTCTGCTATTTCGGGACCTATGAGGAAGGAACTACACACACACAAAGTGACTTTTATAAAAGTAGAGATAAGACGGTACAAGTAGAAAGCAAGTTAGTCCCGTTGATTAAATAAAGGGTTCCGTGACGATTCCTGTGTCCGACAGAAATATTTGCGAATTTAATAAGATAAGGTCAGAGGCTAAATGGATCAAAATATTGAGAGATCAACACTCAAGATGAGAACAGTAGTTTAAATAATTAAAATAATACGAACGATTTTTTTAAAAACGTTTCTTTATACTTAAAAGCAATAACTGACATTAACCCGATTTCTAAAGTAAATACGACACATATATATATCTATAGAATAAGTGTGGCCAATATTCATGTTATGAACATATAATCCGTTCCACATATGCAAATTAATTGCACATGCATATAAAGAATCCACCTACACTCACGTTTTGTTTTTTGTTTTGTTGCTCTGCTGTCACCTTCTCCTATGTTATTACATGACCATTGCGAAAACAGTTGCTGTACTGCTTGTGTGTAATTTATCTTATTACAGCATTTAATTTGGCTTTACATGCTTTAATTAGTCGCATGACCTTCAAGGCAACACAACTTGAACCACGTGGATCTTAGAAGATCCCGGGTTTGGCATGCGATTAAATCACACACTACATAATAGAAAAGAGATCAACTTACTTACAACTTACAGTTTTCTATGCGAATGTTCATGGGTTTAACGCAGACAACCACGCAATTATTTGTTGAACAAAAATTGAAAACTTTAATACAACCATTGAATTTATCGTAAGGTTTTGCGCGGGAAAAGTTGTGCTTGATCTTGTCACATTCCTTTTTGTTTACTACTGTAGTTCTGGACAATATATTATATCTTTCACGGTGGTTAAAGAATTAGATCAATGTAAATGTTGGCAAGTGGTCATAGTAACCGTGGATTGATGATTTGCGTGCGTCGAATTGGAATCCCATTCATACACCGCTTTTGGTTTGGATACAGCAACCTTCAGTACGTAAGTATCTGATTCTAAAAGGAACTGTGTAAACCAATGACAACAACAAAATCGATTCGGTCAAAAGTCGCACCATGCTTATTCAAACAAATAAATCATTGCTATCTTTTTTTTAGTGGGTATGAAAATCGTACAAGGTGCTTTAAAAAATTGGATGAAACTTACCACCGCTTTTCCGATATAAATTTACGGATCACCATTTTCGAGGGACTTGAAAAACTTTGGCCTTACTCCTTGTTCGTTTATATTTTCTTTTTCATCTTTTCAACATTGTCCGCTTAACACTGACCTCGTTTCTAATTATCTACCATGTTCTTATCTATATATTAATTTATTTTGTGGGGTGTTTATTCTGTATAAACATAACTTTTAGAATTTTAACTTTAACATAAATTTTAGAATTATATTATTATTATTATTATTATTATTATTATTATTATTATTATTGGTTCGCAAGGAGCTTTCACACAGGTCTTCAGAGATCTTTCCCTGAAAACAGCCTGTGGTGTTCCCTGGAAGCTGAGTTACAACAGGTCTCCCAAGGTTTCCAGTACTATCCACCTCTTTTGATAACATTTGCAAATAAATTTGCATTATGGCAACGGCTGCTGGCAAAAAATATTAATTCCTTCGCCCTCAACTGGCCACTTTTCTGCAAGGAGGGGTCGTTTTTTCGCCGATATTTTCGAAAGTTATCCCTTCTTTTCAATTGTCTAACTTTAATTTAAACCTACGTCATTTCCGAATTGGCGATGGACGCAACAGCAAACACGTCACTTTTTTCACATTCTTTTCCTCCTTCGCAGTACGGGTTCGAGCCTATCTGCCTACTACCACTTTTTTTTTTTTTTTGCTAAATACATACCTCAAAACATCCGGGCATAGCCGGGTACCCAGACTAGTATTTCATAAATCACAGATACTCTACACACTTGCAAAAACTTTAGTGCAGAAAAGAGAATTTGAATGTCTACTAGACACCATCCCTGAGTTTCTTATGTTTCTCGCAATACTGGTATTTCAAGACAATCCTGCATCACGACACTTTCCCCTACAAGTAAACCCTAGCCAAATATTCAAAATAACATAGTATTCAAAGTTTCAAAAAATCCCTCAGTATAGCTAACCAACACTGGCTTATACGAAGAATGGTACACTTTCTCCAAGAGATATTTCCTCTAGTAACAGCATGAGGCTTGACACTCTACCAGAATAGCTGAATTTCTGTCATGGAATCCGGTAAAACCAAGAGACAATAAAGATATACTAAAAATAATTAACTGATCAATTACTGAGACGAAAATTAATGTTCTCCGCTTATTTATTCATGTTTTGACAATGGGGTGCACTGACTTATAAGTATAACAAATAAAATAAACAAAACACTGAAAGCACAAACTCTGACAAAATCCTGCAAATATCAGAATGCGTGTGTGACACCATCGATCCTTTACACATCAAGGTTCACATCTACATAGTACTTCTTCCAAGAATAAGTTCGTCGGTCGGTCGACCAATTCATCTTCCCATGTGCGCTGACCTTGCGTTTAACTCTAAAACTCGCAACTGTCCTCGGACACTGTCCTCAACTGTTGCAAACTAAAGACTTTCATCAAACCGCTCACAATGGTCGTAAAACTGTCGAAAAACTCACCGCCGTTGCTAAAACTAACTCCAAAATATGTTTATCGGTCTACTGTTCCAGACATTACCACACGTTGATTAACAATCGTATTTTATCTTTCTTTTGTGTATCTTTGTTGGACAACATCCTGTCTATTGTTCTGTCGATAAACCAATTTTCCCTTTCTTTTTTTACACTTATTTTTTTATGTTTTTAAAAGAGCCCCTTTTCCCACAAAGAGAATGAATGAAATGGGAGTCAATACTCTACCATTTCTACGAACGCGTATGATTCATCGGTATATTTTTCTAGTTAACAAATGTATATTAGTTTAACTTAAAGTATTCCCTTGATAATAAATGAGTATAATATTTTAAGAAGAGTTTTTGTAATTTTCCCTCTTTATTAAATCATTTTAATTTTTAAAATCAACGAAACTGGCCTAGTAGATAAAATACTTGTTAACGTTCACTTTCAGTCTTTTTTTTTTTTTACATTTTCACCCCAAACAAAGCACATTGCCACTTTGATGTAGGGGGCTACTATGAGGAACATAAGCTACAGGGGTACTATGTGGGGAGTTAGGCAGCAAGATGTCGGTTCACGTTACACTTGAACTTCTGCATGTCAGTACAGTTGGGGAAGCAGGAACCCGGAAGGGAATTCCAAAGTCTAGCGGTTCTGGGGAAGAAACTACTGGAGTAGAAGGCTCTCTTACATCTAGGGATCTCTATTGTGAAGGGGTGGAATTTAGCTGCTAGTCAGGTTTGTCGGGGGTATTTGCGTAGAGAGGGTACAAGTGCTTGCAGTTCGTCGGAACACACACCGTTAAAGTACTTGTAGAACAGGCAGGGGGATGCAACACTTCTTCGATGGGACAGAAGCTGGTTGCAGGTTCAATTCGTATTTTGTATTATTTTATTATTACACATTTTAACGTAGCATTGTGTGGCTAATGTTTCATTTCTCGATCAACCTCGACTCGCTTCTTATCAGCTACTTCCAAAGCTCCAACATGTTACTCATTAGGTGATTCATCTTACTTCCGTTGACTGACTTCCGCTCACGTTAGTCGTGTACATATCAATTTTAGCCTTATTGGGCTTCCAAAAGTGACTTTTCATCACCGCCTTAACCAATCTCACTCAACAAATAACAAGAAATTCAATTATCAATGCTTGTTAATCAGATCAGCAAATAAACACTTTTAAAACATCGACATACGTGCGATGCTTTCATATACAATGATTTAATGATGTCGTATATCTATATCTATATATCTATAAAAGTGAACGTGTCTGTGATTGTCTGTGTGTGTGTACATTTCCTTACGCAATAACTGTCAATTTTAAGTCTACAGACTCGAAATTTGTATATACAGGGTACTGAGATTGGGGAAAATCATGGTGATCGGTGTTCAGCCAAAAATGTGGCTGTTAGAGAACTCTACCAAACTCCTCGAACAATTTGAGAACTCTACCAAACTCCTCGAACAATTTTCGGTCTAAACACTCGAAATTTTGGATATATATTCCTTGTACATAGATCTAACTGAATAACTTGATTTGAGCCCAAAACAATAAATGTTAAGGGGTCATAATAGGAGCCGAAATTTAAAAAATTGACCTTTCTTTTTAGCTCAACATACACCTCTAAACACCCAGGCAACGCCGGGAACCCATACCAGTATTATATAATATTATATAACTAGCGGGGGTACCCGGCGTTGCCCGAGTGTTTGTTTCCGGGACGGGGGGGAGTTTTAAAAAATGCTATGGTAGGTAAGTAGGAAGGATCAAACCCGGAGTCATGAGTAAAAGTAGGAAAATAAAGTGTGAAAAAAAAAAAAAAAAACATCTGCAACGTTAACAGTTCGGCCACCAAGAAAAGTCCATTCCAGTTGTTTAGGAAAAAAAAAAAAACGACTACGGTAGGTCGGCGCGAACGTGAAAATATAATGTGAATTGTCCAGCATGCTAACCACTACGCCACAGAGCACTGCAGCTTAGTTTAGTGATTTTAAATAACTTCACATGAAAGAACTACGAAGCCAAACCGGTGTTCTCTTCTCAACTGTTCCTTGTGAACGATCCCCAAACGGTGTTAAGTGGTGGCAGGGGGAGGAGGAATTTATTAGAGAGAAAATATTTTACTACTTCCATTGATCTTAACCGATTTTGGCCGTGACTTCTCAGCAGAAAAAGTATAGAAATCTAAGATTATCGAGGAATTTGAGAAATAATAAGCCTATAACACACCTCAGATATTGTTCTGCCGTTTGTGCATATTATATTTGCATGAAATATCTTGATTTTTAATCCTATTAAGGTCAAAATCCGACGGGAAAAAATGAGTTCATTTTATTTATATAGAAGATAGAATAGAAGATAGAATAGAAGAAGAGAAGAAGATATTGTATTATACTAGCAGGCCGCCCGGCGTTGCCCAGTCGAAAGATATGCTTAAATATAATATTTTAATTTACGTAGATTATCGATTATTATATTGAACTTAATATATAGTAGTGAGGTAAAAAATTTATACACACACACGCACACACACACACACACACACACACATATATATATATATATATATATATATATATATATATATATATATATATTAACCCATCATCCCCTTTTTTAAAGATGGAATCGCCTGATAGTCGAAGACAAGATTTTAGCAAGCACGGCCTGACTGTCCACAGAGTTATTTTTCATTATATCATCCCTTTGTTGAAAGATGGAATCGCTCGATCACCGAAGACAGGATTACATAAGGGCGTAATGTCCCCAGAATTATATGATTCTATAGATATAATGATTGAATGCTTATTCGTGTTTGTTTATCTATAATAATAATTTTTATATGGCATCCGTTTGTCTGTCTGCCTGACGCATGTATGAAATTTGATTATAATGATCCACAGTCTATCATTCTTTTTTATTCGTTACACATACACTTATCATTAATTACACAAAA
Source organism: Euprymna scolopes (assembly GCF_053919585.1). Classification (NCBI taxonomy): domain Eukaryota; kingdom Metazoa; phylum Mollusca; class Cephalopoda; order Sepiida; family Sepiolidae; genus Euprymna; species Euprymna scolopes. The sequence continues at coordinate 21,688,472 of NC_136487.1, forward strand.
TCTAGACATTATTAACCGTCTTCATTTGACACCATGGAAGATCGGCTATCATCGGCATTCGTCGTTATAACTTGACAATGTAGATGACAGAGGAAAAAAATGAAAAAAAATAACACTCTCTATTGTTCACTGGCGGAGACCGGAGTTTTGGGGAAGTTTTTTTTATTAACGTACCCCCCCCCAAAAAAAAAAACAACAACAACACAGGGCCACTTATTCGGGAAGGGCTATTATTTAGGACCAGATTTTCAGGGATAATATTTATGAAGTTGGCTAGTGAGTACTAATTACACTTGAATTTCTGTATGTCAATAATTATCTTGGATCATTTTGGGAAATTTAATTATAATTTTTATTTTAGTTTATATATATATATATATATATATATATATATATATATATATATATTATAATTATTATTATTATTATTATTATTATTATTATTATATAAAGCTGAATGTGTGTGTGTGTGTGTGTGTGTGTGTGTGTGTGTGTGTGTGTGTGTGGTCACGAATAGGCTCCTATATGGTTGACTATCTTAAAAAACTGATTACATATAATGATAGAAGATGTATCGGGACACAGGAATGGGTATGTTTGATCTAACAGAAACCTGGTTCATTAAAATTGTGGGGGTCTGCGTTTGCGCCTGGTCCCCAAAGTATGGAAATAAAAAATTTAAAAAAAAAAAAACGTTTACAAGTATTTTTGATATAGATGTACATAAGAATACTTTGATAAGTATGTTTTAACTTAAATAGGGACGGTATGATAAAATTGTGGGGTCTGCATTCGCGCCTGGCCTCCATAGAATGGGAACAGGCAAAAACTTTAATAACGACTTTTCATATCTATCTGTGTAAGTATACTTTGATAATTATGTTTCAGTTTGAAGAAATATGGTATAATAAAATTATGGGGTGTTCGTTCGCACCTGACCTCTATAGAATGGAAATTTGTCATAAAGTTTAACAAGGTTTTTTATTATAGATCCACAGAATATTGTGACAGGTGTTTCAGTGTGGACAGGTATGGTATAATAAATTATGGGGTTTATCTATTTTATTTTTACTTTCATCATATTTTGCTTTGGTTTTGATATCCCCAAATTCGAAGCTATCTCTTAACAACCCTTTCTTTTCATAACCTATCATACTTTCATAAATCAGAGTCCATTTTCTGTAGGCTATTTTTGAACCCAGTCAACGACGGGTACTTTTGCTAGTATATATATATATATATATATATATATATATATATATATATATATATATATATATATATATTACTCTCTTAACCCATAAAATCATTAGCTCGATTTTCACTTAGTTGTCATAATAGCAAACTTTTATTGCTTTTTAAGTATTTTGAGATTCAACGTATTAAATGAGTCAAAGGTGATATAGTCTTACGAAAGTATCCAGGGACCGATATTCCCCGCTAGTATTTGAGAACTTTCAATATGCAATGTAAATGATTCTTATTAGGTGTTAATAAATATTTTTGTTGTCAAAATTAAACAATTTATTCAGGCTTTCCTAACCTATGTAAACAAGGAAGCAAGCAATGCATGTTTTAAGTAAGGAAAGGGACGTAACTCTGATTAGTCCAACATATGTAAAAAAAAAAATTAAAATAACAGGCCTCTGTCTTTCTGTTTGCTTTCATTTCTTTTTTTATATTATTTCTTTCTGTTATTTTTTTACGCGATTCAAAATTTTGAACAAACCCCAAGTGTTCAATTCGACGGTAATATTCTGTAGAGTTAAGCATTCAACTTTCCCCAAAAGCTGAATGCTCCTGTCGTTACGAGCCGGGGTTTTTTTTTTTTACACTGTCCATATGGTATTACTATCAGTGTCGTGATGCATATGCGTGTGGCCTTTTCACTCACATCTGGGTTAACTGGAGCATGGTTTCGTCACCAGGGGAATATCGGTAACGCACACACAACCATAAAATAAAAACGTAAAATCATGTCAATATATATATATATATATATATATATATATATATATATATATATATATATATTGACATGATATATGTGTGTATATATATATATATATATATATATATATGTATGTATGTATGTATGTGTGTATGTATGTATATATTTGTGTGTGTATATGTGTATTGGGGTGGAGAGGGCTCCCGTAAGCCGTGGTGAATGCAACCTTTCTAGGAGAAGCAAATCTCTGATTTAAAAAACAAAGCGGGAGACCAGTACCCGCATTAAGCTGGTCTGCAGTTTAATTTGTTGCTGGCTATCTTGCTCTTGCTTGTTGCTGGATCTCAACATTTTGAACCGAGAGAGAGACTTAGCTGTCGTACAAAGTTAAAACTCTGTAACATGATCTTTGTATAGATACTCCCTCGGGCATTTGGGCTCATGGATTTTAAATGTCTGAGGGAGTGGCACTCGTCTGACAAGACGTTGCAATCATCAGACGTTGCAATCATCATGTATGTATGTATGTATGTATGTATGTATGTATGTTTGTATGTCAGCAGGTCGTCCGGTCATAACATACGCGTAAATATCATATTTACATTTAGTCAGATTTCAAATTTGTTATTATAAAGCTTATTCTCTATTGATTATCATAAATGTACACACAATATGTAGTATTGATTTCAAAAATGTTTTTAAAAAATGACTTGAGTGCCATCAGCAAGAATCGAAACCAAAACATTCAGTGCTCCAGCCCAAGTCGTTCCATTTGAGCTTTCGTCGGATAAATAAGAAAACGTTAATATTTAATCGATTTTAAGGTATAAATATACATTTATGCACGATTATAAGAGTATTTAAATTCGACTTTCTTTCTGCCAAGTTCTATTTTTTACAATTTTGAAATTTTTTTTTGAATAGCTATGTTTACCGGCTAAAAATCGAATCGAATTTGTTCCATAGTACTAAATCCTTTATATATCAAGATTTATGTCTGCAGATCAAAATCTGATAGAGGAATTTGGTAGAGACCGTTCCTCAGACAGCAGACAGACAAACAATGTGATCTTTATATATAGAGAAAGGGAGGGATAGAGAGAGAAAAAGAAAATGAAAGACTGGACAGAGAGAGAGAGAGTTATATTAATGTATGTGACAGTTAAACTCTACAGAATATTTCGCGTTTAAAATCAGCAGCAAGTATTATTATTATTATTATTATTATTATTATTATTATTATTATTATTAAAAAAACATTGTAATTATTTTACCTATTATTATTATTATTATTATTATTATTAAAAACATTATTATTATTATTATTATCATTATTATTATTATTATTATTATTATCATTATCATTATTATTATTATTATTAAAAATATCATTATTATTATTATCATTATTATTATTATCATTATTATTATTATTATTAAAAATATTATTATTATTATTATTATTATTATTATTATCATTATCATCATTATTATTATTATTATTATTATTATTAAAAATATTATTATTATTATTATGTACAGTACTTTAAAAGATTGTTTGTTCAATATTTCTTTTAAACATATGATCTGAAAATTGAAGTAGAGTAATAGAGAAATATTTTATGTAATAAATTACCGCTTTAGTTCAGTTTATTATTAAAGACTAGCTTTTTGAAAATGGAATTTTTTCCGAAATTAATAATGGATATTGTCGCAGACATAACAAGTAAGACATTTGTATCTAATATACCTGAATAAATATATGTATTTATAGACATATATTATGTACTTATTGATTTGTAAATCGCCATTGTTTTCGTCTCCTTTCACCAACAACGACTATATTTCATTCCTCGCATTGTGATAGCCTTCTAAATATCTACTACATACCTATCGCACACAATGCTTCAAGCAAACTACATATCAATCCTGTATATATATATATATATATATATATATATATATATATATATATATATATATATATATTTCAGCCCGGCGTTTCCAGGGTGCTTGGAGGTGTACGTTGAGCAAAAAATAAGCGGTCAATCTTTTTAACTTTGTCCCCTATTATGACTCCTTAACATTTATTGTTTTGGGCTCAAATCAAGTTATTAAGTTAGATCCACGTCCAAGGAACCTATATCTAAAATTTCAAGTGTTTTGACCCAAAGTTCTCGGAGGAGTTTGGTAGAGTTCTCAAAGGACAAATTATTAAACTTTGACCCCTTAACAGCCACATTTCTGGCCGAAACCCGATCACCAAGATTTTCCCATATGTCAGTATACAGTATCTTAAATTTCGAGTTTGTAATCTGAAAATTGACAGAGTTATTGCGTAGGGAAATGTACACAGACACACACAGCCACACACACAGCCACACACACAGACACGTTCACTTATATATATATATATATATATATATATATATATATATATATATATATATGCATATATATATGTGTGTATGCGTGTGCGTGTGTGTACTTACATACATATGCATATATATACATATATATATGTGTGTATATATATACTTACATACATGTACATCTATGTATATACATAAACATATAAATATATAAATACATTATATATTAACATTATATATACATATATATATATATATATATATATATATATATATATATGCTTCTTTATAATTAACCGATTCGATTTCTGACACATCCTGTTTCGTGTTATCTATCAATCAATCTTTATTTATCTCAACATTTTCTTGTTAATTTCTTTTTATTTTGAAATTAATAAATTTGGGAAAGTTGAGTCTGTAAAGATGGCAGACCACCCCGAAAGCACAAACAGAGTGCTTTTTGTTCCGTCTGTGGTTCTGTAATCGAGAAATGAGGTTGCGACCAATCGCCATGTGGTATTGATACTCATACAAATTGCGGGTAGTAGAGGGAAGTCAAACGGGAAATACATTGACACGAATTGAGGCGAATGTTTCTTCACTTTGCTAGTGTCTTGAGTTCCAAAACGTAATCCCATAATAATCACTAATATCACCAACTTATTCTGTAGATTTACTCGGGTACTCTTTTGAATGCTATCTAATTTGTATATTATTAGCCGGAATCCACATCACAGACGTTTGGAACCTTGATTTATGCATCAATCTGCAAAGTGACCCTCCTTTGGGGAGCTAGATACCTCTGCTATACTTCGACATTATGTCTAACATTAATGATGTTGCAAAACACGTAACTAGGAACACCAGGCCTTAAAATACTCTAAAGTACTCAAAAATATTGCTATCGTAAAACCTTGTTCTTGAAAAGCGCTAACTTGGTTAAATGTTACCACAGTAAAATGTTTTACAATGGTAAAATGTTAAAACAGAGCTAAGAGAACTGACACCATAGAATAAAAAATGTTTTAGTTTTAGGGAATCGAAGTTCCTTAATCATGGGACGAAATTTATGCTTTTTGTTCTTTTGTCTTACAGTTTTCAAAAGGTAGCTTCGTGGCTGGGTTCGGATCTCATGGCCGACAGGAATTGTCGGCCCTACACTGATGATTGCGTAAGCATGAAACACTAGTGTCTGTAGGTATAAAAAATGATTATTATTTAATCATAATTATATATGCGAGTGTGTGTTTCCGAGATATAAATACACTAAAACTCCGGTGTTTATGAAAAAGTGCTCGATGAAAAGCAGAGCGTCATTATAGCATGTTTATTTATGAATAAAGAAACATTATTAGCTACATATATGCATACATGGGTTTTGGTGAAAGTCCTTGAAACAGGTCAGATTTTTTTTCTGTCTAGCATAGGATACCATCTGGTTCTCTAAAGAGGCTGCAGTGGAAATATATGTAGCAAACAATAACAATAAAAATAAATAATAATAATAATAATAATAATAATAATAATAATAATAGTAATAATATACATATATATATATATATATATATATATATATATATATATATATATATATATATATATATAAATCGCAAAATGTAATACATTTAAAAACAGAATTATCATTTGGTTAACATGACCATATTAGGAAATGAAAAGATTGAAAGCTGCTGAAGTAGATATTGAAATAAAAAATATACGTATTATATTATTCTATATATATATATATATATATATATATATATATATATATATATATCCTGCTCTTTTTATTGAGCACTATCAACAACCATCGTTAATTTCAATACTTTTTTTTACTTTTGAATATAATTAATATGGAATATATATATATATATATATGTATGTATGTGTGTATATGTATGTATGTATGTATGTATGTATGCATGTATGTATGTATGTATGTGTATGTCAGGTCATGTCATGTGCTACTGGTACCATGTAACCCAGTACTACCTGCCTCATGGTCGAGTCACCGGCGACTAAACTGGTTCCCCCACCAGACTTGTTTGGTGAGGAGGGCGGCTAGTCTCCCTGAAGAATTAAAAACAAGACCTTCCAAAGGGCGAATGAACTCTTTTTCTGGGTCAACGGCCAACTAGCACCGTGTTTATTTGTGTGTGTATATATGTATTGGGGTGGAGAGGGCTCCTGTAAGCCGTGGTGAAGGCAACCTTTCTAGGAGAAGCAAATCTCTGATTTAAAAAACCATAAAGCGGAAGACCATTACCCGCATTAAGCTGGTCTGCAGTTTAATTTGTTGCTGGCTATCTTGTTCTTGCTTGTTGCTGGATCTCAACATTTTGAACCGAGAGAGAGACTTAGCTGTCGTACAAAGCTAAGACTCTGTAACATCATATTTGTATAGATACTCCCTCAGGCATTTGGGCTCATGGATTTTAAATGTCTGAGGGAGTGGCACTCGTCTGACAAGACGTTGCAATCATCACATCATGTATGTATGTATGTATGTATGTATGTATGTGTATATGTATGTATATGTGTGTATGAAATAATTAGAAAAATGTTATATATGTATGAAATCACATGTATTGGCAAAAATAGTGAACTGCAACAATGGACAGAAAATATATAAACAGTGTCGATCCTGAGTGCAGTAGATGTAATTGCCACTTCTGGTAGGCTTCGCCACAATAAATACTGACAGAGAATGCTGCTCCAGCTTGAACTGGACAAAAACGAACGTTGTACATCCACCGCTGGCTTCTGCGATGAACCCCTTTCGCGAAAGATGCATCCAAATTCTCAACAGAATCGCGTCCGCCATCATCCCTCGCTACGTAAATGAGGGGCAATCGTCTAAAGATCAGTGTCCGCCATGTATTCAGTCTTACTTTGTAAGTGTTTGGTCGTTAGAAGGTTGACCACAGGCTCTGGAAGTTTTTAAAGGGTACTGCGACCTGAACCAAAAAAGACAATTTCCGACAATTTAGCTAAAATCGTCTTATGTACATATATCTTCTCTCTTCTCTAACTCTATCCCCTGTATATATATATATATATATATATATATATATATATATATATATATATATATATATAATTATATTAGTGATGGGACGATTCCAATATTTTTCCCAATTCCGATACAATTACCGATTTCGTACTAAATTCCCGATTCCGATACAATTACCGATTTCGATTCTTTATAAATATGTACATATTTAACTATATATTTGTTATTTTCCCCGATTTCTATTAAAAGAAAGAAACATGTTAAATATGCAAATATTTTCCTATACATAAATTTACTCTTGTGGAGGATGATCTATAGATTTTAGCCTTACTGGTATTTTAAAATCAATAGATATTTGTTATTTTGCCATTATTACCAGCAATGGAAAATTTTGCTTTAAACAAAATACAATAAAAAACAGACAATTAAAAGAATCGGTTTAGCATCGGAAAATAGGCACCCATTTTTTTCGATTCCATTACAGATTCCGATACCCAAAAATTTGTCGATTTTTCCGATTCCCAATTCCGATTCCAATTAATCGTCCCAAAACTAATATATATATATATATATATATATATATAATATACTGACAGAGAATGCTACTCCAATAATATATAATGACAGAGAAGGCTGCTCAACACTAATATATATATATATAATATGATTATATATATAATCATTACAATAATTATGTTTTTAATACCTGCAGATCCTAGTTTTTCATCCTTTCAAGAATCATCAGTGAAGGGAGTAACGATTACAGATGGTTGGGAGACTCGAACCCGGTCACGAAGCCATCTCTCACTTCTTTAACAAGGAACAACCCGCACAGCAAACGTTAACCACGAAAAATACAGAAATTATATTTTATATAAAACGTAAACGTCAAGATGGCGACAGTATTTTAATGATAATAACATCATGTGAGTTTAAGTGACCAACTTAAATTTTTAGTTAGAGTGGTCAACAATAAGAAACGAGTTCTTAAAATGGCAAACATAATTATATATATATATATATATGTATGTGTGTGTGTGTTTGTGTGTATATATATAAACGTATATATATATATATATATATATATATATATATATATGCATATACATATATATATATATCTTACTGAAAATTAATTCAAATTCACAACAAAAAAAAACATTAAAAACCTGTTAAGAATGGATACAGAATTTTTAATTATTCGATAAGGAGTACAGATAAATTTAAAAAATGCAATTCTCATCAGAGGAAAGAGGTTTACAAAATATACAAAATAAAAGAAATTACAAAAAGTTAATTGAATAAGAAACCTTTTTTTCGGAAAATATGATTGAATTCATCTTTGTAAATTCTTTTTATGCACTAATCTGCCAAGTTTATCGTATATTTTGAAAACCCCTTTCATATATATATATATATATATATATATATATACTAGCAAAAGTACCCGTCGTTGACTGGGTTCAAAAACAGCCTACAGAAAATGGACTCTGATTTATGAAAGTATGATAGGTTATGAAAAGGAAGGGTTGTAAAGAGATAGCTTCAAATTTGGGGGTATCAAAACTAAAGCAAAATATGATGAAAGTAAAAATAAAATAGATAAGCCCCATAATTTATTATACCATACCTGTTCACACTGAAACACCTGTCACAATATTCTGTGGATCTATAGAAAAAAAACCTTGTTAAACTTTGTGACATATTTCCATTTTATGGAGGACAGGCGCGAACGAACACCCCATAATTTTATTATACCATATTTCTTAAAACTGAAACATAATTATCAAAGTATACTTACGCAAATAGATATGAAAAGTATTTATTAAAGTTTTTGCCTATTCCCATTCTATGGAGGCCAGGCGCGAACGCAGACCCCAAAATTTTATCATACTATCCCTATTTAAGTTAAAACATACTTATCAAAGTATTCTTATGTACATCTATATCAAAAACACTTGTAAACGTTTTTTTTTTATTTTAAAATTATTATTTACATACTTGTGGACCAGGCGCGAACGCAGACCCTACAATTTTAATGAACCCCCGTTCTGCCAGATCAAACCTACCAATTCCTGTGTCTCGATACATCTTCTATCATTATATGTAATCAGTTTTTTTAAAATAGTCAACAATATAGGAGCCTGTTCGTGACCACACACACACACACACACGCACACACACACACACACACACACATTCAGCTTTATATATATATATATATATATATATATATATATATTTACCAGTGGTGAAAAAACCGGACTAGAGTGCTCACTGTGTAGTCAGAGCAGTATATAGGAAATTTATTACTGTGAGTCCAGAATGAGTTTACGTATTGTTTCAGCTAGAGGAAGATCCTCAAAGAGAGGAAATATCCAACTAGCATCGTCAGAATTCATAAATGGACTAAGTTATAAAATCAAATAAGAATGGAAAAATCGTAGATGAAGGGGAGTCAGAAAAGAAGGGGGGAGTGGAAGGAAGAGGACGTTGCAATTTAAAGTAGTAGGAGTGTATATAATAAGAGAGGGGTGTATAATTAAATATTAATCATGTGTTGTTTTTTTTTAGTTTATAACGGTTTAAAATTAAAAAACGCTATTATTATTTATAACAGCATAAGTAACAGTTAATTTAAAGGATCACCATGGCAACAGGTTGGAGAGTTAATGTTAGTGGGCATGGTGTGGTGGGAGGAGGAAAGAACGGGTTGTAAATGGGGTTTAAATTGATTTAGCCGGGCGGGAAGAGATTGAAAAAGTATTTGTTGTTTATTATTTATAAATTATAATTTTTTGAATTGTCGGACGTTAAGTTAAAAGAAAGAAGGGGAAATAGGAGAGTAAATAGGTGAATTATACGTTAAAGGTTTATTTTGATAAAATAAAAATAAGTAAAGAATATCAGTAAGTTAATTAAATAATAATTAAAAAATTAATATTATTATTAAGAAGATGTTTATAATAAGTAGATAACAAAAACACACAAATACATACACATGAATACACATGTACAAAATATGTACACACATCAATGGGGGAGGGGCATTTGCTTGAGTATATGTACATACGCAAATAGGTAAATATATGTAAATAAGCTTCGGGTTAAAAAATATAATAATTATTATAGAGAGAATTAGTGAGAGGTAAATATAAAAGAAAAATATATTATATATATTATATGTAGATCGTAAATTAAATAATTAATTAAAGTAGAAGGTAAATAAATGATTAGTTGTTAACAAGTAGATAATAGACCGAGAAGCAAGTCAGAGGATACCAATTGTGATAAATACGTAATTAAAACATTAGAAATCAAGACCTAACCATGGAAATAGCCAATAAGAAACTATGAGGCGAGAACTCTAAGTAATTGGCAGATAATAAGGATAGACATATTATCAGACGTTATGGTAATATGGTAAGGGTTGGGATTTAGGTTTTAAATAATGACATAAGGAGTGAGTAAGGCAAAAGGGGGTACAAGAATGAGTTAGGCAAAGAGAGATGCAGCTAAAAATGGTGGGGATAAATAGGTGGGGGTTCTGTGGAGGGGTTCTTTTAGAATGAATGGGGGACTATATAGTTCTGGTTGTAAATAGGGTGTGTGTAATTAAGGATCAAGTGAGTTGTGCGTTAGTGTTATATTTTAGGGGTGGGTTATAGGTATTACTAGAAGGGTGAGAAGTTGCTTAAGAGGTGGGATTTATAATGTTTACAATTACGTGAGGTTTCAGTTTTTTATTTAGAAGTTTGTCTCTATCTCAAAAATTAGTGATCAGTAATTTTTCAGTTAAGCATAAATAACATGGGGAGTTTAGTGATTTACAGGTACTAGCTCTATTCAGAATTTCCCAGACAATGAATACCCATCTCGTAAGGGTAGCTGCGCGTGCAATTGCGAGGCAAGGGTTGCGCAATTCTCGGTCACACTTCTCCTGAATCGGCACTGTCCAGTGGCAAGAAGTCAAGGACGAGCGGAAACAATGTCAAAATTAGGAGGGAGAACACATACAGAACCTGGAATTCCCAAATGGTCACCTATTTTAGTATTTACCCGACTCAACGTTGCTTAACTTCGGTGATTAAACGGGAGCCGGTGTGTCAACGCGGTTATGTCGTACAATACGATAAAATAAAATAAAAAAATAAACAATGTAAAATTTATTAATAAATGATGAATTACATTATATTTGATTATCAAATGTTTGACACCATGTTGCACACACACACACACACACACACACACACACACACATATATATATATATATATATATATATATATATATATATATATATATATATATATATATATATACCCGTCCACCGTACTGTATACCGATACTCTATGGCTGACTGGGATAACTTCCGTACATTCATATCTGATTTACCTCTGCACTCAATGTTTAAAAAAGGAAGTGTCCTCTATAGTATCAGATCTGACCGAATGGTAAATTGTAGGCATAGACCAATTCATACCATCTAAAAAATTCCAACAGAAACCTACCATCCAGCCATGGTTCTCCCCAGAATGTGCCGCTGCTATCGCGCACAGAAATCACTTTTTCCATAACTACCAACGTAATAGATGTACTGAGACTAAAGCTGCTTCCAGGACTGCCAGTAACCACTGTAAAAGAGTAATAAAAAATGCAAGAGAGCTATATGCTCAGTCTGTTAAATCCAAGGTAGCTGATCAGCGGCTTGGTTCCCACCAGTTTTGGCAAATAACAAATAGGATCCTGAACAGAAGTGTGCGTTCTATCCCAACCATTATCAATGGACCAGAGGTCATCTCGTCAGCGTCAGACAAGGCCAAACAATTTGCAAAGAACTTTGCAGCTAATTCTACCCTATGCGACGAAGGCCATCAACTCCCCATATTTCCTCCTATAACACAGAACAAGCTAGGTAACATACAAATATACGTGCATGAGGTCGCCAAGCAAATAAAGAACCTAGATTCCAGTAAAGCAACTGGCCCTGATGGCATCCCAATTATAGTGTTAAAAAAGCTTCAACCAGAACTTGCTCCCATACTTACGAAACTATTTAAGCGCTGCCTTAAGGAGAAGTGCTTTCCGACTCCCTGGAAGACCTCATCAGTTTGCCCTGTATTTAAGAATTCAGGTGATAAGTCATCTCCTTCTCAGTACAGACCAATAAGTCTCCTGTGTGTTATGAGTAAGTTGCTGGAATCCATATTAAATAGAGAAATAGTCAACCACCTCAGCAGGAACAACCTTCTTAGTAACACGCAAAATGGTTTCCGCTCTGCAAGATCTACCGCAGATGTGCTGACGGTTATATCCCACAGGATTAGTGAATCTCTTGACAAAGGCTTCCTTTCTAGGGCAATTGCTCTTGACATATCAAAGGCCTTCGACAAGGTATGGCATAAGGGTCTACTTCACAAGATTTCCAGCTACGGTATAACTGGAAATGTTTTCTCAATCATTAAATCATTTCTCTCCGATAGGCTCATAAGAGTAGTGGTAGATGGACAAAAATCGGAGGCCTGCAATATAAATGCTGGAGTCCCTCAGGGGTCAATCCTAGGCCCAACTCTCTTCCTGATCTACATCAATGACCTCCCTAAACACATACGTAAATCATTCGTTGACATCTATGCTGATGACACGACCATCTACGGCAACACATCAAAGGCTGTAAATGACAAAGTTCTCTCTGATTCTCTCTCCTCTGATCTCGAGCGCGTGGTTCAGTGAGGGAAGATGTAGCTGGTTACCTTTAATGCATCCAAACCAAACTCCTATCCTTACATCATCAACGCTCTGATCCCCATCTGGCATCAATTGTGATGGATGGCTCTCGTCTGGATGAGGCCCCGTGTTTTGACAAGCTTCTGTGTTTGACCTTTACTCCTGATCTGAAATGGGACACGTACATCAAGTCTGTTGCCAAGGTCACTGGAAAGATGGTGGGATCCTTCTACCGCTCCAGAAGATATCTCACTACTGATGCAATTCTCTATCTATATAAAAGCCAAGTACGTCCAAGGATGGAATACTGTTGCCATATCTGGGCAGGAGCTGCTAAAAACAGCCTATCCTGCCTTGACAGCGTACAAAATAGACTTCGTGGCTTAGTGGGGGATGCCCTGTTCTCTACCCTGCAACCTCTCTCCCACAGAAGAGACGTTGCGAGCCTATCCTTGTTTTATCGTTATTTCCATGGCAGGTGCTCGTCTGAACTCCAATCTCTCGTCCCCCCTCGCCAATCTTTCACGAAAAACACGCGTCTAGCTGAATCCACTGTGAAAAATTTTCCCCCTCTTTATCTGTGCCTAAATCAAAACGTGGATTCCATGAACAAAGCTTCTTTCTTAGAACTGCACGCCTGTGGAACTCTGTTCCGTCTGCCTGCTTCCCACCGGACTACAACTTGGATGTCTTCAAGTCCAACGTTAACAAATTCCTAATGAACCGCCCCCTTAAGTAAATACTTCATCAAATCTCCACACTAACGTAATGTACTTGCAATAGCCCTTATCCCTGAGTGGCTTCCGGGCCTTGATAAGTGGTGATCACTGTGTAAAAATATATATATATATATATATATATATATATATATATATATATATATAGGGTGAGACTTTACACTGCAAGTCGATTGATTGCTTGCTCTAATTGGGGACCCACCGCGATGCACATGGAGAACGCTTCGCATCCCTCTCCCAGTCACTAAGGTTACAATATATTATAATCTACATTTCACTGTAGAGAAGCTATTGTTGATTTTATAAAATTATTTTTATATATAATGGCTTGAATTAAAGTATAAAAAGTCAAGTATCATTGTGAAATTGTGCTTTAAACAGAAACATTGATTTAGCACGCGCGCCTGTCATATCAAAGAACCTACTGTTGATTTTATATGTCGGGCCTATCAGTTTCTGTGATCATAAAAACTTCTCAAATGCACTTGTGATATTAGGCTGTGTACGAAGTTAACTTTCGTCAAAATCGCCTGTTCCTTCTTTCATCGGATTATTTCAATTATTGATTATCGATACTTATCGAATACATCGCGACACCAACCCTTTCTTAGAACACTGGTAGACATATAATGTACCTTCGTGTGAAATTTCATAAAAATCGACCTAGCCATAGGGAACGAACTCGCAAACACGCAGACACTCAGGTACACAAACACAGAGTTCCTTTTGTATAATAGATAGATAGATAGATAGATAGATAGATAGATAGATAGATAGATAGATAGATTTGTTTGTTTGTGCTTGTGTATATGTATGCATGCTTTTGCTATTACGAAAATATTTGACAAGCCGAAATCAAAATTGTTTGAAAGGAATATTATGTAAAATAAACAATGTACGGTTTCAGTGCATTTGTCATAGGAAAGCCAGTCGCTTAAATGTTACTTGCAATGTTTTTTTTTGTTGTTTTTTTTTTTGTTTTTGTTTTTTTTTGTTTGTTTTTTTGACATCTGTAAACTTTCAATGGTAAATAAAAGGCAGGCTAAAACGATCACTCACGATAATGGCATGCATCATACTATCAGATAGTATTATTAACCAGTATAGTGCCCGTCAAATATGATGCGACCATTCACATATGCATCAGTGACCCTGCCTCCTGCACTTTAGAGATACGTATTCTATGCTGTAATACAATATTTATTGTTGCGACATCTGGACTGGTGCGCCAAGCGCCATTCTCTCCTTTTTAGATCGTCTTCAAAACAGAGTGGTTAATCTAATCGGTACCACATCGTCTACTAAGCTCCAGCATCTGTCTCATAGGTGCAATGTTTCGTTTTTACACTGTTTTTTTGTACAAGTACTTCAGCATGATTTTTCCGACAAAGGTATGTACCCCCTCGACATAAATATGCCCGATTAATTCGCTAATCATGAAAATCCCATGCCATCAACGGACAGGATCTTTCTTCGAATCGATTGCCTTTGGAATTCTTCTGCTGCTCTTTGTTTCCCTGACTATATGCAAAAATATTTAAATGTAATTTGAACAAACATCTCCCTTCAAAACTCGCCACTCAGAATGTCTACAAAAATCTGGTAGCCCATGATATCCCATTGGCATTTTGCCTTGTTTGGATTGAATATAAGACAAACTAGTAAAAAAAAAAATGTAGTCTGTTATGGGTCTTTAGGTGTTCATACCTTCTCTAAGTTATTATAGTTGATACTTGATTTGTCACGTATTGAGACTTGTACACATGCACACATGCAGGCGGTCGGCAGGATAAAGTAACCGGCCGCTGAGTGTATATCGGTAAAAACTCACGTCATCAGAGGTGAATAGGTCAAATAGTTGACTTCATAACTGCCGAGGTTAAACACCTGCAAGAGAACAGATCGATATAAACAAGTGAGACGACATAAAGAACAGAGTCAAAATGCAACCATAAGCCACGAGTCACGTCGCTGCGCTGTGTCGCTAAAATCCACCCACCTGCTGCTCCCCACTTCGGTCTAGCGACTCAAGTGTGCAACACAGAGCGAGAAATAAACGAATGTTTTATATTTTTCTAATAAGCAATTTTTGTTGCGAGTTCTTTTCTTGGCTGACGAGAAACTAATATTTGTTCAACCCAGCTGCATTATAGATTTGCTAATTAACCACCTAATTCTCATGCGTTTTTGTGTGTGTGTGTGTGTGTGTGTGTGTGTGTGTGTGTGTGTGTGTGTGTGTGTGTGTGTGTGTGTGTGTGTGTGTGTGTGTGGATGTTTCGTTGGCATATTCCGGTAACTTACGTAAATCGCCTAAATATGCTGAGCGCTGATCAAATTTTATAACGCTAGAAATAAAGGAAACATCAGGATAAAAAACATAACTTGTGTGCTAATTTCAATGAGAAAAAATGAAAATACAATTTTTTTTTTAAATCAACGAGTTACATGAATATTTTTTATAAAATCTAATATATGAAAGGCTATATGTTCGTCTGTCTGTCTGTCTCTCTGTCTGTGTTGTGTTTTTGTAAAATAATGAATGAAAATTGGTTTATTTTGGTATTTTTGCTGTTCTTTGTTCATAACAAATATTGTTTTTTAAGGATTGGGTGGAGTACGGATAAATATTTTTATGAGTAAATATTTAGTCTTTTTAATCTATTCTTTTTCTCTCCACGTTAAGATTAGAGAGTATGCTATATTTTTGGAGTGGGATGCGTTTTCGATTATCTGCCGGGGATTATAAGAAACACTTTGCAAATGTCTCGCAGAAAAATTTCTAATCGATTAGGATATTCGCTTTAAATGTCGTGGGACCACATGTATTTCCAATTAATTTCTATTAATGAAAGAACTTTTTCTCCAACGACTGTAGCATTATCTGATTCATCAAGGTGGCTTTATTGAAATATTTTACATTTACAATTTTTGCACAACTAAAATTAATTTACTTTCAATTTGTTTACTGTCAACTACTGCATTGGTTGTGCGTTTTGTCATATTTCGTCGGTTTACGTAAGCTGCCGGAATATGCCGAAGTGACATCCACGAAAAAACAGAGCATTCTCTGCATAAGTACCAATCACCGTCATAAGATAAAGATTTTTCACTAAAAACTGTCATATTATCTTCTATACTACAGGATAATTTTTTATTATATTTTCACTCCAAACATTTTGATATAAAAGGCTACTATCTTGGACATAATTTGCAAGGATTCTATATAGGGAGTTGAGCAACAAGATTACTGTTTGCATTGCACTTTAACTTCTGCATGTCAGTACATTTAGGGAAGCGGGGATCCGGAAGGGAATTCCAAAGTCTAGCAGTCCGAGGGAAGAAACTAATAGAGTAGAAGGCTTTCTGGCATGTAGGGATCTCTACTGTGTAAGGGTGGGATTTTGCTGCTTGTCGGGGGTATTTACGTTGAAGGGATACAAGGGCTTGAAGTTCTTCGGAGCACTTACCATTAAAGTACTTGTAAAACCGTCAGAGGGAGGTGCAACATTTCGTTCATGAAAAGAGATTGAATTTGAACATCGAACTGTTTTATACAAAAACCTTCTTTAAAAAATGACTTCGATTATCTCTCGCTCATCCTCCCTCTCTCTCTCCTCCCCCCCTCTCTCTCTCTTACTTTTTGTTATTTGGATATTGATTTTTTTGCTTTTATTTTCTAATAAAAGCGATTTTCTTTCTAAACGATTGAGCATTTTATTAATATTACAAAAATGATCATTTGTTTATTTCCTATGTTATTTACTTTGTCCTTGGAAGCTGTGTTTAGATTTAGGCACAAATAGTGGGAGAAAGTATTGATAGTGGTTGTAGATAGTCGAGTGTTTTTGTGAATGTTTGGCGAGGAGGGACCATAGATTAGAATTCAACCGAGCACTTGCCATGAAAATGACGATAGAGCAGACAGGCTCGCAACGTTTCTTCTGTGGGAAGGAGGTGACAGTGAAGTTGGCATCACCTACTATGTTTCGAAGCCGGTTTTGAACTCTATCAAGGCATGTTAGAAATTGCCGAGCAGCTCTTGCCCAAATGTGGCAACAGTACTCTCTTTTAGGACGTACTTGTCTCTTATACAAATAGAGGATTGCATCGACAGTGAAATACCTACTGAGGCAGCAGAGTGATCCACTTAGTCTTCCAGCGATCTTAGCAACAGATTTCATGTATGTGTTCCATTTCAGATCAGGAGTGAAGGTCAGCCCAAAAGCTTGTCAAGGCGTGGAGCTTTCCCAAGATAAGAACCATTCATTTCAATTAGGGCGTGATGGTGATTAGAGCGATTATAATGAAAAGAAGGAAGCTTGATTTTAGATGCATTAAAATTAACCAGCCTCCCCTTTCCCCATTGTACCACGTTCTCAAGATCAGAAAAGAGAGAATCAGAAGGATCTTTGTCATTGCCGGCCTTTGAAATATTGCCACAAATTGTAATGTCGTCGGCATAAATGTCTAAGAATGTGATTTGGGACATCATTGATGAAGACCAGGAAGAGAGTTGGGCCAAGGATGAACCCTAAGGGATGCCAACGTTGATACTATGAGCTTCTGATGTCTGCACATCAGCGACTATTCTTATAAGCCTGTCATAGAGAAAGGATTCAACAATTGAGAGGACATTTTCAGCTATTCTGTAGCTGACATTCTTGTGAAGTAGACCTTTGTGCTATACTCTATGAAAAATCTTTGATATGGCAAGAGCTAGAAATGAGAGATTCACTAATCCTGTATGATATTAGAGTTAGTACATTAGCTAAACGGAAACCGTATTGCATGTCACCGAGTAGGTTATTTCTGCTGCGGTGGTTGGCCACTTCTCTATCATAGTTTCCAACAATTTCATGACACACAGGACACTGATTGGTCTGTACTGAGCGGCAGATGACCGATCTCCGGAATTTTTAAATACGGGTGAGACAAAGGAAGTTTTCCAGGGTGCTAGAAAGCACTTCTCCTTAAGGCAATGTTTAAACAGTTTTGTAAGTATGGGAGCTGGTTCCGGTTGAATTTTATATGTTGCTTGTAAATGTTAGTCCGAGGAGTTTGAACGAGGAGCTCTCAGGTAGAGAGATATGTGTCAGGGAAATTGGTGATTGAGTCAGTTTCTGGTAATTGTTAAAGAAAAGAAGCTTAGTCTTAGCAGCAATCTTCCAAGTTTGAATATACAAACGTTTGTGCACATTCGTTTATTTTTCTTGAGAGAGGGGTCCTTTGTTCTACTTCAAAACAGGAATGTCCGTTAAGTTGGGTTTTTATCTCGGCACCAAAATCAATAGTCTACACCATTCTTATTATGACCTTTTCCTTGTTGATTGCGGTATGATTCTGGTCCTGTGCAGTTCTAGGAGGTCTATCTTCTCAGGCTTTGCCTCCTCTCTTTCAGAAGGGATTGGTTTATTGCTAATCGCCTGAAGTGATCCTTCTGGACTGCCTAGGCATTTTCTACAGGTCCAAGTGGTCCTCCTCGGGGGTGGTGACTTTTAAATTCCACTTTCCGACTCATGTGTCGAATTTTTTACTATTGGAGAAATAAATGCCATGTTTGTCAGTGTTTCTATTGTCCGGTGATTTTACATGGCAATATAACAACCACTTGACTCTGGCAAGTTTTATACACTCTCTAATTTACAACGCTCTCTTTCTTTCTCTCTGTTTCTTTTGAACACACACACACATACACACACACACACATACACACACACATACCAATGATAATTCCTATCCTCTAGCAATCAATCCACTTTCCCAGAGCGAGTGAACGATAAAAACCTGCCAATCTCGTCAAACTTTGGACATTAAGTCCTATCACGGGCAGCCATTTTTAAGGAGTGCCAACTTTCTTTTAACTGTGGGTTCATTATTTCAGTTGGAATTCTTTGATCTTCTATGTACTGCCTTTACACATCCTATATACATATACACACGCACAGCTACACACGCACGTATATATATATATATATATATATATATATATATATATATATAGTTATCCACAGGAAGACTGTTTCGCTGAATTCCAGCTCATCAGTGCAGCTAGACTAGCACAATTCTAAAAAAACACACCTGCAACTATCTATTTCTACTATCTGACCTATGGGTTCGACACTCGTAAACGATATTTTCAAATCTCTTTATATAAACATCTGACTGCTACTTTTAAAGTGCTTCATTTGTTTATTTATTTACAACAAGCAGCAGGCGAAATTTTATAACGAGATATGCTACCCGAAAAGGGGAGCTTATATATAATGATTACAGACAGACTGTTTCGATATATATATATATATATATATATATATATATATAATTTGAGGTTGCTATTTTTCAAAACTGAAATAATAGTCAACAAACTCAGATAAATTCCTAACCTCTTCGCAGATATAAATAAGTATATTAAATTAAAATAAACATAAAAAAGGAATTTAAGAGACACTGACCCTTAAAAGTCTCAGTCGGGCAGCGGACAACAGACAAACGAACCTCATACTTGTTGAAGATAACATCTGCATATCCCTAGCTTTAGAACCCAGTCCCCTCAGCCCACTAATCCTATAAACTCTATTCCCTAACACCAACAGAAAAATGAATGAATAAAGACACCGATAAATAAGTCAATAAACAAATACGAAAATGAATAAACTAACAAATTCGCACCTAATTCCACCCTGTTCTCCGCGCAGCTGAATCTTCACCCTCATGACCCGTTTAAAAAAATTTTTTTTAAAAGCCTTCTTTTGCTGAAAGTTAATTTTCGCTCTTCATTTAGACTTCCGCTTTCGAAAATAAGGGTTGTTGCCTGAAGAGGTCTCTAGTTAATAAATACTAGTAGAACGAAACATACTCATTACTGTGTAGCAACAAACTACTGCTTATGCAAAGACAAATTTTATATATATATATATATATGTATGTATATATATATATATATATATATATATATATATATATATATATTATGATGCTGTATTTTAAATTCCATTTAACCACAATTTCCTACTTCTGAGGGCCTGTCTGGCTTTACCACCAACAGAAAAGAAGTATCGACGAAGAATATTTTATTATTCAAAAATTGGAAAAATATTGAATCTAATTTTAATAAATATATTTGTCTATTAAAATAAATATTGCACTTGTCAGGCCTTTTAAACAAAATCTAAAAATATTTTTCTTTTAATAAAATCTTTACAGTCTTAATGACTTCAAAACAATTTTTTGTTGTTTTTTTTCCTCAAATATATATATATGTGTGTGTGTGTGTGTGTGTGTGTGTGTGTGTGTGTGTGTGTGTGTGTGTGTGTGTGTGTGTGTGAGTATGTGTGTGCATAATATGTATAATATATATATATATATATATATATATAGAGAGAGAGAGAGAGATACGAGCAAACAGTTAATAAAACATGTTAAAAAACACTTTGAAAAGAGTTTAAAACATATTTAATCTGAAAAGGAAACACTAGATAAGTGGATAGTCCATAATCCGCGGAGTTTCGAAGAAATACTTTCCTTCTCATCAGAGGGTAGGAATTAGCAAAATGCGGGATCGGATTTTGCATGCAAAAGTATTTGATGAAACAAAAAGTAAGTCAAAGATCTAATTTATTTTATATATATATATATATATATATATATATATATAATATTTGAGAAAAAAAAATTGTTTTGAAGCCATTAAGACTGTAAAGATTTTATTAAAATATATCTATAATATTTGCCGATTCTTTGCTAAATTCCCGATTTTTATACAATTTCCGATTCCGATTTTTTATAAATCTCGAAATATTTAATATAGGTGTTAGTTTTCTTAGTTATCGGAAGCATTCATCTTAAATATGCATACATTTTTCAAACAAAAAAACACACTTGTTGGGGGCGGTGATCTATAGATTTTAGTTTTACTGATAGTTTAAAATCAATAAATATGGGTTAGTTTATTATTACTATCATCAGTACATATTGTTTTAAACAAAATCAAATTTTAAAAAGATAATTAAAAAAATCATTTTTGACATCGGAAAATAGGCACACAATTGGTCGATTCTGATAACGATTTCGATACCTTCAGAAAATCCGATTTTTCTGATTTCCGATTCTGATTTCGATTCCCGGTTCTTATTCCAATTAATCGTTTCAACACTTCTTTAATTTATGAAGCTCAGTGTAAATACAGAGGATATAAGGAATGACAAAAGTCTATATTTCAAATTTCATGATGTTGACCATTTAACAATTTATTCCTTTAATTATGTTGACATTCACAAATCTTGACAACAACTGTTTCGTAGCGCAAAATCATTCACTGAATTATTATATCAATCGATGAATCTATTCTGCCCTTAATTCGTCAGAAGAAATAGCAACTGTCAATCCATTGAAAGAAAAGAAAATGCATTTCGGCATGATTACAAAATCTGAAAATTTGAAGATAAGTTGAAAAATGGCGCAATAAAAGATAAAATAAAATGTAATTGCAACTTCTTTTTAATTTCCGGATTTTGTAAATCGGATTACTTGAAATATAGACTTTTTTCATTTGTTATATATATATATATATATATATATATATATATATATATATATATATATATATATATATAATTATTATTATTACATGCGTCCAATTTCAATGTAACAGGGAGATATGCTATTTTATGTATTGATTTTTAGTATTTTCTTAAAAAGTGTTCAATACAAGAGTAGAGCAAGGTAGTATATTAGTGAATCGTTACGCAGCTTAACCTAACGTTCAAAGCCAGATTAAAATCAGAAGCCTCTGCGTAGTTTAATTGTTATATATATATTTACAACTTCATACAATGAATCATGATATATACACAACATATATCCATATATATATATATATATATATATATATTATATATATATACGTATTAACAGTATATGTGTGTGTGTGTGTGTGTGTGTGTGTGTGTGTGTGTGTGTGTGTGTGTGTGTGTGTGTGTGTGTGTGTGTGTGTGTGCGCGTATATATTAAAAGTAGATCAATATATTGAGGACAAAGTAATAGAACTAACCGGAGAGAATTGCGCCTATAATAATACATGCGAAATTTTGATAAATTAAAATATCGTATGTAAGCGTATTTTACGACCTCCCAAGCCAGGCTCAGCTTGCTTGTACTAAATAACTGTTAAACTTCATAATTAGTTTCATATAGAAACACCAATGAAATAAAATAATTAAAATACGTAATATTTTTTTTTAATTTCCTTGTGGATTAAGCTTGCGTGAAATCATTCATAAACGGTGTTTTTTATTTGTAAGCATAACCCAAAAGATGCAAGGGGAAATAACTCATATTTTTAGTTTATTACTATAAGTGTTAACAACCTTACAACTAAATACTATTTCTTTTTTCTGTTTAGGTTGAAAATGTCGAGTCTGTAGTATATTTATATCTGTGTGCATGTGTGTGTGAACGGATGGCCCTAGGAGTGTGTATGAGGTGCTTAAATTTTTAAATGTTTATTATTCTTTTTATTGTATTGTTTTTTGTTTAGTTTTGTTTTTAGTCTGGGATAATTGTACATATGTAAGGATTGGTGCGTGGGTGGCGAATCGGCGCGGGAAAGTGGAGCTGTGCATGACGAGTTTGGGGTTGGATGGTGCGTTCGGATCGGAAAACCACAAGTTACAAAATGGTCGTCCCACTAGTCTGGCATTTCGATTCAGACTCGCAAACAAATAATTCCATTCACGGAAATTTGTTTGGGAATTCTAGAATTCTCTGGAGGTGGAAAAACATTTTTTGTCAAGATTTTATTCTTTTTCCCGCATTTTTCAATTCTCATCTATTCACAATTTACGTTCAAGACTATTTATATAATTTATACACATTTCTTTCCTTATATATATATATATATATATATATATATATATATATATATATATATATATATATATATATATATATATCCATTCCAAAAGTAAAGCTTTAGTTTTAACTCAAAAAATTGAAGAGCTACAAAAGCGGGAGTCGTACCATAAAAAACGAGCGAAGTTTTGTGCTCTTGCATTAAGTTTTCTACATAGTCACCACCATTCTCAATGCACATGAATTCAATGACGCATCCCCATGAAAGGGATTTCTTTCTTAGAGTTTTAAACAGTCGATATCTGCAACAGGGAGATGAAACTTTCAGGTTATGAAAGCATATAATCAGGCATCATTACAATACAACTTGCAATCTCCTTTAACTCATACGGACGGAATAAAAGATAGGAGGCATTACTTTTGAGGCGCCTTTCAAATATATATACATATGTGTGTGTGTTTCAATAAGATTACTAGTGATTATGTATATGATGTGTATTTTCCTGCACACACACACACATATATATATATATATATATATATATATACTCTACATACAGTACGGTTTCGTTGTATCTCAACTCATCAGTGCAGCTAGGCATACACCTTTCCCCAGCCGCGGATCGAACTAACAACCGTCGAATTAACAGTTAGTAGTTCTAACCATCGGACCACGAATCAGTGCCGTAAATATTTCTCCTTTTGTGTGAATTAAATCCACACCTGCCCGTCGCTTACACAGCGCTAAAACCATAAGTTTGTTTATAAACAAATTAATAGTGCGCTTCGCTTAATATATATATATATATATATATATATATATATATATATATGTGTGTGTGTGTGTGTGTGTGTGTGTGTGTGTGTGTGTGTGTGTGTGTGTGTGTGTGTTTAATCACGTTAACACTCCGGTTCTCGTCAGATCACTGAAATTAAGTAAATGCGGAGCCTGGCTAGTACCATATGGGTGATTATTTGGGGCTTCTAGGCGCTGTATGTGCTCTACGCTTATTTCGGCATTGTCCTGAACCTCCACTTGCCACTAGTATTTAACAAGGCCAGCTCAGGAGAGGTGTAGTTGGAGATTGCGCAACTTTTGCCGCAAAAAATCCATGCGCAGGGGCAGTCACCCGTACAATGGGTATCCATAGTCTCTCCAAACTTAATGAAACTACCATATATATATATATATATATATATATATATATATATATATATATATATATATATATATATATGAAAGGGATTAAAATTATCCAAATTATGATTTACAAACAGTTATTGTTTATAAACAAGCAATGCAAAATAAAGGCAATTATTTCCTATAAATATCAATCGATAGAACATTTAGTCTATAATAATATATACGAACTCTGCAAGAATTAAAATATCATATTTAAGCGTACTTTACGACCGGGTTACGTCAGGCGCCCTTGCAAGCTTAGATAAATACTGTTGCAGTTTTAACAAAAGAGCTGCAATAATATCAGAGCGTTTTCATTTACGCTGACCATCTACAGAATGCCAACGTCAATTATATTATATATGAATCAGTCTCTTGTGGAATTTCCACGGATACCGCTAGTACAATATAAAATGAATTATTTCCTTATTCCATGGAGTTTCAAACATTTGAAAAATACTATATTCAAAGTTATTTCCAAGTGTGAAGATGCAGTTAAACGATAACAACATTCAATCAATAAAGCTGGTACATACATCCGTAAACTTGAAATAAGGATTTTCAGATCGTATAAATCTATAGTTCTTTCGGCAATTAGGTTGAAAATTCTTCCGCAGAAACTACGAGTTTAAATAATATAGGTTTAAGATGATTTATTAAAATGTGATTAATTTTTACAGATAAATGTAAATTTTAATTTTATAAATTTTAATGTAAAAAACCTGTACATATATACGACCGGAATACTTTTTTGCATGTGTATATATTTCTATATAATATATTTTTTATATTGCATGTGTATATATTTCTATATAATATATTTTTATTGCATGCGTATATATTTCTATATAATATATTTTTATTACATGTGTATATATTTCTATATAATATTTGGGACATAATATTTTTTTTTTACACAGTGATCGCCTCTTATCAAGGCCCGGAAGCCACTCAGGGATAAAGGTTATTGCAAGTACATTACGTTAGTGTGGAGATTTGATGATGTGTTTACTTAAGGGGGCGGTTCATTAGGAATTTGTTAACGTTGGACTTGAAGACATCCAAGTTGTAGTCCGGTGGGAAGCAGGCAGACGGAACAGAGTTCCACAGGCGTGCAGTTCTAAGAAAGAAGCTTTGTTCATGGAATCCGCGTTTTGATTTAGGCACAGATATAGAGTGGGGGAAATTTTCCACAGTGGATTCAGCTAGACGGGTGTTTTTCGTGAAAGATTGGCGAGGGGGGGCCAGAGATTGGAGTTCAGACGAGCACCTGCCATGGAAATAACGATAAAACAAGGATAGGCTCGCAACGTCTCTTGTGTGGGAGAGAGGTTGCAGGGTAGAGAAAAGGGCATCCCCAACTAAGCCACGAAGTCTATTTTGTACTCTGTCAAGGCAGAATAGGCTGTTTTTAGCAGCTCCTGCCCAGATATGGCAACAGTATTCCATCCTTGGACGTACTTGGCTTTTATATAGATAGAGAATTGCATCAGTAGTGAGATATCTTCTGGAGCGGTAGAAGGATCCCACCATCTTTCCAGCGACCTTGGCAACAGACTTGATGTATTTCAGATCAGGAGTAAAGGTCAAACCCAGAAGCTTGTCAAAACACGGGGCCTCATCCAGACGAGAGCCATCCATCACAACTGATGCCAGATGGGGATCAGAGCGTTGATGATGTAAGGATAGGAGTTTGGTTTTGGATGCATTAAAGGTAACCAGCAACATCTTCCCCCACTGAACCACGCGCTCGAGATCAGAGGAGAGAGAATCAGAGAGAACTTTGTCATTTACAGCCTTTGATGTGTTGCCGTAGATGGTCGTGTCATCAGCATAGATGTCAACGAATGATTTAAGTATGTGTTTAGGGAGGTCATTGATGTAGATCAGGAAGAGAGTTGGGCACAGGATTGACCCCTGAGGGACTCCAGCATTTATATTGCAGGCCTCCGATTTTTGTCCATCTACCACTACTCTTATGAGCCTATCGGAGAGAAATGATTTAATGATTGAGAAAACATTTCCAGTTATACCGTAGCTGGAAATCTTGTGAAGTAGATCCTTATGCCATACCTTGTCGAAGGCCTTTGATATGTCAAGAGCAATTGCCCTAGAAAGGAAGCCTTTGTCAAGAGATTCACTAATCCTGTGGGATATAACCGTCAGCACATCTGCGGTAGATCTTGCAGAGCGGAAACCATATTGTGTGTCACTAAGAAGGTTATTCCTGCTGAGGTGGTTGACTATTTCTCTATTTAATATGGATTCTAGCAACTTACTCATAACACACAGGAGACTTATTGGTCTGTACTGAGAGGGATATGACTTATCACCTGAATTCTTAAATACAGGGCAAACTGATGAGGTCTTCCAGGGAGTCGGAAAGCACTTCTCCTTAAGGCTGTGCTTAAACAGTTTCGTAAGTATGGGAGCAAGTTCTGGTTGAAGCTTTTTTAACACTATAATTGGGATGCCATCAGGGCCAGTTGCTTTACTGGAATCTAGGTTCTTGATTAGCTTGGCGACTACATGCACGGATATTTGTATGTTACCTAGCTTGTTCTGTGTTATAGGAGGAAATATGGGGAGTTGATGGCCTTCGTCGCATAGGGTAGAATTAGCTGCAAAGTTCTTTGCAAATAGTTTGGTCTTGTCTGACGCTGACGAGATGACCTCTGGTCCATTGATAATGGTTGGGATAGAACGCACACTTCTGTTCAGCATCCTATTTGTTATTTGCCAAAACTGGTGGGAACCAAGCCGCTGATCAGCTACCTTGGATTTAACAGACTGGGCATATAGCTCTCTTGCATTTTTTATTACTCTTTTACAGTGGTTGCTGGCAGTCCTGAAAGCAGCTTTAGTCTCAGTGCATCTATATATATATAGCGATAGCAGCAGCACATTCTGGGGAGAACCATGGCTGGCTGTTAGGTTTTTGTTGGAATTTTTTAGATGGTATGAATTGGTCTATACCTGCAATTAACCATTCGGTCAGATCTGATACTATAGAGGACACTTCCTTTTTAAACATGGAGTGCAGAGGTAAATCAGATATGAATGTACGGAAGCTATCCCAGTCAGCCATAGAGTATCGGTATACAGTACGGTGGAGGGGTACGTCTGGGGGCTTCTTACATTTCGTTTTTATCTTAACTGATACGACGGAGTGGTTGGAGGATCCTAGAGGAGAATGAACGGAATATGAACATAGCTCAGGGGAAGTTGAGAGAAAAGGGTCTAGGAGGCTTGCATATTGACCGGGTGTATCGGGTACACGGGTGGGTTCCCGAACAATCTGAGTAAGGTCATAAGCAATGGCAAAATCATGACAAAACCTCCCCTCATCATCTGTCTTATTTGAATGGGTCAGCCATTCCACGTTATGGACGTTGAAGTCACCACAGATGTGGATGTTAGCCGAGGGATGTGAAGACAGTATGTGGTCTATTTTCTCAGATATGCTCTAAAAGATAGTAACGCCGTTGTTGTGGGGCCTATAGAGGGCAAATATAAATGCAGTGGTGTTAGCAAGTGCAACCCTGAAGCACATATAGGGTAAATTAGGATCTTCTCTAGAGATATCCCTGCCACACGGGAAGCCATCCTTAATGTAGGCACATATTTCAAGCCCATGGCGATCTTGGGGGTCAGATTTAGCTGTTAAATTAGAGTATCCGTTAATTATGAACTCATCTAGGGAAGTGGTCGACCCTATTCCAGTTTCACTTAGAAATAATATGTCCGGTTTCGTCTCCTGTAATTGGGTTTCAACCTCTGGAAGGTTGGAACGTAGACTCCTGATGTTGGAGAAGGAGACCTGGTAGTAGGGGTCTACGTTGGAAGATGGGGTTCTAGGTTTAATCGAGTTATTTTTCTTAAGTTTTCCATTTTTTGGGTAAACACTAATATCATATAAGCTAAACACTAATATCATATAAGCTAAACACTAATATCATATAAGCTAAACACTAATATCATATAAGCTAAACACTAATATCATATAAGCTAAACACTAATATCATATAAATATTATGTAAATTTCTTTTACTTATCTTTTTCTAATAAAAAGAAGTCAAAATTTTGAAACGACATAAAATAAGGAAATAATTCAGTTTATCTTGTATTTGTTTATATAGACAATAAAAAGAGATGTGGCACTCACACTAGGTGGGCTGGTAGAGAATATTAAATCTCTAGTCACATATATATCTCGGTATTGGGAGATGACAACGTTCTTTCTGTTGCAGTTCTCCTACATACAACGTCTGGTATTCCCAAGTGATTACTCATTTCTTACTGATCCAGTTTAACGTCGTTTAACTTCAATCATATAAAAAGTAGAGAACGTGATTATTCTTTACATATAAATATTAACCCGCTTATATATATATATATATATATATATATATATATATATATATATATATATATATGGTACTTGTTAATATATATATATATATATATATATATATTAGTGATGGGACGATTCCAATATTTTTCCCAATTCCGATACAATTACCGATTCTGTACTAAATTCCCGATTCCGATACATTTTTTTGTTTGTTATTACATTTTCACCCCAAACAAGGCACGTTGCCACTTTGATGTAGGGGGTTACTATCAGGCACATAAGCTACAGGGGTACTATGTAGGGAGTTGGGCAGCAGGATGTCGGTTTACGTTACACTTGAATTTCTGCATGTCAGTACAGTTGGAGAAGCAGAGATCCGGAAGAGAATTCCAAAGTCTCCCGCATCTGAGGAAGAAACTACTGGAGTAGAAGGCTCTCTTACTGTGAAGGGGTGAGATTAAGCTGTTTGTCTGGGGTATTTACGTCGAGTGGGTACAAGTGCTTGCAGATCCCTGATGTCAGCCTTTTTATAATATCTCGTTGTTTTGAGCAATGGCTCTTCAGTTTTGGCTCTAGAGTTTAGGGCGATTTGAACCAGTATCACTGATCGGCGTTCCCAAGTGGGCATTCGTTACAAAATCATCGGGAACTTTGGTCAGAAACAAATCTGGAAGTGATGCGTGTTGTTCTTGCTGGTTTGGGAAACGGGTTGAAAACGTAACCATCTGTGATAGGGAATGAGATATAGAGAAGTTGTGTTTACCGATTCGGATTCCGATTCTTTATAAATCTCTACATATTTAAATATAAAAGTGTTATTTTGTCCCGATTACTGTAAAATACATCTTAAATGTGCCTATGTTTTCTCAAGCGTAAAAACATTCTTGTGAGGAGATGATCTAGAGATTTTAGTCTTACTGGAAGTGTAAATAAATAAATAGTTATTATTACTACAAGCAGAGGAAGATGTTTATTAAACCAAAATCAAATAAAAAAAGATAATTTAATAGGTCCTGGCATCGCAAAATAGATTTAATTTTCCAGTTCCGATACTGATTTCGATACCCCCAAAAGCTCCGATATTTTTCCGATTCCAGATTCCAATCAATCGTACCAACCCTAATATATATATATATATATATATATATATATATATATATATATATATATATATAGTATCCACATACTCTATTGTTTCGCTTGTCTAGCCGCACTACTCATCAGCTAGACAAGCAACTATCTCAAGCTCTAATCAGGTTTGAAACTCGACTGCCTAGACGACAGTCGGCGCTTCAATGCATTACGATATTCCGCTGCTGCTATGACGGGCATGTAAATAAACAATGTTACAACATTGTCCAAACGCCTAAGCTCCATTTGTTTAAAAAGGGCATTTGTTTACACAAAGGGCATTGCTTAATACGCTAATAGCAGTTTGCTTATCACTTTTCAATATGCTCAACCCAAGACGGGGAGCATTATAATCACCCACATACAGTACTCTTTCGTTGTATCACACTTAATTATCTCAAGCCAGATATGAAACTCGACCTCCTAGATGATAGTCGGCGCTTCTAACCCTTACGCTATTCGGCTGCTGCTATTACGTGCATGTGTGTGTATATAT
>NC_136487.1:21721784-21761784 GCF_053919585.1 Euprymna scolopes
GCGGAATATTCAGTGTAGCTTAATCGCCATATACATTTTATAACTTACTAACTAGCTCTACCTACGTATTGAGCACTTTTGAAGTAAATACTTAAAGTTTACGCATAAATCTATACTTTCGTATAGTAATTTTATGTGAGTAAATGAAGTAGTTATATATATATATATATATATATATATATATATATATATATATATATATTGACCATATATATATGTTTGTGTATGTTATTTATTTGTTTTTGTTTGTGATAGTTTTGAATGAATTCAATTGATTATACGAAAGTGCGTTTTTACATAAATGCGAGTTGCGAATAATTTTCCCTTTTGCCAATTTTGTATCCTCAAAAAGGAGCGACATAACAGTTTTACTGGTGATTAGAGATTATGTATAATATATACTGTAACTCACACATTTGAAAGTAAGTTAGATGTTAGACCTATATATAACAACGTTCTATTTTCTTTTTAAATAAAAAGAAAATAGGTTTTTGATATGAATATCAGTACACAAAAAACATATATATATATATATATATATATATATATATATATATATATATATATATATGGGTACTTTTTTGTTTATATCCAGTAGAATCACAGACTGAAATTTGAATAATAAATACGTATTAAATACGTTTTAAGCCAAAATTGCAACGCAAAATTTATAAAATTAACGAGTGTTTATTTTTTCAGAGAAAAACTCCCTTGTCAATCTTTTGTGGACTTTTTTCTCTTTTTCTTCGCCATGATGTCGAGTGGAAGAAAGTTATATGAAGAGTCCACGTGATGTTTAACTGCGGGTTTTTTTTTATGAAGTCGTAACGCATGGTGGCGCGTTTTGAAAATCTAGGTAGTTTTTTTTATATCCGTTAGAAGCGCTGATTGAAATTTGATAATAAATACGTATTAAATACGTTTGAAGCCAAAATTGCAACGCGAAATTTATAAAATAAACGAGTGCTTATTTTTTAAGAAATATATTTCGAAGTAAAACTCTCTTGTCAATTTTTGTATTTTTTTAAACTACACAGATTTTCCAACCTCGCGATCCCGCGTTACCTATCCGACTTAATAAACAACCCCGCAGTTAAACATCACGTGGACTCTTCATCTAAATTTCTTTTACTCGACATCATGGCGAAGAAAAAGAGAAAAAAACACACTCGTTTATTTTATAAATTTGGCGTTGCAATTTTGGCTTCAAACATATTTAATACGTATTTATTCTTCATATTCTTTTTTAATACGTATTTATTCTTCATATATATATATATATATATATATATATATATATATATATATATATATATATTAGCAACCCGCCCAGCGATTTTCAGACGTAAGATACGTTTAAATATGATATTTTAATGCATACAGATTGCGTATTACGGGATCGAATTTCGATGGTTCTTTTCAGCTTTATGTGAACATTATTAGTGGTTAAGAATGCACAATTAATTTTAAATATAGCTTTGCCTTATCACTAATGGTAGCAAGTGATTTCAATTATCAGAGTATCCTTTCTTTTAAAAGTGGTCCCACTTATCAAGGACTAAAAGCCACAAGAGATTAAGGTTTAATCAGTGTCAGGTGGTTGGTAATTGTGGTGGTTGGATAAGAATGTGATTATTTCTGAGGACAGTTCAATTCAATACGAATTTGTTTACGTTGAATTTGAAAACGATCACATTATATTCAGCACTCCGATTCCCCCTCCCGGTCCACGGTCTCTTCGTTGTATCTCAGCCCTTCCGTAAGGCTCGAAAAGCTTTGTCAGAATCGAAACTCGACTGTGTTATATAAAAGCGTTCAATAATAAATAAAGCTGTTTATTTTGTATGGTATTTTATTTTTAAAATATTTATTTATTTTAGATTTGATTTTAAATTTTACATTTTATCCTTTATTTTATTCTTATTCTTTTAAATAATGTTTGTATGAATAAAGGTATACCAAATATATACATATATACACAATACACACACACACACACACACACACACATATATATATATATATATATATATATATATAACGAACAAAAATGATATTTCAAACGTAAGGATGACATACAAACCTACAGGCAGAACATCATTAAAGTTTGATATTCGTCCATTCGTTACGTGCGTTTAGCGATAGAAAAATGCTATTTTTAGTGTGAGATTTCGAGGAACCTTTGAAGTCAATATTAAACGCGACGGACCAGTCGACCCACTGACCGACAGACCTAGCCTATTATAGAGAGGATTGGATATATCGACACTGATATAAAACATAAAACAAACAAAGGAAAACACATGAAACAAATGTTTTATCCTGTTTATATATATATATATATATATATATATATATATATATATATATATATATATATATATATATATATATACAAAGAGATTATCAAAAGTTGAAATGTTAAAAGCAGACGGTGAATGAAGTAATATATTTTCACTTCGGCCATTTTTGTCCGCTTGTGCCCAGGCAGATCAAAGATGGCGGTCGAGAAAGGACGACAAATTAGCGAAGCGGAAAGCGAAACAGTCGGGCGGTCTTGTACTGATTACAAATCCACAACTCTGCGAAATTGTCGACATACACATGGGTGGTTGCGTGAAGACTTCATTTTCCGGGCCTCAAATTCAACACACACCTGGGTGCAAAATATATGTCTATGTATATGTGTATGTATTTGTATATGTGAGTACGTGTATATGTGAGTATGTGTGTTATGTTATTGTACTTTGTTTTAGTTACAATAAAAATGTGTTCTCAAATGTATATATCTCTATATTAAAAAAAAAACAAACTCTGTGGACATTGCGGCCTTGCTTGAAGCTTGCTTACGACGATCGGGTGATTCCATCTTTTAACAAAGGCATGACAGATGAATATATATATATATATATATATATATACATATATACATGCATATATATACACATATATATATATATACATATATATACATATATATATACATACATATATACATGCATATATATACATATATATATATATGTATATATATAAACCGAGTGTTTAAGTAGAATTATGTATTTATATATATATATATAGTAGAATTATTTATTTATATATATATATATACATATATATATTTGAACAGAGTTTTAAAGTAGAATTATTTAGTTATTTATATATATATATATATATATAAATATATATATATATATATATATATATATATATATATATATATATATATATATATATATATATTTGAACAGAGTTTTAAAGTAGAATTATACAAAAAGTTTTTATTACCCAAAGTTGAGTGCTCCTTGATCCGCGGAGTTTCAAAGAATGCTATTTCTTCTCAAAAAATTGTTAGCGAAATAATCAAAAAGTCACGTTAAATGTTTTAACATTTGTGTATTTGCTTGTAGCTGCATAGGTTGACACAATTTTAAAAACTTATTTTCGGTTTTATTTATTTATTTATATTATTTTTTTTTATTTTAGGAGTGCAGAAGAATAAATGTATAAATCTGTTTAAAAACAGACAAAATAAGAAAAATACGTAAACCGTCAATAAAAAAGGTTTTATGGGTTTGTTTTTATTTCTTTATGCATTCACATCTTAAAGCAGAACCGGAAACACGGTTTCAACGCCCAGGTAATATGATTCGAGTTTTATATATTATAATATATATATAATGATATGATCATATATATATATAATTATATATATATAGAATCATATATATATATATATATATATATATATATATATGATTATGTATATATAATTATATTTATAATGATATATGTATACTTATGTCGGCAAGAGAAAACGATTTAAAGACACTCTGAACGCATCACTGAAAGCCTTCAACCTTAATCCGTCATCATGGAAGAAGACAGATTTAGAAAGAGCCCAGTGGCGGGCCGCTATTCATGACGAGGCCCAAAAATATGAAAGTATCCAAAAAGTTGCTGCAAAGAAGCGCTGAAAGGACAAGAAAAGACAATGCTTTGAAACCCTCGATATCTGCTACCATTTCCTGTTCTCACTGCAGTAGAATTTTTCAAGCAAATCAGCCATCTCCGCATTCACCGATGCTGACTCCCCCTCCCCCTTCCCCTAACCTAGAGGATGATCAGATGCTCCTCATTGTTCCGACGAACAACAACAAATACACACATACACGCACATGCCCTTACCTTTACAGAGCGGTCCTTCTTCGGGTTGTTTTAGCAATCTCGGAAAGAAGGAAGTT
This sequence comes from Euprymna scolopes, assembly GCF_053919585.1. Lineage (NCBI taxonomy): Eukaryota > Metazoa > Mollusca > Cephalopoda > Sepiida > Sepiolidae > Euprymna > Euprymna scolopes. Next base: position 21,726,029 of record NC_136487.1, read on the forward strand.
TCATGGGGATATCAAAACACCAACGGTTCATAATCGCATATATATCCTAGTAAGGGGAGATGGCGTTAAGCTTTTAAAGTTATTGCAGGGAGATTACAACATTCTTCTCCATACAGCACCTAGTATACTATATGGTCATCCATCTAGTATTGATCAGGCTCAATGTTGTGTAACTTCAGGGATCTAACGAGAATAGCTGTGTAAACATGGGTATGCCGGAACTAATAGAACTAAAATATAAGCGCATGTAATTGTAGTAAGAATCAAAGGCACTTTTGTTTTTAAAATGGATTTAAAATAAATACTAAAACATTGTGGCGGGAAAACAAATATGACGTTAAAACAATTTTTCATGCAAGAATTAAACAAAGAAAGAGAGAAAACTTTGAAACATTACAAGAACGACATCGATGACAAAGAACTGAAGTAACATGAATTTTTTTTATTTGGGTTTTGTTCATAATCCCACTTGGATGTATCACGCTGATGACAAATGTTTTCAAACCTGATATTCACTGAATAATAATTTGCGCCGAAAAAACACCAAGCGGCCATGCAAATTCTGTTTTGATTTTGCGCTAAAAAAAATCTTTCATATCGTCGAAACTTTTCAACGGCGTTTTCTGTCTCGCTTCTTCAAGTATGGACACAAAACAATATCAGTGAGCGCTAAATTACCCACTTGAGTTTTGTTTTGGCAAGAATGATTTCGCGTTTTGTTTGTTTAGATGTGTTATTTCCCAATTATATTTCTGTCATTTTTTTGGTTCATCTATTCGCTAGATTATTATAGGAGCTGATGCGGTTCCCATCAGCGATCATATTTCATAGAGGTGTTTATTTGTATCGTTGTTTTTACTTTTAGTTTACGATAATCTCTCTCCCCCCCTCTCTCTCACACACACTCTCTCACACACTCTCTGTCCCCTCTCTCCATCTAGCTGTGTATCCTTGTCCCTCTCTTTCTGTATCTCTTTCTATGTATCTCTAACACTCTCGCTCTCTCGCTCGCTCTCTCTCTCTCTCTCACACTTCCAGTATACCTCTCATCTCTCTCTCTCGAGCTTTATATATATATATGTGTGTGTGTGTGTGTGTGTATAAGGTTCCGAAATGGCTGAGCCTATCTTTTGCAAGTTTCAAACACCAGCAAATTTACATGATAGTGTTTTTAGATGTGTTTTGTACAGAAATTCATCCGTTAAGTATCGAAATTCGAAAAAAATCCGATTTTAAAAATAGTATTTCTTCTCTTATAAATAAAAAAAATAATTTTTACAGGGGAATCTTTTACTTTATATCGGCCAGTGTAACGTAAAATATTCCCTCTGTAAAAATTCTATGTTTTTTTTTATCTATAAACGAAGAAAAACTACTTTTAAGATCGTCAAGCCCAAATATCAGCTGACGTGAAATTGTAAACAAACACAGACGGGATTTTATGAACGACATTATCATTATATTTTTTTTATTTTATTCTTTTGCGACTTAATCTACAAAGCAAATTATTTTCTCAAAATATATAATAATCAATAGAGGATTGATTCTATAATAATACATACGCAATGTGTATAAATTAAAATATCATGTTTAAGCGTATTGTATGACCAGGCAACTCCGAGTGGCCAACTAGTATATATATATATATATATATATATATATATATATATATATATATGTGTGTGTGTGTGTGTGTGTGTGCTCCTCAAATTGGTGGGCACTGCTGTCACCCCATGGGCGACGCCTCTTCTGGAGGCAATAACAAGAAAGCCCGCAAACAGTTTGCTGAAGACATGTCAAAAAAGCTCATAGATTACTGAAACCATGTCCTATGATCAGATGAGACGAAATTTAATTTGTTTGTTTCTGATGACCTTAAGGATGTGTGGCGGCGACCAGGTGAGGAGTACAAGGAAGTTTATCATGCCTACAGTCAAGCATGGTGGTGGGAATTTCATGGTCTGGGGCTGCATGAGTGCTGCAGGTATTGGAGAGTTACATTTTAATGAGGGAAACATGAACTCCAACATGTACTGTCAAATATTGCAGCAGAGCATGATCTCCCTCCAGAAACTGTGTCGCAGAGCTGTTTTCCAGCGTGACAATGACCTAAAACACACATCCAAAACAACCACTGCTTTACTGAAGAGGCTGGTGAAGCAGTTCTCTAGAATTGAACGCAATAGAACATCTTTGGGGCATCCTCAAGCAGAAGGTGAGGGTGCGCAAAGTCTCAAATATACGCCAGCTCCGAGACGTCGTAATTGAAGAGTGGAAGAGCATTCCAGTGGCTACATGTGAAGCTCTCGTAAACTCCGCGCCCAGGAGGGTGGCCACACAGAATATTGAGAGTTGACATGTTGTATGTTAATATTGACAATTTTTCGTAAGGAGTGTAATCACTTTCGTTGCTAGGAATTTAGCTTTTAATAGATATATTTTGAGTTATTTGAGGGGAAAATAAATTAATTTTTGTTATCTATGCTGTAGATAGACTACTTTTCATTGTGTCAAAAATCATTTTTCCAGTATTGTCCCATGAAGAGATATACTTAAATATTTGAAGAAATGTGAGGGGTGTGCTTACTTTTGTGATACATTGCATATATATATATATATATATATATATATATATATATATATATATATATATATATATATATATATATAATTTTGATTTTTTTTTTTTTACATTTTCACCCCAAACAAGGCACATTGCCACTTTGGTGTAGGGGACTACTATCAGGGGCAACAACTACTGGGGTACTATGTAGGGATTTGGGCAGCATGATGTTGGTTCACGTTGCACTTGAACTTCTGTACGTCAGTACAGTTGGGGAAGCAGGGAACTGGAATGGAATTCCAAAGTCTAGCGGTTCTGGGGACGTCTCTTTAAAAATAGATGGGATTAAGTTCCAGAGGACTTCCCTCAATCTCCGCTCCAAACCAGGAGCTTCAAAGATCAAGGGTTTTCCTAAGGTTGTTGGTGGTACCTACAATAGCAGAGGTCTGAAGGCCGCCTAAAACATCGGGGATTCGTAGTTTTTTTAAATGTCCTTCTAGCGACTTGATACTACTCCTAGTGTACCAACTACGACCGGGATTATTTGTGCTTTAACTCCGTGTATACGCCTTATCTCCAAGGCCAATTGAGCATAATTGCTCCACTTCTCATTCTCCTTCTTTCTCACGTTCCTGTCCCAGTTTTTTAAACATTGTCAATGACGATCAAATCCGGACGATTAGGTTCCAATTGCTTTGTTGTCCTGACACTTTTGTCCCACTATACCTCTACCTTGCCATCCTCACTTGTTTTCACTTAATAATAATAATAATAATAATAATAATAATAATAATAATAATAATAATAATAATTATCATTATCATTATCATTATACATTATCATTATCATTATCATTATCATTATTATTATTATTATTATTTTTTTTTTTTTTTTTATTATTATTATTATTATTATTAAGACGACCCTAAGGAAAATGGCAAACTGAAAAACACCAGGCCCCGAGGTGATACATGCATATTGGTTAAAAGAAATTCATGGTACATGATAGGCCGGTGTAAAGTTTGAGATGTATCCGCAAAACAGAAGTACCAGAATTGATGACAAAAGGAAGAACGACCTTAATACAAAAGGGCCCTGTAAAGAGGCCGATCCCAAGCAATTATAGACCAATTACCGATCATGCGGAAAATTTTAATTTCCCAACTGAGTGAACAGTTCTGCTACTCCTTTAACATCCGTAGACTACCGAGGAACAAAAAAGGATGCTGGAAAGGAAAAAAGGAAGCACACAACGTAGACCAAAATATCTTGAAAGATATAAAAAGCAGGAAATAGAACATAGCCATGGCATGGATCGATTACAAGAAGCCTATGACAGAATCCCACAAGCATCGATAATTGAATGCCTAAAATGTACGAAATATCCGACAATGTTATTTATATTATTAAGAAAGCAATGGAACATAGAGACCGGAATTGACAGCTGGAGGGCAACACCAAACTGAAATAAGAATACAGAGAGGCATCTTCCAAGGAGACTCGCTATCACCACTACTGTTTATCATAGCCATTATGCCACTCAGCTACCTACTTAGAAAATGTAATGCCCGATACAAGTTTACGGACATATCACAAAGTGTAAACCATCTCATGTATATGGATGACCTGAAGCTGTTTGTAAAAAAGGGGGCCTGCAAAAGCTAATAAACACAACCAGAATATTGGAATGGAAAAGTGTGCACTACTGGACATCAGAGGTATTAATCTGTCCCACTAAGATGAGATGGTGGCGCTTGGTGAAGATGACATTTACAAATATTTGGGTCTTCTGTAAGTAGAGACCGTCAAATCGACAAAAATGAAAGAGAAGATTGGAAAAGAACAAAAAATTGAAAAAAATATATATAGTAATTAAAGGAATATACACTTGAACAGTATCGCTAATAAGATACTCTGGACCATTCATAGGCTGAACTTAGGCATGCTGATCAGAGGACTAGAAAACTAATGGTAATCCACAATGCATTACGCCTAACAGACAATACCGACAGACTGTGTAAAGTATCGAAGGGAGAAGAGTACTAATAACTGTGGAATACTCTGTAGAAAATACAAAAGAGACTTGAACGAGAACATAGAAGAATTGATCACCGCAGCCAAAAGCATAGTCGGGGAGAACAATAAAGGAAATGATGAAAACAGAAACAAAAAGATAAGAAAAGAAAGGTGGTGGTGGGGGGACGATTCATAAGAATGAAAAAAGAAGAGGCCCACGTGGACATGGCCAAGGAAATGAAACATAAACAGAGAAACAGAATCTCTAGTGGCAGCTGTACAGAACAACGCGATTAGAACGAACCACATTAAAGAAAAAATAAATAAAACACAGGAAACAGTGAATGTAAACTTTGTGGACAAATAGACGAAACGATAAACCCAATCATAAGCGAATGCAGCAAATTAGCCCAAAAAGAATATAAGGACATGCACGATCGCATGGGGAAGGCAGTGACCTGAGAGCTCTGCAGACAACTACCTTTTAAACATGCGGACAAATGGTTCAAACACAAACCAGAGACAGTACGAGAAAATGGAAACCACAAAAGCCTTTGGGATTTACAGATACAAACAGATAATCTTATCCAAGCCAGAAGACTGGGCGCCATAATAAGCAAGAAAGAAAGAACCTGTTAAATTGTAGATTATGCTGTCTCAGCAGACCACAGGGTGTAAAGCAAAGAGACAGAAAAGCGAAACAAATATGCGAAACTTCTGGAGAAGTCAAAAGAATATTGAATTTGAAGAAAATCAGCATAATACTAATAATTGTAAAAGTATTAGGAACAGTCGCAAAGAATGTGGGAACTAGACTAGGCGAAATCGGAATCAAGGAGAAGCTGAGACTATGCAACGGACAGTAATGTTGGAAACAGCTGAAATCTTAAGTAAAACCCTCGAGCGCGGAATTTAATCTACCCAACTATGGGTTAAATAGAAACCGACTTGCAAAAACAAATATATTCTATTAAAAAAAATCTTCAAAATCACCGGATTCGGCATTAAATAACCTGGAAAGGGTTGATATGCCGTAAAACAAAAACAACCAACCAACGTCTAGTGAGTAAATAATAATAATAATAATAATAATAATAATAATAATAATAATAATAATCTCTATTTCTGATCTCAAGGTAGATAGCAAGCGCATCTCCATGCAGAAAAAAATGGAACGAAAAACTGGCAAAGTTTTGCACTTTTTGTAGCTTAACCACGAATTTCACCTTCTTAATCCATCCAACTACAGCAGCTTCGTCCACTAGATCATAATATCACATCTTTGCTCAATCTCAATAGTCCTGATTCCTTCATCTCATCTTCTAGTTGAAATTACTTGTAATCTATAAAAAAAAAAATGACAGCACTCCTTTTACTAACGCCACCTCTTCACTTCGACGTCTTCTCTCAGCTGCCTTAACTCAACTCACTGTCCTCCTCAATTCGTAACTATTCCACTCATATACAAATCCATTCGCTTTTATATTTTAAACCACATTTTCTTATCTTGCAAAAATAAATCTTTGCCATCGCTTTTAATGATTAATTCAAAAGAACATCGCGATTACTCTCGAATGTACCAGACAATCATGATGATAAAAGCATATTCTTTACAAATCCCAAGCCTAGCCCTAATTCCGAGATGTCGATCGTGAATTCCGAATCCGGGGCCATCACTCCTAGTGGAGTGTTTCTTAACTTTGGTAGCGAAGTAGGCGCTATTATTTATTTAATCGACAAGAGAGAATAACTTGTGAAACGATTAATTATGTTTTCGATTAATCTTTAATTTTCAGTTTACTTGACAATGCTCAACGCTAACCCTAAGTCCGACTTACTAGGTACGTGCAAAATGAATGACGATACTCAAAATGTATAAACATTTTGACCCCTCCCTGTATTTAAAAATCCACCAAAAATCAGGTATTTAACTAATTTTAATGGAATTCTCAGTATTTATCAAGTAATGAGCAGGGAATATAATGGATTCATTATTTTTATTTAAATCCTAGTGGAAATATAATATTTTTCATACCCAAAAATACATTTACTAAAGTTATGGTTTTCAATGGTAAAAAAAAATGCATAATTTATTTTTGACTTTTTATGAAAATAAAGCATCGTAAATTATAAAAATTACAAAAATTATTTAATTTTTCCAAGAACATAAAGAAAAAAAACCCTAAAGTCCGCATTAACGAAATCGATATAAATCGAAGAAAAATTAATTTCTCGAACTACCGATATTATTATTGAATTAAGCATTGTTTATTTAATATTTTCACACAAAAAATATAATTGCAAAAACTATTTCTACTTTTTTAAGCTTACATTGTTTACGTAATCTTTATATGTAAGATTCTTATGTTTTCATTGCACGCATGAACTTATAATCATCAATGTAAGATAATTTTCATACATTCTTGGAAAATAAAGTAAAAAAAATGAAAAACAGGAACATATAAAAATAATTAAATTAAAACATGGTAAAAATTATGCGAACGTTCACCGTCGGTAAGTACGAGAGCACAGTCCTGAAAAGAAAAAAGGTTTGCCCACTCACCTCCTCCATCCAAATACTCGGCGTCATTTTCAGGTACGCCTGTTTGTGTCAGTCAACTTTAAATTTCACGTAAACATTCCGATAAATTGAAACGTAAGTTTGTATTTTTTTTAAGTGTGTAATTTTTTCAATAATTATAAATCGTTTTCTTTCCGCTTTGAATTCTGTATGAATATTAATAAATAATGGTGTTAACTTTTTTCAATGAATTAATTATCAGTATTATTAATGAATTGATTAACATTTATGCAGTTTGTCTTTCAAGTTTAAATTCTATTTATAATTGAATTCTTAATGAATAAATTTTCATTGTAACTTAGTGAATTTAATTGACCTTTTAACATTGAAATAATTTGTTTTTATGCGCATCCACACTTCTTTGAATTTTGCCGCCATGTTTTTTTTACACTGTAAAAAAGTTTTCTTGTTACCACTACCAAATTTTTGGATAATTATTACTGTTTTACCAAAAGTTAATAAATTTATTGTATTAATTCATTATCGATGATCAAAGGTCTGTTGTTAATACATGCTGTTCTCGGCTTTTTAAGCTTTTCTTGGCATTTTGGCCAAGGTACTTATGTTTGTAACTTTGTTATATAAAGTGGGGGATCACTTTTCTGTATTAATTTAATGTAAAATGATGAACCATTTTACAACCAGTCAGTCACAAAGCCATTCAAGTCATTCTCCAGACCATTCAAGTTGTTTTTGAAGGATTCCAGTTATTTTTTAAGCTTCAAGTCATTCTTAAGGTCATTCAATTCATCCTTCAGTTCATTAAAATCATTCTAAGTCATTTACTTTTCATTTATTTAAGTCATTTCAGCCCATTTTTCGGTCATTTTAGTTTATTTTTAAGAATTTCATGTCAATCCTACATTCACGTATTCATTCATTACACGAGAGCACGCGACTAATGGCTATCGGCCTTGTTCTTTGAGAAATTAACTTTAAGCTAATTAACTTTTTCTTTGAGGACTTTCAGGCATAATCAAAAAGGAACCGAAATTTAACAAATATTATGATTGGCCGACGTTCAAAACTATGTCCTCTACCCAGTCAGCCATTCATTTTGCACATACCTACTGTTTAACTACCAGGTATCGTTAGACAAAGCCGACGAACGGACAGTGTCTCGAGGAAACATTTACTTAGATTGTTACATTGTCACGCACGTCTTGGTTGTCTGCTTCCCGATTCGAACTGAGTATAAACTTTGTTCTGTTCCCTCGAATACGAGATCATTTCTATTTAGTCATTCGAAACGTTCATTTCTAGTGGCGTTTTGTGTAGGGAGCTAAACTTGAACCCTCATTTCAACCACGTTAATTGCACTTGATCTATTACCATTTGTGTCAGTTATCCTGACATGTACTCTATGTAACCCTCGTCGAAATTTATACTAGTTAACATACTTTGTACTTACTGACGTATATAAAAAATATTATATATTATTTTTATTGGAATCCTTTGAGATGAGTAATTTATTTATTTATTTCCGGACTTTTATCTTCATCTTGATTGTTGTTGTTTCATGGCGTTTCGGCCAAGTATTCTTTTGGCCTTCTTCAGGTGGTTAACCATGACGGTATAAGAATGCTGAGTCTTTTAAATGTATCCTCAGTAATTACTGCCTTCCATAGTTGTCCTCTCACTACGTTTTGGCCAATTAAGCCTCTGACCTGTTTTGGGTAGGATTGAAACCGCTATTTTCAGACATTGATCACCTTGATCCGCAGAGATTCGAGGTCTCTATTCACTGCGCCATGGGGCTTGTGGGGCAGTGGATACAGGTGTTGAATCTCTACAGTAAGCATAGTATAAAAAGGGGGAGATAAATGGATGTACAGGAAAGACAGAAGTGAGATTGTTATTTAGTTGATTATAAACTACAACCAATTTATATCAATTTAAACATAATTTCATTTAAAAACTAGCAGGCCATCCGATCGGAAAATACGTTTAAATATGATATTTTGATTAATGCACATTTCGTATTTATTATATATTATACTGGACCTAATATATAGTAATGATTTAAAAAGTTAAATAAAAAAATTACTCGTGCGCCACAATCGAGAATCGAAACCGAAACGTTTAGCTTACGATTTACTTTGACGTTAATGCCTGAGCCATGAAGACATCTGCAAGACTAAAATTAAAACATGCATCTATTATGGGACGCATGCATCTTCATAATGCCGTCGTTCGATCTTCACCTGGCAAATTCTATTTCTTTTAGTTTCCCATTTTGTGCCGATTTTCTCCGGCTAAAACCCAAATATGAAGTTTCGCATGGGTTCGAATACCCTATATATTTCGCATGGGTTCGAATACCCTATATATTAAGTTTCATGGCAAAGGAGTTTGATAGGCAAATTTTTTTTAACAAATATGTATATATATATATATATATAGTAATTTATAAAATATATATGGCGATTAAGCTACACTGAATATTCTGCGTTTCATCAAACTATAGGATTCGTCAGGCTTATGCGCGAATTCTGTCGTTGCTTCTTGTTTTTATACATGTTGAGGATTACTAGTTGGCCACTCAGCTTTCTAGTATCCACCGTGCCCTTTCCTACCAGCCAATGGGCATGCATTTTATCAAACAAAGGATCTGTTTTAGAGCTAGGTTAGTGGTTTTAGGTGGCCGTTCTGCTTCTTTTTTTTTTATATACATATAAATATACCTATGTGTACACAATAATGCACATATATATGCATATATATATATATATATATACACACACACACACACATATGCGTGTGATCGTTTATGTATATTCATGTATATTTTATTTATTTATTTGTTTGTTTTCTATTGTTATTGTTAGTTTTAAAGCTATTTTGTATCGCTATCCTAGAGTAAGTTTTATTTTGTGAACACAGTTGTTTGCTATTTCCCGCCTACAGTTTAATAGATTTTGAGGTTCTTTAAAGTACAGGATAGAAAATTTTTCATGGAGGCATAATTTACATGGGTCGTCTAAATGTCTGCATGTGGTAGCTTGTCTTATTATTTTCCATTCGACTACCGGCGAATGTCCGCTTTCTTTGAGTTCCCAGTATTTATTCGCTAGTGTTGTTTTTATACGGTGTTTTTTTATTTTTGAATGTGCTTTTGTGGTCATAGTATCGGGTTTTGAAATCTAAGGAAGTCATGCCTATGTAATATTTTTTGTTATTCGGGTTTTCTTTTGCAAATATTGTTGCTTGATAGACTACGCTTTTTGTTAGACATTTGTTTTGGACTGGGCAAAGTGTGCGGTGTCTACAATTGCATTTATCTTGTTCGTTATTAGTATTTTTATTTATGGTATGGTTGTACTTGTCCGGGGTTGGTTTGTTATTATTATTATTATTATTATTATTATTATTATTATTATTATTATTATTATTATTATTATTATTTCTGCTAGTGTTGTTTTTATTTCTGTCCTGGTGTCTACTTTTTTTATTGTTTATTTTGTTATTGTTTACATTGTTTTCATTTAGTATTTTGTTATTATGTGCCTTAATTATCATCTCTAAATTTTCGCAACAACTGTAAGATAACTTCAAGGTATTTTTATTGAAGATTTTGTGTAAGGGGTTGGTTGCGGGAAAGTGTTTTTCAATAAGATCTAGAAATTTCTTGCCAAGTTTTGTTTTTAACATTTGATTGTATGGGGCCGTATACCAAATTATAGTTCTTTTTCTTCTGTTTTTAATTTTATTATAGTTGTTGGTGTTTTGTTGTTTATATTTGATATCTATATTTTTGTATCCACTGTTTTTTAGGGCTGTTTCGTAAATATTGGATGACCTGTTAAATGCATTTTCATCGCTTGATATATATATATATATATATATATATATATATATATATATATATATATATATATATATGCATAAATGTGTATATATATATAGAAAGAGGTTTGGCTTTACTATAAACTTTTTACGCAAATATTGCGCAAATGTAAATAATGTAGAATATCTGCATGAATATAATTACACGTAATAGTTAACTAAAGATGATCATCCCATAAGAAAACCGAAAAAATAATAGGGATTTAATTAAAATGAATGTTTAAGAGAATATGCAAATTAGCAAGATCTTTTGCAGATAAATGCAAACCCACGATCCATATATAACGAAGTTGTATTTTCTTTTTAAATAAATAGAAAAATGTTTTTAATATAAATACCAATACACAAAAAAGACTAAATTTATAGGAGTATAGAAGATAACTCAATCCCAGAATGAAGGTATACTTTAACATTTATTTTGTGTTATTTAAGTATAATCTTAGGGAAATAAACATATTGGTGTAATAATATATATTTACATCCATTCTATATTAGAACAAAAATTTTCATTTTATCGGTCTAGGAAGATGGTTTTTTATCACAGAACTGGGGCAGAAAAATTGAAGTGTAGTATCAGTACGGATACTACACGTTGCTCCTAGGCTTTTGAGTGCGTATTTCTCTTTCTATTTTTGTAGGGGGTACTTTTTCCTGAATATTTCTGTTGGTTAGGAGAGTGGTTCAATGGAATCAAGCAAAGAAAATGGCAAATGAAGAAAGAATTTCTAAGCGATAAAATTAAAAAGAAATTTTAAAAATATCAACGAATGAAAATTAAAAAAAAACGGTTTCATTTACTGCTTACAATCCGGCAAAGATAAACACTTGATATTTCCCGATTTCGATTTCGTTTTCATTTCTATTTTTTATTTTTATACTTTGCAACCTCCTCTCCATGGCTCTGGAATTGCCAAAAAATATTATGTTTGAATCAATTTCCGTTATTCATGCCTCATTCCCATTTCTCTACTTGTGCCAGGACTCAACTCTGTTCAATCCACACAAATGTTCTTCGGTATGATTCTAATCTTACGCACACACACTCTCTCTCTCTCTCTATATATATATATATATATTGTATTATTTTATGACAAAAAACTGCACATACTAGTAACGTCCTAATTTAAGCTTTTATGGGGGCATCTGGATCGATGCTTTAGTTAGCCCGACTCGCAAATTCACTCTGATCCAGGGTGGTATATCACCTCTGAGGGAACTATATTCGTCCATCGGAACGACAAAGATCATCTGATCATTTTATTTTTACTCACTTTCACTCCAGACAAGGCATATTGCCACTTGGACATAAGGGCTACTAATTGGGACGATACCTAAGAAAGATTAAGATGTTGGTTTACGTTGCATTTGAAGTTCTGCATATCAGTACAGTCAGAGAAGCAGGTAGCAGAAAGGGAATTCAAAAGTGTAGCTATTCCAGAGAAGAAGCTATTAGAGTAGAAAGCTTTCTGGTATGTAGGGACCTCAATAGTGAAGGGGTGTGATTTTGTTGCTGAGCGGATTTGTCGGGGATATGTACGTCGAGGGGGCACAAGTGCAATGGGTTCATCAGAGCACATTCCATTAAAATAATTGCAAAAGAGAAACGGGGATGCAACATTTCGGCGATAGAACAGGGGTTGGAGCCTAGTTGAGAAAGCAGAACCCATTAGATTGGAAAAGACTTTTGGACCCTGTCCAACAGGTAGAGACTAGTGGTAGATGCACCAGTGGTAGATGTGGCAACAATACTCCGTGGGTGAATAATGGCGTGGTAGAGGTACAGGATACTTTCAGGTGTGAGTAGTTTTCTAGCACGATTATCCTTAGAATGATGAATGACACGCGCTTGAAGTTTTTTTTTTAAGTGAAACTGGTTTGCGCACAGCTAACTTAACCCTCTCGTTCCAACCAGAGTCGAGACATCTGGACAGTGAGTAAGTTGCAGGAGCTGCTGGAAGTGTCGACATCCTGCTACATACAGCATCTGTGCAGTCATAATGGGCAGTCAACGATTCCCCCACTATTAAACAATCATGAGGTTGTTTGCACGGCAACCGAGAAGGCTAACATGCTTGTCATTCGGTTTACCTCAAACTGCACATTTGACCCGGCAAACCACTCCCTCCTTGACTTTCCTTTGCTGACAGACGCCACACTAGATGATCTGAAAATTACCCCTTCTCGGGTGCATGATATCATAAAAACACTTGTACCCCCTCAAAGTAAATATCCCCGACAAGCTCGACAAGCAGCTAAATCCCACCCCTTCACAGTAGAGATCCCCAAGTGTAAGAAAGCCTTCAAACGCATGTGTACCGATCTCATCCTGGCTGTACTATTTTTAAAAAAATGCTCCAGTGAAGTTGCTCCAGTTCTCTCCAAACTTTACAACAAATACCTTAACGAATCTTGCTTTCCTGGCTACTGGAAAATTGCTTATGTGGTACCAGTTTTCAAGAATTCTGGCGAAAGAACTGACCCATTAAATTATCGTCCCATTAGCCTTCTCCCACTCTTCGCCAAAATATTTGAGTCCATATTTAATCAAGCTCTAGTCCATCACCTTACAATTGCTAAACTTCTGAACGACAATCAATATGGATTGAGGCAAGCTCGTTTCTACAGTAGATATCCTAACTGTAATCTCTGAACATATATACCATTCACTGGACAAGTCAGATGAGGGTACAGCAGGAGCTCTCGATATAAGGCTCTTGACAGGGTTTGTGAGTCTTCTAAGGAAAATATGATCATGTGGTATCACTGGAAGGATACTTAATGTAATTAAATCCTTCTTAAGTTAGAGGAAAGTACAGGTTGTCCTCGACGGTCGTACATCTAAACAATATAATATAAATGCGGGAGTAACTCAGGGGTCTATCCTAGGACTTTTATTATTCCTGATATTATTAAATGACCTCCCTGATAAAATTGTTTTTAGATGTTTATATTTGCTGATGACACCACTATCTATAACAGGCACGAGGGAAAAACAAATGAACACATATCTAAGAAAATGGGAGAAACACTAGAGGATGACCTCCGATCCGTAGTGGAATGGTGACAAAAGTGGATACTCACATTCACGTCTGCCAAGACTGAACTTGTTTCCTTCAATAATTACAAGAAACCTTCTCTACCACCAATAGCAATGGCCAAGAACACATAACCTGAAAGTACTTCCCTTAAACTCCTCGGCCTGACGTTCACATGGAACATGAACTTGAATAGATATATTGAGAGCATTGCCAAGGCAGCTGCGAATAAGGTGGACTCTCTCTACCATGCGAGAAAGCTACTTACGCCTGAAAGTATCATGTACCTCTATAAGGCTACCATTCGCCCATGTATGGAGTACTGCTGTCACATTTGGGCTGGTGCATCGGCTACTTGTCACTCGCTCCTGGATAGGGTTCAAAAGAGAGTCGCCAACCTGACAGGTCCTGAACTGTCATCTAGGCTTCAGCCTCTGTCCGATCGATGAAATGTTGCATCCCTCTGTCTGTTCTACATGTATTTTAATGGTGAATGCTCTGACGAACTACAAGCACTTGTACCCCCTCAAAGTAAATATCCCCGACAAACTCGACAAGCAGCTAAATCCCACCCCTTCACAGTAAAGATCCCCAGGTGTAAGAAAGCCTTCTACTCCAGTATTTTCCCCCAGAACTGCTAGACTTTGGGACTCCCTTCCGGGATTCTGCTTTTCCAACTGTACTGACATGCAGAAGTTCAAGTGTGATGTGAATAGACATCTTGCTACTCATCCCTTCATAATATCCCTGCAACTTACGTCCCCGATAGTAGCCCCTTACTTCAAAGTGGCACTGTACATTGTTGGGGGTGAAAAATTGAATTTAAAAAAGATGAAAAAAAATAAGAATATTCGCACGATTTTCTTATTTCAATTCAAGCTAGGCCGAAAAGCTACTGAAACAGCTCGCTATATCAACGAAGCGTTTGGCCCAGGAACAGCTACTGAATGCACAGCACAATGGTGGTTTAAGAAATTTCATGGCGACGACGAGAGTCTTGAAGATGATGAGCGTAGGGGTCGGCCATCGGATGTTAACAACGATCAATTAAGAGCCTTAGTCGAAGTCAATCCAAGAATAACTGTTGGGTAAATTGTTCCTGAATTAGAAGTAACGTATACAACGATTTCCAACCACTTGAGAGAGATTGAAAAGACTTGATAAAATTTGATAAATAAAACGCCTTTATGAAGTGCCATCTTCCTTTATTTTACGCGACAAGAACGACCCATTTCTCGACCGGGTTGTGACTTGCGATGAAAGTGGGGTTCTTCAACCGGCGACTCATAGCTTAGTGGTTAGACGCCGACGAAACTCCACAACACTTCCTGAAGTCAGAGTTGCACCAAAAGATCATGCTGACTTTGGTGATCTTCGATCGGTCTCATCCATTATAGTTTTTTAATGTAGGCGAAATCATTCTGGCAGAGAAGCACTGTCAACAAATGGATGAAATGCATCAGAAACTTCGAAAACAACAACCAGTATTAATCAACAGAAAAAGCACAATTCTTCATGACGATGCCCGACCGCATGTTGGTAAACCGACCCTGCAGAAGTTGAACGAATTAGGCTACGAAACTCAGTGAAATTTGCCATACTCTCCAGACTTCTCACCTACTGACTACCACTTTTTAAAACATCTCGACAACTTTTGGCTTGATAAATGCTTCAAAAGCTTAAGCGATATCAAAAACACCTCCAGCGACTTCATCGCCACCAGAATGCAAGATTTTTACGTTACTGGCACAAATCTACTTGTTTTGCGTTACCAAAAGTGATTCTGATGGTGCTTATTTTGATCAATAAATTTTGGTTTGTAGCCGGGATATGTTTATCTGAATTTAAAAGTTAAAGACCGCAAGAACTTTCTTGTCAACATGATAATTATCAAATGATTATTTAAATAAAGTTATGAACTTTACACGGGCACCTGTATCGGAAGAAATAACAAACTATAATAACAAAATTAAATCCACCACAGTGCATTTCTGTTTCTTTGTAAACAAGTCTGCGCATCGGTTTTTTATTACTTTTCTACTTGTTTGCTTTTCAATGTTACTAGATTTGATAATAGGAACACGACAATCAAACTACCCCGAAAATGGATGCGATTGGACCAAGTACCTGAAAATTTAGTTTGAATCATCACCACTCCAAGGGTACTTTAAGGGGGAGGGGGCTAATTTACTAATAAGAAAGAACATGATGGACGAGATGAATCTAAGCTCTCTCGTCCTGATTTCGTTGTTATTCGTTTGTTTATTCGGACCATTTAAGGCAAATAACATAATTTGGTGTCACTCTATGATTTGTCGCAGATGTCAGCGCTTATATATAAATCAACGAGGCTATCAACAACAACAACAACAACGACGTCTCGTCACAGCAAACTGAGTTAATTTGATGTCGGTTTTTGCAGATCCCCTCCTGTGTAATGGCGTCTACGTTATATCAGCCGGATCATGAGAGCCGCTTTTTAAATGGCAGCCACAAGAAAGCCGGCACTAAACGAGAAATAAAAAAGAATGAATTATTTCAGGGTCTTTTTTAAATTTATTTATCTTTTGTTACTGTTTTCTTTCTTTGATGATTAAACATTTTTCATCCATATATATATATATATATGTATATATATATATATATATATATATATATATATATATATATATATATAGTAGTGACAGGACGATTCCAATATTTTTCTCGATTTCGATACAATTACCGATTCCGTGCTAAATTCCCGATTCCGATACCATTACCGATTCCGATTCTTTATAAATCTCTAATTATTAAACTATAAGATTGTTATATTTCCCGATTTTCGTAAAAACACATGTTAAATATGCAGATATTTTCCTTAACTTCAAAATGCACTTGTGGGGGGGATGATCTATCGACTTGAACTTTACTGGTAATTTAGAATCAATAAACAGTTATTATTTTATCATTATTACCAGCAATGGAAGATTTTGGTTTAAACAAAATCAAATAAAAAAGACAATTGAAAGAATCGTTTTGGCATCAAAAAGTCGGCATCAATTTTTCTGATTCTGATACCGATTCCGATACCTCGAAATCTTCCTCTTTTTCCGATTCCTGATTCCGATTAATTATCACAACACTAATATTTAGCCTTACAAGCTTAAAAGAAATTGTTCCAGACGAGGGTCACTGAATTCTTCCAATCTTACAACATAATTTAGAATTAATAAACACACACACACACACACACACACACACACATATATATATATATATATATATATATATATATATATATATATATATATATAATATATATATATATATATTATTAGAGATGGGACGATTCCAATATTTTTTCCGATTCCGATACAATTACCGATTCCGTATTAAATTCCCGATTCCAATGCAATTACAGATTCCGGTTCCGATACTTTATAAATCTCCAAATATTTAACTATAAATTTGTTATTTTTCACGATTACCGTAGAAACGCATTAAACGTGCAGATCTTTTCTCAAACGTAATGATACACTTGTGAGGGATGATTCATCGATTTTAGTTTTACTAATAGTTTAAAATTACAATTAAAAGTTCCGTTTCACGCCAAACTCAGTTCAAGTATGCGTAAATCAAATTCCACAATTATTTCAGAGCTGTAATTTATCAGAGATATAAATCATTGCATGTGCTAAATTTCAAATAGAATTCGGTCGGAGGCATTACTTACTGAACGCCTCTTGTAACAATTCGCGATCCCCTGTCTTTATAAGAGTTAGATATGCCATAAAATTGAGTACTGTTACCACATCTTGGGAATTGCTACCAAGAGCAACCTTTACTGACTTGACAAAGTACAAAACTGACTTCGAAATGCGATGTCTGTCTTCCTACAACTTCTTTTCAACAACCTCTTTCTTACAGAAGAGACTTGATAGTCTTTCTCTATTCTACCGTTATTTTTTATCGTAGGTGCTTGATCGAGATTAACGTAAATATAGCATGTCGTGTCAATAAAAATCACGTAACCTGCTAACGCTATAAGTCCTACGCTCACGGACTCATAATACTGACTATTACGAAAGATCGTTATTTTCTGTATAAATTCTCCAAGAAATTTCTGCGGGATTCATAAAATTGACACAAAAAGTATTTTATTTTCCGAAGGATGAAACTTATGTTACATTCGATAACGTACAATATAAATAGAGTAATTTATTTTTGCTGCAAAGTTTTATATTTGTTAAAAGTGTAATTTAATTACTAGTTCACATTTGATTTTTATTGTAAGTTAAAGTTTTCGAATAAATTTTACAGAGGATTTTTTACAATCCTTTTTTCTTGATAATACAACAAACAATGTTGAATTACGTATCTTTAAGTTCTTATAGTGACCTTAAAATGATTTTTTCGTCAGAAAGTTGAAAATTATCTTTTTAGCTTTTAAGACTGTTAAACAAATGATTTTTACGGGATATTTTTTTAATAAATAAAACTTTTAATAGTATTATTCATATAATCTTGGTAATGGCTCTCATCTCCTCCCTGATGGCTTCCTTGAGTTCCGTGATGGTTCTGGGTTTCCCTGCGTAGACTCTGTCCTTAAGATAGCCCCAAAGAAAAAAAATCGGGGGGGGGGCTTAGGTCCGGGCTATGGAGTGCCCACTCAAAATCAGTCTTGAAACTGATCACTCGGCCTCCGAAGTTCTCTTTCAGCCAATCTCGGGACAGGTTTGAGGCGTGAGAACTTGCCCCATTCTGCTGGAACCCGAACTTGCTCCTTAGCGATAGGTAGATGGTCTGGAGCTCACTCTTGAAGATTTGGAGGACCTCCACATACCGCTCCTTGGTGACTGTCACTGCTGCGCCAGATTCTTCGATGAAGATTGGTCCGATGATGCCTCTGGCCGATATTGCAGCCCACACCGTGCACTTAGGAGAGTGCAAGGGCTTGGTGGCTACTTCATTGGGTCTGGAGAACCCCCAGAAGACATTTGTCTTGGAGTTCGCCTTTTCATGAAGATGGAAGTTGGCTCAATCTGAGGTCCAAAGGAGATTAAGGAAATTTGGTGTCTCCTCGATCTTCTCGAGCATCTTGACTGCCATAGCCCTCCTCTGCTTTTTGTCTGAGGCTGTAAGGGTCTACAGCGTCTGTATTATGTATGAATAAGCCCTGATATCGTTCACTAGCACTCTCCTGCAAGTCTCAGGGGACATACCGAGGGACTGACTTCGCTTACGCACAGATCGTTTCGGACTCTGCTGGCGAGACTCTCTCACTCTTTCCACCAGCTCGACTGTTCGCTTCTTGGAACGTCCTGAGTGGTTTGGACGGCTCTCTCTGGCAGCGTTGAGGTTCTTCACGGTCCCATACTTCTCGAAGTTGTCCACCCAGTTCTTAATTCTGCTTTTGGATGGAGCATTTTCACATTCGAACTGACGCATGAAACTGTCCTGGATTTTCTTAAACGAGCCTGTCTTGTAGTAAAATTTAACACAGTATATTATTTGTCCCATCTCCCACTGGGGTCTTGGTGTACTCACGGTCGTTGATTCTGCCATGTCCTGTAAAAAAAGGGCAATCGGTCAATAAATAATGGAGATATCACATAAAGTGTACGCGGGGCCCGTTTGGGGGGGGTCACCCTGTATTCCTAAAATCACGTAAATCGATCAAATTTTCTTTTAACTAAAATAATTTAAATTTACAACTTTTAGCGAAACATAAAGTATTAATTATTAATATAACAAAAACGGTAGTCGAATTGATTTGTCATGTTACCTTCGTAAGCCCCATATTGACGAAAACAACGGTTGTCTGCCCTTGAGTTTTAACATATTCTAAAAAATATGGCAGCTCTCGTCTTTTCCGTCACATTCGTCATAAAATTTGATTTTCTTCTTTAAAAAAGACTTGATAAATTTACGTGGTTTTTGGAATATGATTTCGTTGTTTCGTGACGGATACGTACATCACAAAGATTTGTCTGTATAGTTTGCATTTTTGTTGATTATTAAATCGAATTTTATATATGAATTAAAAATTCATTAATTGATCAATTTTTGGTATTTATGCAGAATACGGGTCGTGCTGAAATAATAATGTTATTATTTAGACATTTAGAAATCAATTTTTAACTAAATCACTCAACAGATTTTGCTATAAGTTTGAATCAAAATATTTTTAACAAATACATCTGTATTTAAATTATTTCTTTGAATTAAAATCATTTTCATTGTAAAAATTATTTAACGTTCGATTTCAATTTGTTTTTAATTGTCTGATTATTCCCTAAATTCATAATTCAGTTTTTTCAGGAGTTGATTGTCTCTTACTTCAAACATACATAATTTCACGTACATAATTCTTAGTTTTGCTTTTTAATTTGTGTTGAAAAACGTTCAGTTTCATTATAAATTGAATCGTGTTCCTTTATTTTCTAAATGAAATTTTTACGTAAATAATGAATTAATTTTAATCTTTTAAATCCATAAAACGACATGTTTGTTTGCAGAAACAATACGCATCCTCTTTTTAATTAATTCTATTTTTTTTTTTTTGCTATTGTTTTAAATTATATTGAATAAATTCAGTTTCAGTATAAATTGTGTTTCTTTTTTAATCTTTTTCAATGTCAGTTTTTAAGTATTTTAATATTTTTTATAAAAAGTTCTCATTCATTGCCAACAGACTGACTTTTCGACAAATCGTGCTTAATAAGACCTCAGACGTGACGTCATTTTTCAGTGCTTGCCTACTATTACGACAGTCACGGCTTGACTGATTTTATAACTAGCTGTGCGTCTTTTTATTATCGCTGCCAAGGGTATATATCGAGAAAATAACACGGGTTGATGTTTTAGAAATTAGATAGACCGAATTCTGCAACGAATATACAACATATTGTTTAAAAAGATTAAATTAAGTTTTAAAAAGATTTAATTAAAAAATGTAAAAGGTTTCGATAAATAAAGAAAAGATCTATTCGTGTATTTTTCAAAAACATTTAACTTATAATATCAAATAGTTTTACAGGGGAAAAAATACAAGTTTTACTCAATATTATTTAACCTTACATAAATGTATTATTTCAAACCAAATATCATTAACGGTAAATTATGCAGATAGATAAAGATGGCAGTCATGGAATTTCCACAGGGTCCGCTTAATTTATATTATCATATTATTGCTTATACATATATATATATATATATATATATATATATATATATTAACATTCACAGACGCGTGTTTCATCTTTTTAAGACTTATCAGTACGACTTTATTCAGCCACTACATTGACCTACTTACTTTGTTACCTCGGGCAAGGTTCGAACTTTTATGACGAAGAAGAAATATACCGTGTTTAATCAGAGTAATTAATTTCAGATAGCTATTCGGGAGAGACTGGTGGCTAATTGGTTATCGACACGAACACAGCGTGCCAAGTTCGAATTCAGTTCGTTCTACAGAAACGCTTTCAATTTCCCTCCAGTAAGTATTCGTTTTTTTGTTTTTTGTTGTTTTTTTTTGTTGTTGTTTTTGTTTTTTTTAGACTAGAAAGATATCGGGGAAACCAATAGTGACAATAGAATCGTCTGATTCATACGACGTGAATGAATCTCAGATGAAACGAATGAATCAATCAATATGAAGAGGGCCTATTGGCCAGGTGCGATTCCAACATATATCTAATCACCTTATATTATTCTTGCAACGGCATTGTATAGTGTACATATTTTTACTTTTTGTAATCACATAGTTCCTTACAATGTAATCTTTGTTATAGAAAACAATAGAAGAGTTGATCGTTGTTGCTGTTTTTTTTTGTTGTTGTTGTTGTTGTTGTTTTGTTTTTTGTTGTTTTTTTCTTCTTTTGTTGCTGTTCGGAATAACGTGCTTTAAGTTGCAGGAACTAGCATCAAGTCCGGGGATGTGATTTCTGGATCTAATCTAAGTCACAAAGTGGGTGTGTACCACTTCCTTTGACTTAAGAATATCTATTTCTTCGTCTCCTGGACTTTTTGTGTGGAGAGTAAAAGAACTAAAAGCGACCAACCCACCCCTGTCTTTGTGTGGATCGACCATGACCAAACTATTTGTGTAACCAGTATAACTGTTGATCTTTGTTTGAGTGTTCCGTGATTTCGGATACAACGGGATTCGAAATTTTATACCGATGAACACACATTAGGGTCTTCGTTGGGTTATATGAATGAATTAATGAATTAATAAATAAATGAATTATGACTTTATTCAATTGGAGGAAGAAGAAAGATCGTGTGTATTAGATAACCGTATTTTCTTTCTTCTTCGTTGACTTTCTCTTTTCTTTCAAATTTTTCCTTCGTTCAATATTACCCATCTCTCTCTCTTTCTCTCTCTTTTTTTTTTTTGTTTCTTCTACTTCTAATTACTCGACAACCTATTCTTTTCATTGTTTTGACTCTTTGATACATCCGACACGGTTAGACGCAGTCAATCAACCGAGAACCACATCATTCTATATAAAAGCATATAAGATATCAACGGATACACACTCGAAAGTCAAAACAGTGAAAAGAATATGCTGTTGTCTGAGCCCTACTTATTACCAAAGTTATCTTTTTTTTATTTCATTCCTCGTTATTCTTCTATCTACTCGTCTCGGTCTTATTTCAATCACGTATAAGTTTTTGCCATGTCAATGTACTTTACAATTTAGGTTGCCTTTTTTTTTTCAAAAAAAAATGGATGTGAATTCAAAGACAATAAGGAATGCCTCTCAAACTCTCAACAATAAAACTTATCTTTTCATTTCGTTTTCTGCAATCTAACCATTTATTTCACGGATAAAATAAACCCACAATTCCCATTCAATGCATTTTCCATTCACTCATTTTAGCTTTGTAAAAATAGAAGACCTTTACGTTAATCTCCCACAAAAGCAGCCCTTTCGAAAAAAATAAATAGGAGACTCTACAAAATCAAGTCGTATTAACTGTTTTATCATCCTCTCTACTTCATCTTAGATTATATTCAATATTCATTGTGTTATCCTATCTACAATTGAGGGCTTTCTTAACTTCCGCCTTAGCGCTTACGCTGGTCAACAACTTCCGCCTTGCAAAGACCACTTGGTTGTTATCTTTAATACACCAACGAGCGCAACGGTTGGTACCTGCAGCGATTAAAGAAAGATTATAACTAGCCCCTCCACCGCACAACCTCGGCTTACGAGGACAACCAATTGCTTCCCTTCATTCGCCTTTGTGGATCAAATGTTCCAAAAAAAGTGCATTAACTTTTTTTTTCCAGGTTTTCAACTATGTATTATTCTGACTCATATAAAAGGGCTTATTATTTATTTTATTTGTTTATTTTTATTTTATTTTTTACTTTTATTTATATATTTATTTTATTTGTTTATTGCTATTAAGATTATTTTACAAACATTTTATATGAAAATCAACAGAAACATTCGGCGTAACTCGGAATTAGAGGACTACGCCTATGCCCTCTTGCTATGGACAGCAATTTCATGCCTGCCATTATCCGACACTGCCTGCCACGAATTTCTCAAAAACAGGGCTTACCATTAAACTAAATATTATGGAAAATTTTCGGAAATGACAAGAAACGGGGCATTTTTAAAACAGTTTTCGAAAACATGAAAATTTTATTTAATATAAAAAAACATGAAAAATTGACCCCTCCCCCCCCCCAAAAAAAAGAAAAATAATTAACAACGTTGTGAAGAAACTGGGACAAAAGGAATATCCAAATCATTGGAAATTAACGATTTTTGCGAAATCATATTTTATACATTCCCACTGTTTACTATGCTAAAATCACAATGACTAATGTATACCTATTAACCCTTATCCTCGAGTGGCCTCTGGGCCTTGATAAGTGGTGACACCCATGTAAAAAAAAAAATACTTTTTTGGCTTTCTGAAATTTCAAATTTTGATATTTATTTCATAAAGATATTTCGGCGTTAGTTAAGTTTCGCAACCCCGTATTTACGAAGACATTTGGCGGATGTGACGTCAGACAAATTTTTAGCTATGGATAACCAAAACTGTATATTGTGTATCTTTTTTTTTTTTTTTTTTTTTTTGCAAATGCAAATATAAAAATAGAAGTTTTATTCAAACAATTTTTATCTGAACTTTTATAACAAAATTATAAGCGGAATGTTAAAATTAGACAGTTTGACTTTAAGTGAAACCATGTTAAAATTAGACAGTTTGTAAGTCACTTTAGGTGAAACCATGCGACTTACGTGACAACGTTATAAGAAAAAAAAGATGGCATTTCCTTTGAAATGTCGGCGTTAGTTAAGTTTCGCACCCTTGTATTTATAAGGCCATTTGACGGAAATGACGCCAGACAATTTTTTAGCTACGTATAACCAAAACGGTATACAATGTATCTTTTAACTACTATCCATAGAGATATTTATATCTGCAAAAGGAAAAATGTTTAACAAAAATAAATCGCTTGAAAAAGATTCAAGACAGAGTCGAAAGCTTACTTCATATCTTTAAATGTAAATAAATGTTTTGTTTTTTTTTAAGAAAAATAAGTAAACGTCGTTTTTGGCTTTCTTAAATTAAAAATTTTAATATTCATTGCATAAAGATATTATAAAAAGTGTCATCATATTTCTAATAAAAACTAAACATTTTAAAAAATATTGAATATAAATCATTTACTATCTATATTTATTATATTAGGTTGAGAAGAAAGTTCTTGCGGATCATTTTATTCTCATTTCAAATGATGTATTTTGAAATAATTTTCGTTATAATACCTTTACTTTATATATTATTTTGATACAAGCTAAGCCGAAAAGCTGCTGAAACAGCTCGCGATATCAGCGAAGCGTTTGATCCAGGAACCACTACTGAACACACAGCACAATGGTGGTTTTAAAAATTTCATAGCGGCGACGAGAGTTTTGTAAGATGATGAGCGTAGTGGTTGGCCATCGGATGTTGACACAGCACGTTGCTAAACCGACCCTGCAGAAGTTGGACAAATTGGGATACAAAACTTTGCCTTATCCGTCATACTCTCCAAGCATGTCAACTACCGACTACTACTTTTTCGAGCATCTTGACAACCTATGTGAGAAATACTTCAAAATCGAAGCGATATCAAAAACGCTTTCAAAGACTTCATGGCCATCAGAACGCAAGATATTTACGTTACTCGCATAAATATACTTATTTTGTGTTGGCAAAAGTGTGTTTATTCGAGAAGGCTAACATGCTTGCCAGTCGGTTCGTCTCCAACTCCACACTGGACCCTGCAAACCACCCCCTCTCTGACTTTCCTTTGACAGACGTCACCCCATCTTAGGTGCATGCCATCATAAAAAATCTTGACACTTCAAAAGCATGTGGACCTGATCTCATCCCGGCTGTGCTATTAAAAAAGTGCTCCGGCGAAGTAGCGCCGGTTCTCTCCAAACTTTACAACAAATGCCTTAAGGAATCTTGCTTTCCTGCCTGCAGGAAAACTGCTTCTGTGGTACCAGTTTTCAAGAATTCTGGTGAAAAAACTGACCCAGTAAATTACTGCCCCATTAGCCTCCTCCCACTTTTCGCAAAAATATTTGAGTCCATTATTAACCATGCTCTAGTCTATCACCTTACAGATGCTAAACTTCTGACCGACCAACAATACGGATTTAAGGAAGCCCGTTCCACGGCAGACAGACTTTAATCTCTGAGCGTATATACCATTCACTTGACAAAGCAGGGGAGGGTAGAGCGGTAGGTCTAGATATATCTAAGGCTTTTGGCAGGGTATGGCATTAAGGTCTTCTTAGGAAAATCAGATCATACGGTATCACTGGAAGAATCTTCAACATAATTAAATCCTTCTTAGATAAGAGAAAAATACAGGTTGTCATCGATGGTCGTACATCCAAACAATATGATATAAATGCGGGAATGCCCCAGGGGTCTATCCTTGGACCTCTATTATTCCTAATATTCATAAATGACCTCCCTGACAAAACTGTCTGTGAGATGGGTATATATGCTGATGACACCACTCTCTATAACCGACACGACAGGAAAACAAATGAACACATATCTAGAGAAATGGCAAAAACACTAGAGGATAACTTTCGATCTTTAGTGGAATGGGGACAAAAATGGATGGTCACATTCAATGCTGCCAAGACTAAACTGGTTTCCTTCAATAACTACAAGAAACCTCCTCTGCCACCAATAGCAATGGCCAAAGACTTTATCTGAGAGTACATCTTTTAAACTCCTCGGCCTGACGTTCACAGGAAACATCAGTTGGAAAAATTGCATTGAGAGCAGTGCCAGAACCGCTGCGAAAAAGGTAGGTTCTCTCTACCGTGCTAGAAAGCTACTAACGCCCAAAAGTATCCTGTACCTCTATAAGGCCACAATTCGCCCACGTATGGAGTATTCCTGTCATATTTGGGCTGGTGCATCTGCTACTAGTCTCTCACTCCTAGACAAGGTTCAAAAGAGAGTCGCCAACCTAATAGGTCCTGAACTGTCATCTAAACTTCAGCCCCTGTCCACTCGACGTAATGTAGCATCCCTCTGCCTGTTTTACAAGTATGGCAATGGTGAATGCTCTGACGAACTGCAAGCACTTGTGCCTCCTCGACGTAAGTACCCCCGACAAACCCAGCAAGCAGCAAAATCCCACCTCTTCACAGTTGAGATCCCTAGATGTAAAAAGGCCTTCTACTCAAATAGTTTCTTCCCCAGAACCGCTAGACTTTGGAATTCCCTTCCGAGTTCCTGCTTCCCCAACTGTACTGACATGCAGCTTATGTCCCTGATAGTAGCCCCCTACAGCAAAGTGGCAATGTGTTTGGGGTGAAATTGCAATAAAAGAAATTGCTGTTTATTTCGATTAATATTTTTTTTGTTTGAGTCAAGATATGTTCTTCTGAATTTATAAATTAAAACTCACAAGAATTTTCTTGTCAACCTGATACGATACCAGTAAACTACTATCCAGAGAGATATTTATATCTGTAAAATGAAAAAATGATTTACAAAAAAAAAGTCGAAAGCTTGCTTCATATATTTAAAGGTCAATAAACGTTTCTTTTTTTAGACAAAAAAAAGAAACGCATATCGTTTTGGGCTTTCTTAAATTTAAAATTTTAATATTAATTTCATAACGATATTTCACAAAAGTGCCATCATATTTCTAATAAAGTAAAACATTTTAAAAAGGATTGAGTACTGCTGCCATATCTAGGAAGTGGTTGCTAAAAACAGCCTAACCTGCCTTGACAGAGTACAAAATAGACTTCGTGGTCTAGTGTGGGATGCCCTTTTCTCTTCCTTGCAACCTCTCTCCCACAGGACGTTGCGAGCCTGTCGTTGTTTTATCGTTATTTCCATGGCAAGTGCTCGTCTGAGCTCCAATCTCTGTTCCCCTCTCGCCAATTATTCACGATAAACACCCGTCTAGCTTAAACCACTCTCAGTAATTTTCCCCACTCTTTATCTGTGCCTAAATCAAAACGTAGAATCCATGAACAACGCTTCTTTCTTAGAAGTACACGCCTGTGGAACTCTTTTCCGTTTGCTTGTTTCCTACCTGACTACAACTTGGGTGTCTTCAAGTCTAACATAAACAAGTTCCTGATGAACCGCCCCCTTAAGTAAGACACTTTATCAAATCTCCATTACTAACGATTACTACGATACTGTCCCATTGATTACTGTACACGCAATAACCCTTATCCCCGATTTGCCTCCGGGCCTTGATAAGTGTTGACTTCCATGCAAAAAAAAATAATGATAATCTTTAATGTAAAGCATTTGCTATCTAATATATAATATGTGGTGGTAAGTAGTGGACATGAAACGTGCTACCATGGCTCAAGTAAACATGTAACAAGTTTTTCCGTTTAGAAATATTCATTTTTAGGCAGGTTTTATTTACCGAAACATTCCCGAGTTTGATAAGTTACACTTGAAGGTCAGAGGTTATATCAACGGAAACGTTGTGAAAATAACACTCAAGATGAAAACACCATAATAATAACAATAACAATACGAATTACGACATGCTGTTTATATCATACTAGTAAGTATTAATTGGGTTGGAGGGGGGTTACATAAAACGACATTAATTGAAATCGATATTTGTAATTTTTATAGAAATCGCGCCAGACAAGGCATGATGCAACTTTATGTAAGAACCTATGAAAAACAGAGAAAAATAATCAAAATAAAGAGAAAAAATTCATTTTAAAAATCTACTTCAAGTTATAAAAATATTATGAGTGTGAGGTGGATAAGCTTTGACACAAACATCGCCAATGCTAGTCATCAACCCTTTCAAGACACACCCTGCATTTTCCTAGAATTAATAATGGTATTATAAGCCATGAACCTTTTATTGGCATTTCTGTGTTCTTTCTTTTTTTAATTTCAATAATTTACAAGTTATAAATACAATGCCGTCAAACGTTGTATTTCCTTTTCATTGTGTCATATTATATATGAAATGTGATCGCAGACCCGATGCATATAAATGCACTTGAGATAATGCAGTTTCAGAACTGCCAGATGTTTGTAAATCAACAAGCAAGCAGACACTAACGTAATGTACATGCAATAACCCTTATCCCTGAGTGCTTCCGGGCCTTGATAAGTGGTGATCACTGTGTAAAAAAAAAGACACATGAAAAACAACGTTATATATAAGAGAGAAACAGTGAAGCATACTCTCTACTCTAAAAATTAAATAATGATGAATTTTGTATTATCAAGATTCTTCAGGTTACTGTTCTTGTCTTCAGTGTTATTTTCACAACGTTTTGGTCGATGTAATCTCCGACCTTCTTCAGGTGTATCTTGTCGAACTTCGAAGTCAGGAATTTTTCTGTCGAACTCGGAAATTTGTACAAAATTTCAGACGAAACCTTCTATTTAATCTACAAAGGTAGCACGCTCTTGTTCTATCAGCCATGACTAGGAAAATGTTCTAAGTAATAAGCAATTGTATTTTAAATATCGCAAACCTTCAATCAGGTGTCTGCAACGGAAATAGCCTAAAAGAGTCTGCAAAAATACAGTAAGACCTTCCATTGCCGAAATCTGGAAGAATGAGCCAATTAACAACGTGCCAAATATTTTCTGGATGAACTATTACAGAAATATATAGATAAAGAAGGCGCTATAGGCTGACTGACAAAAAGGATCTCTTCATTATGATCAGGAGAGTAGTAATACCCGCTCAAGGTCAAAGCTTGACGGTCAATGCTTTAAAAAAGATGAGTGGTCTCAGCAATAATAACAAGTGCAGGTTCTGCCACACAGAAGTAGAAAGTGTGAGCCACCTGACATCCAGTTGTAAAGTCCTGTTCGGGGACGGCTATTATAAAATGTGACACAATAGAGTGTGTAAATATCTTCACTGGAAAATCTGGAAAACTTTAATATCCAATGTGATAGCAAATCCTGGGAACATGTTTACCAGAAAGAACAGTTGGAAATGAGTCATACATCATCCACTATGACTATGCAATTCCTACAGCTACATACATAGCAAATGGGACTAATAAGTCTGACATGGTGGTATGGGACAAGAGAGAGAAAGTAGCAACCCTAGTTGAATAAGCGTCCCTAGGTCTGAGAGGGAGAAAATAACAAAATACCACGGACTTATGTATGACATGAAAAGAAATTGGAATCTTAGGAAGATTTCCATCATTCCAGTCATTATAGGAGAAACCGGACTCATGAATAAGAATTTCAAAAACTATTTGGCGAATATACTCGGTGAACTAAGTACAAGAGAAATACAAACAATTGTACTTAAAGGGACGGTGAAAATATTTTAAAAAATCTCTCAGTTGGAATCACTAAACTAAAGGGAGAATGTTTGGCATCAGGTAGAATGTCCCATACTCAGCAAAAAACAAAGTGGTAAAAAAATAATACAGAGAAATGTCTGTAACGTTACAACTGAATTTTACCAATTACTCTATCAACTAAAGCCACAAATTCTTGTGGTCAATTCTAGTATCATTTTTATGGGCTTTAAACCTACTTTTATTTTCATTTGTAAACTTTTACTACTTATTTTTATTACTACATATCATTACTATATATTATTATTATTATTATTATTATTATTATTTTATGTATCAACGTAAAATTTTATGCGTCTATACGCATTTGATTGGCTGACTAGCAATCTTTCTTTATTTTATGTATCAACATAAAATTTTATGCGTCTATACGCATTTGATTGGCTGACTAGCAATCCCTGTGCATAGTGATCATATACAATCACGTAACAACATCGATTCTATGCACAGCCTGGCGAATCCTCACGAGGATGAAACGCGGATAATTCTGTGTAGCTTAATTGTCACACACACACACACATATATATATATATATATATATATATATATATATATATATATATATATATATATATAGTTCTGTTCAAAATTCCGTACAAATTTTCTAGTCTGACAGAAAGATTTCCAAGTTCAACAAAATACACCAGGAGAAAATCGGAGGTTACAGCGACCGAAACGTTGTGAAAATAGCACTCAAGATAAGAACAGCGGTCCAAATAATACGAATGATCAATTCTCATCTAAAAAGTTCAGAAACAACGATGAATTTAAATCTAGCTTTTATTATTTTTTATATCACATGGTGCAAACATATTTCATTGTGCTTATTTTTATCTTTATGAAATTGCTTGCTTATTTAGTCGATTGTTTAAAATAGGAAATGTATAGGTAGATGTGAGAGGATGGGAATAAAAGCTGCAGTAATATCAGCAGCTTAAGTGACGGTAATAAAATAGGAATAATTAAATAACGTAAATAAAGAAGACAAGCAAAATATTAACAAATCAAAAAGGACATAATTTTGATGATTTTTGAAGAACGTGTCTTATTCCCAAATAAATAAAATTTAATAAGATTTAATAAATAAGATAATGTAAAAAAGCAATGTTTTTAATCTTCTTTTGTAAAGGTTTCTAATTTTTCATTATTTGAATATTGTAACAGTAGTATTACTTCTAAGTGAGCAACATATTTCTTTATATACCAGCATGCTACATGCATCGCGCACACATACACGGAATTTGAATTATTAACCCCAAGAGTGGACTTAACATCAACAAAACAGAAAAGGTTTGGTCAAAGCAACTTCTTACCGGATTCTACTTCGAATTTTCTTTAAGTGTTTCCCTTGGAGTTCACGAGCTTTATTCACCCGGGTTTGGAGACGGAGTTTTCATTCTCCTAGGTTGTTTGCATTCCGAATTTTTTTTTTTTTTACATAGGCATAACCACTTATCAAGGCCCAGAGACCACTCGAGGATAAAGGTTAAGAGTGTATAGTAGTCAATTGGACAATATAGTAATCGTTAGTAATGGAGATTCGGTAAATTTGTTAACTTAAGTGGATGGAACGGCTCAACAAGAACTTGTTTACGTTGGACTTGAAGACAACCATATTGTAGTCAGCTGGAAAGCAGGAAAACGGAAAGCAATTCCACAGGCGTGCAGTTCTAAGAAAGAAGCTTTGTTCATGGAATCTACGTTTAGGTTGAGGCACAGATAAAGAGTGGGGGAAATTATTAATAGTGTTTTCAGATAGACGAGTGTTTCTTGTGAAGGTTTGACGAAGGGTGACCATAGATTGAAGCTCAGTCGAACACTTTCCATGAAAATAACGATAAAGCAGAGAAAAATCGCAACATCTCTTCTGTGAGATAGAGGTTGCAGGGAATAGAAAAGAACATCTCCTACGAGGCTACGAAGTCTATTTTGAATCCTATCAAGGCAATACAAGTCCTTTCTAGCAGCTCTTGCCCAGATGTGGCAACAGTACTCCATCCTTGGACGTATCTGGCTCTTATATAGATAGAGAATTGCATCAGTAGTGAGATATCTACTGGGTCAATAGAAGGATCCCATCATTTTTCTAAAGGCCTTGGCAACAGATTTGATGTACATGTTCCATTTATGATCAGGAGTAACGGTCACACCCAGAAGCTTGTCAAAACATGAGACCTCCCCAAGACAAGAGCCATTCATTTCAATTGATGCCAGATGGGGATCAAAACGTTGATGATGTAAAGATAGAAGCTTGGGTTTAGATGCATTAAAAGAAACCAGTGACTCCTTTCCCCATTGTACCACGTGTTTAAAATCAGAGGAGAGAATCGGAGAGAACTTGGTTGTTTATGGTCTTTTTCAACTTATTCAATCCTAATTAGATTTCAATTGGCTGAATCTAAAGTTATTTGTCCTTTTCTTAAGTTATTTATTCTATTTAAAATTAACAAAATAATTAGAATGTGTCAACTAAGTTTATGTTTCGCTAAAAAATTACACTCCAGTTTTTGTTTCATACATAAAATACTCAAAACTTATTTAGGCTGTTACTACACGTGTATATATATATATATATATATATATATATATATATATATATATATATATATATATATATATATATATATATATATAATGACAAATTTGATTCTGTTTGAAGTAGTTAAGAAAGATATGAGATAATTAAAATCTATAAATAAAAGTTTCAAAATCTATGTTCAATTAGTGCTAGGACAACAGCATATTCTTTTCATGGTTTTGACTCTCGAGTGTGTATCCATTGATATTTTAGATGTTTTTATGTAAAGTGATGTGGTTCCCGGTTGATTAATTGTGTCTAACTGTGTCGGATATATAGTCGAGAGTAAAAACAATGAAACGAATATTCTGTTGCTCTGGCCCTAGGTATCACATATATAAAAAAAGTAGGTACTTCGCTTATGTCTTTATATATAATCTAATATACATCTGTCTGTTAGTCTCCATATTTCAAACCGTATCTCCTCTGAAACAGAGCGGCGCTAGGGAGCCTCAAATGATTGGATTTTTACGGACTATTCTTTTATATGTCTATAGCCGGTTAAAATCGTTTTTAAGGGTGCAAAAAGGGGCCAAAATTGAAAAAAAAACGTTACACATTCTGTAAATTTATTTTCGTTTACTTTTATTTTTAATTTTTAATCAGTTCATGTACGTGTCACATTGGTACAGTGGTAACGTCGTCATCTTTAAATGCAATAGTTTCGGTTTCGATCCTAGCTATCGCACCCAAATACTTTTTTTTACTTTGGAAATCACGACTCTATAATAATATATACGAAATCCGGGTAAATTAAAATATCATATTTAAGCGTATTTTACGAACGGCAAACCCGGGTGCCCGCTCCGCTAGTTATATAAAGAAAAACATATGTAAGAATATTTATATAATTTAGCATTGCAGTATTCACAAATGTTTGCCCAATTTACACTGCGATAGACAAAACTTCGCATCAGAATTGGTAGCAATTACACCACTAACAAACCATAGTAATACTTTGAAATAAATGATTTTTTTATTTAAAAAATAGACATGTTTACCGCTCATGCGTCTATTTTCCTGTTTCTCTGTCTACGTACACCCAAACCTTTTAAGTCTAGTCTGGTTCTAGTGTTTTCTACGTGACTTCGCGTCGACATAAACTTAAATTGAGACTCACAAAACTCTTTGCGAGGATTTCTTTTCATCCTCTTCAATGGTATCGATTTAAAATTAATTTTATGTACCACGCTGCTACGGTACTTTATGAACATGCAGTTTGTTCAAGGCTTGCTTGTATGTATATACTATGCGGACAAAACATGTTCGCTACGAGAAACTCAGGTCCGGGCAGGTTGACTGGTCGGTTGGGTGGGATGAACGGATGAGTTTGGTACGTGCCAAATATCACGAAATCGTCATAAGAAGAATCCAATACACTTTAAACATGCCTACTTGTTTATCAACATATATACACAAAGTCACATTTAGCAAAACAGACTCATTACAGTATTGGTAAAATACTTATATATATATATATATATATATATATATATATATATATATGATTGACTCTTCCCGTCGATTTAGTCTGGTGAGGTTCCACCACCACAACTAAGTTGCTCGGAAATACACACAGATGATTTGTTTATAGTGGTAAAGGCTTTGTGTAGAACCCTCCACATTTTTTGGTATTACTGCTAACCTCCGTCGGTGCAGATAACTGCCACAGGACAGAGTATACAGTAGACCGCAGGTTTTTATATCAGTTTCATTGTCCTAGATGCATGACTTAACGAAGGCTGGGTGTGCATCTCTTCCAGTTAATTAATGCGCCCCCAGATACCAACATAGACATTTCTACGATTCGGCGCGGTACATGCAGTGCTTAATCTTCCGAAATTGTCACCCATCTGGTACTGGCTAGGCTCAACGTTGCTTAACTTTAGTGATCTGGCGAAAACCGGCGTGTCAACGTGATTGTGCCATATATATATATATATATATATATATATATATATATATATATATATATATATATATATATATATATATATATATATATATATATATATATATATATATATATATATATATATATATATATATATATATATATATATATATATATATATATATAAAATATGTATGGCGATTAAGCTACACTGAATATTCTGCGTTTCATCCACAATAGGATTCGTCAGCGATTAAGCTACACTGAATATTCTGCGTTTATTACGCAGAATATTCAGTGTAGCTTAATCGCCATATATATTTTATAAATTACTAACTAGCTCTACCTACGCATAAATCTATACTTTCGTATATTAAATTTATGTGAATAAATGAAGTAGTTAGTTATATATATATATATATATATATATATATATATATGCTTATATATATATATATATGCTTATATATATATGTATATATATATATATGCTTATATATATATATATATGTATATATATATATATATATATACCTATATATATATATATATATAAGCAGTAAAAGGCTTATGTATTTTGTCCATCCAAGTTGATTGAGTGGGAGAAAAGAGAATAAGTTTCGCTTTAAATTTCCAACCATTTGGAACTCACAAGAAAAGTGAAACATAAAACCTGTTGCCTTTTAAGAGAGAAAAGCAAGTATCTCAAAATCGAATCCTTACTTACACACGCCGACACACACAGAAACACTCCACACAAGAAAGTATATATATGTGTGTATATATATATATACTAGGAAAAGTACCCGTCATTGACTGGGTTCAAAAACAGCCTACAGAAAATGGACTCTGATTTATGAAAGTATGATAGCTTATGAAAAGGAAGGCTTGTAATGAGATAGCTTCGAATGTGGGGGGTATCAAAACCAAAGCAAAATATGATGAAAGTAAAAATAAAATAGATAAACTCCATAATTTATTATACCATACCTGTTCACACTGAAACACTTATCACAATATTCTGTGGATCTATATTAAAAAACCTTGTTAAACTTTGTGACATATTTACATTCTATGGAGGTCAGGCGCGAACGAACACCCCATCATTTTATTATACCATATTTCTTCAAACTGAAACATAATTATGAAAGTATACTTACGCAGATAGATATGAATAGTCTTTATTAAAGTGTGTGCCTATTTCCATTCTATGGAGGCCGGGCGCGAACGCAGACTTCACAATTTTATTATATCATCCCTATTTAAGTTAAAACATACTTATCAGAGTATTCTTATGTACATCTATATCAAAAACCCTTGTAAAAGTTCTTTTTTTCATTTTTTTAATTTTTATTCCCATACTTTGTGGACCAGCCG
>NC_136487.1:21766784-21866784 GCF_053919585.1 Euprymna scolopes
TTTAAACAAAATCAAAAAATAAAAATAATAACTAAAAGAATCGTTTTGGGGATTAGAAAATAGGCACAAATTTTTCCAATTCCGCTATTCCCAAAGTTTCGATTTTTCTGATTCCCAATTCCGATTCCGATAAACGTCCCAACACTAATATACATAGATACATGAATAGATCAATATAAACATAGGATAGATAGACAGACGTGTCTCATTAATAAGAATTGGATTAATTTCGTTAAACAGCGAAAAGCGTTCAATTATTTTTCCTTTCTCTCATGTATTCGTTAATCGCTATTGTCGTCTTCATCTTGTTCATTTTCTATTTCTTTCTTTTCTCTTTCTTTTCATATTTTCTGTGTGTGTGTGTGTGTGTGTGTGTGTGTGTGTGTGTGTGTGTGTGTGTGTGTGTGTGTGTGTGTGTGTGTATGTGTACGCGCGTGCGTGTGTGTGTTGTTCAATTTTGGTTTCCCGCCAACGCATGTGAATCACCCGTGGATTGTGATGTCATCTACGGATGGTTGCTCTCGTGACAGCTAACAAACCAACATGTTGAGGGAGGAGGGAAAGGATCTCTCCTTCCAATGCGCATCCTACATTCCTACGAGACACGAGGAACCCGTGTACTGAACATCATAACAGCTGCTGAGATTCGTTAGAAACAGGAAAAAAATTAACAGGAAAATATACCCCTTTCAACAAAAGAATGAATTTAAACACAAAAGCTTGCACGTAAGCGTGCGTACACATACACACATACACACACACGCACACACACACACATGCACACACACATACATAAATACATACATGCATACATATATGCTAGTTATGAGATGATTCCAATATTTTTCCCGATTCCGATACAATTACCGATTCCGTATTAAATTTCCGATTCCGATACAATTACCAATTCCGATTCCGATTCTTTATAAATGTCTAAATATTTAACTATAGAGTTGTTATTTTTCCCCCGATTGCCGTAAAAACTCATGTTAACTGTGCAGATATTTTCTACAAAATTAAAATCACACTTGTTGGTGGTAATCTGCAGATTTTAGTATTGCTGATAGTTTAAAATCAATAAATATTTATTGTTTTATTATAAATACCGGCAATGGAAGATCTTGTTTTAAACAAATCAAATATAAAAAGATAATTAAAGGAATCGTTTTTGGCATCGGAAAATAGGCACAAATTTTTCCAATTCAGATACCCCCCCCCAAAAAAAAAAATCTGATTTTTCTGACTCCCGATTTCGATTGCTTGTCCCAACATTAATACGTACACATGCATAAATCCAAAAAACAGACCCAACTGCAGAAAATCGCTGTTGCAAGGCAGTAATATCGCCATCTTACTTAAAGAGGACAGATCGGTATCACCCTGAACTACAGAACTAGTACTGAATGAATGTAAACATTTTTTTTTCTAAAAAGAAGCTGCCATATTAGCATAAATATTGACATCTTAATTAACTGCGATAAAATGTAGCAAAAATTCGAGAGATGTGGAGAATAAGCCAGCGTTGAAATACGCGCGGGCCTTTAAAATCTGTCTGGGCAGCAGGCATAATCACATTGACACACCAGTTCTCGTTAGGTCACCGAAGTTAAGCAACGTTGAGCCTGGTCAGTACCAGATGGTTGACCAATTTGGGAATTCCAGGCGCTTTATGTAGGAGGGTGTCGGCACCTCCTTGCAAGAGTTGCAAAAACCTAACGTCGTCATTTCCCCTAACGGGAATATACATGCGACTGTGGACCGCTTGTGAATTTCATACTCCCATGGAACTTCCTCCTTTAAGGGAAACCCGTTAAACCCGCATAGGGTTAGTACCGTTTCCATTTTGGTTCCATTTGAGCAGCCATATCGGAATTTCTGTGTGGATAATTCGGAAAGTTAGTTCTAAACTAACTTCATCCGAAAGCGAAAAGGTAATGCTTGAGAGGGTAAACTACCTTGAGACGACCAGAATAAAAAAATAAAACCTACAGAAATAGCCTAGTCATTGCCAGACTGACTGGATCTTTGACTGCTAAGTGTACGAAAGGAGAACGTTTACTCTTCTAAGGAAGCTAATTTTCTAATTTTAAAGAGATAATGCATCAAGATCAGTTCGGTAGGATAGACAGAGTACTGAGCAAATTTAGACAATGATTTGTACTCTTTTTCACCTCCAAACAAGACATATTGCCACGTCAAACGTTAAGGTATTTGTGTTTAACAGGGAATTGTGGTTAGATAGAGCAGGAACTGTCTATTCACATTACTTTTAATTCTTGCATGTTAGTACAGTCAGGGAAGATGGAAATAAATACAAATATTAAAGAATTACTAATTAATAATGCTAACATATAACAAAACTAAAATTGAAAAAAAAACAAAATACATGTTCAGAAGCTACTAGGCAACCGGTGACGTTAGGTCAACGTTCGTATGCTGTACCTTAGTGTATAAAGAGTTTTCAGAGGCACAATACCTTTCCGAGTTGATCTCCAAGGTTAGCCTTAAACTAGTCTCTATTCATTCTGGAACTATGCAATACGCAAAATACAGCCTCTCCATAGCAAATAAATGTCCCTACGTGATGAGGAGGCGCATCCTTAATTAAGTTACCTTTGTCTCGTGCCTCGATATAGACAAAAGAGTATGTCCATATGGGCACGGACAAACAAAGACTCGTCAAGCTATAATGACTGTCAATAATTTCCTTTCTCCATCTGTGTACCTGAAACTAAACGAAGGTTCCATGAAAAAAGTGTCTTTCCAATAACTACCCGCCTGTGTAACACAATACCGTGAGACTGCTTGCCTGCTAATTACAACTTAATTGTTGGCAAGTCCAATGTAAACAATTTATTGTTGGGCTGTTTTCTTAAATACTGCCTATATTCAACCATCGCTACCAATCATCACGGTGTTGTCGCACCGCTCACTTAACCTTAATCTTCAAGTGTCCATTTGACCTTGATAGGCGGTGAATCATAAGTAAAAACAGACCTTGCCCATAAATCATGCTATTATAGAAGTAGCAGTAATTTTAATTGTACTCATCACAAACTGTACAACTGGTTTTGAGAATAGAAACGTTTCGCAGATAATCATATATATTTGACAATGGAAAGGCAAACTGCTCGAGCTAGTGGAGTATCATGTGCTATGTGCAAGTTTGGCATGCTGCATATCCAATAAATCTTGAAACTGATACAAATACATTGAGGATACTGCAAAGGCTGCTGCAAAGAAAGTGAGTTCCCTCTACTGTGCTAGAAAATTACTCACATCTGAAAGTATGCTGTGTCTCTTCAAAGCCACCACTCTTCCATTCATGGTGTATTGCTGCCACATTTGGGATGGTGCATTCACCGCCAGTCTCTGTCTCTCTCTCTCTCTCTCTCTCTCTCTCTCTCTCTCTCTTTCTCTTTCTCTCTCTCTCTCTCTCTCTCTCTCTCTCTCTTAGACAGAGTCCAAAAAAGAGTCTCCAACCTAATAGGTATTGTACTATCACCCGAGCTCGAACCCCTATCCCATCGCCGCAATCTTGCACCCCATTGCCTGTTTTACAATTAATTAATAGAATGTGCTCTGATGAACACATTGCACTTGTACTGCTTCGACGTACATACTCCCGACAAACCCGTTTAGCAGCATAATCCCAAGCTTTATATAGAGGCCCCTAAGTCTTAAAGCTTTCTACTGTAATAAATTCGTACCTAGGGGTTCTAGATTTTCGAATTCCCTCAATGCTCCCTGCTTCCCTTACTGTACTGACTTACAGAAGGTTAAACATAATGTAAATCGACATCTCGTTAATCTCCTTACATAGTCCCCTGAAACATGATCGCAAATAGTAGCACCTTACGTCAAACTATATACGGCATAATCACGTTGACACACTGGTTCTCGTTAGATCACCAAAGTTAAGCGACATTGAACCTGACCAATACTAAAATGGGTGACCATTTGGTAATATCAGGTGCTGTATGTGTTCGGATTCTAGAGAGGGATGGGCACCGCCAGGCTATTCTTGTCCAAGACACGCTGCATGAAATAATGCAGTGTCTCACGATCCAGGAGGGTTAAAGGACACGTCCACGTCAGTGGCAATATGTCTTGTTTGGAGGTGAATAAGAGTAAAAATAAAGTAAATCAAAACATGACTGTTGCTCCGTCAACTAATGGAGGGCCTATAAAGAAAATATATTAATGTATACATTTATAATTTTTATGATACTATCGCTTCCCCGGGGGAATGAACGATATTCACAGATAAGCACATGGAAACATGAACAAAAACGGGTCGAGATGTCGGTGGCTATTATTTTTGGTTATGCCGTGGACTATTATTTAAGAGTCAATCTTTCGTCTAAAGGCAACATTTATAAGACTATCAGCCGGTCACTGGTATTTGACCCGCATCACGGGCTGCACTAAATGTTATAGAAACGGTCCCATGAAGATGTGGGGGCCGGTCATTAGGTTCTGTGTATTTAGAAGAAAAG
This sequence comes from Euprymna scolopes, assembly GCF_053919585.1. Taxonomy (NCBI): domain Eukaryota; kingdom Metazoa; phylum Mollusca; class Cephalopoda; order Sepiida; family Sepiolidae; genus Euprymna; species Euprymna scolopes. The sequence continues at coordinate 21,771,284 of NC_136487.1, forward strand.
CATACCTGAGATGTTAGATGCGGATATGTGGCTTCTTCATTCTCTCAAGATGACATCTTCACCCTGGTGGCATTCTGGTTGGAATCTTCTTTCTTCGTCCTCCGGACTGCATCGTTGTTAAATGAAGACGTTTATGGCAGACACAAGAAAACACACAACACGACACAATTGTAATATTTGAGAATTACAATTAACTATTTATTTTACATTTTATATACACTATATTACAAAAACAATTTACACTTTACATATCCTACAATTATTAAACTAACTACGCTTTACTAGTGTTGAGGGGGAGGGGTGTCCCCTCTCGTATCGATCCGGTAAATATCTCACTGCTGATGCTATTCTCTATCTATATAAGAGCCAGGTACGTCCAAGGATGGAATACTGTTGCCACATCTGGGCAGGAGCTGCTAGAAAGGACTTGTCCTGCCTTGAAAGAGTTCAAAATAGACTTCGTAGCCTCGTAGGAGATGTCCTTTTCTCCTCCTTGCAACCTCTATCTCACAGAAGAGATGTTGCGAGTTTGTCTCTGATGTATCGTTATTTTCATGGAAAGTGTTCGACTGAGCTTCAATCTATGGTCCCCCCTCGCCAAACTTTCACAAGAAACACTCGTCTAGCTGTAAACACTATCAATAATTCCCCCCACTCTTTATCTGTGCCTAAACCTAAACGTAGATTCCATGAACAAAGCTTCTTTCTTAGAACTGCACGCCTGTGGAATTGTCTTCCGTTTTCCTGCTTTCCGGCTGACTACAATATGGTTGTGTTCAAGTCTAAAGTAAATAAGTTCTTGATGAGCCGTTCCATATAAGTTATCACATTTACCAAATTTTCATTACTAATGATTACTATATTGTCCAATTTCTACTGTACACTCTTTAACCCTTATCCTTGAGTGGCCTCTGGGCCTTGATAATGTGGTGATGCCTATGTAAAAAAAAAAAAAAAAAAAAAAAAAACAGAAATATGCGTGCTTACCTCATGCTGTCCGGACGAAAAAGAAGCCGATCGAGGAAAGTGAATTCTAGGGTTGCATCTCTGTGTATCCCTACGCTTATGACCAAATCACCACCCGGCCATGCTGAAGAGTGTGTTAGCAACAACTGTGACACTGAGATATAGTGTCACATTTTAAATTAATTGTTAGAATAATTAGGGGGTACATAAAGACGGAGAAAATGGTTATTATCTACTTTGGTTTAATGAAAATTAAAGCGATTTCAAGAATAAATTTCGAAAATAGTAACGATAAAGAATAAACACACTGGTTTAACCCTTCAAACGCTGCTGTTCCAGCTGAAGAAAACTACATTTATGAGATTCAATCGAGACCATCTTATTTCATCAATGTGATTTAACTTAAAACGCTCAATAGGAATTGCTTATGATAGTCAGTTGAAAGATGAAGAACATTATGAGAGTTAAAATAATAAATGGAATAAACAGTTTGATTACTTATGAGGAAGTTTTATTATACGTTTTGTGACATTCGATTTGTAGACAACCACGATGTATTCTGCAAGAAAGCAATCCCGTGATGTGTTCCACGAATAAGAAGAGCTTGGAAAGAAACTCCGCACACGAAAGAACATAAATGTTTCTAGTCGCTTATCTTACAAATAGGGATTGAATGTTGAAGCTTAGTCAGGCACATTTCATTGAAATAACGATATAGTAGAGTAATACTAGTATCGTATCTTCTCTCAGAATGAGGAGGTAGAAAACAGAAGAGGTATATCCACCTACTACAGGGTTGGATGATAAAATTGTGGCCCTATAAAAAACACTAAAGCTTTATTTTAAAATTTTTATTTAAAAAATCAATTCAGATAAATCGATTATGTAGTAGAGCTGACATCTATTAAATGTAGCCGCCTTCAGTCTCAATCATCGCCTCGGAACTGCCCGAAACTGGGAGCATGCCTTTTTCACAGAGCGCCAGTGGGAGCTCTGCGAATACTCGGCGGATAATCGGCGGATGGCGGGGAATAGGCTGGCTTTGGTGTTCTGGAAAGTCACGTTTGTGATGTTCTGGACATATGACCAAACGAAGAAGTCTAGAGGGGTCAGATCGGGGGAGGAGGAAACCAGTGACAGAAGATTACAAAGTCGTACCACCTCTTATGAAGTCAAGCCTGGGTCTCTTTGCTGCCAGTGTCTGCCAGCGGCCATTTGATTGCACCAGGAGATCACTACACTCTTTAACACATCCGGGTACACTTTAGTGTTGATTTTTAAGCGGATTTATTCTTATTCTTGATATAGGCAATCTGTAATATGAACGATTCACGCATGCGCATTCGTGAAACAGTTGAGAGATAAAATCCGATGACCCCCCCACGTACTAATGTTTCGTTTTTAACCCCTTTGCAGTCGGTTTTTTTTTTCAGATGAAAACCGATTAAAAAGTTTTCCATGTGTCTGAATGCTCTATATACCAGATTTCAAGTCTGCAGATTAAACATTTGTTGAGTATATAGGTTGAGAATGGTCCTTACACACACATTATCACTTTTATAGATGAGAATAGATGAGACAAAATAAAGAAATCGTTTGAATTCTGTGACGATGTAAGACAAATTTAGAGAATTTTAAAATGGTAATACGCGCTCTGTCTTCAGAAACTGTATACTCAATTGCACGAACATTTTAGAATGAGCAATCATCGTTTATGCTAGCGATTTTCGATTTTAAAAGCATGGAAATACATTTGATAACATCCACAGATAATCGAAGAAAAGACATTTTGATTTTATTTGAGCAGTTCAACTGCAGCACTTGACAACGTTACTCTAACGCCGTGACAACGTTACTTTAACGCCGTGACAACGTTACTCTAACGCTGTGACAATGTTGATAAAGAATTCAGCTTTACTAGTTGATTGCCATATTAAAGTCGTAAAAATGTCGCATACGTTTCCAACATTTCTTATTATTTACTCCATAAACTGACGTCATTTCTTTTTGTTCATACGGGCAGTGCTTATCAAGGCCAATGGAGAGTAGAAATTGGAACTTGGATTTACTTTCGGCAGCCTTGAAACTCTCGTTTTACTTATTTTATCCTTTAGTCCTCACGGTCCATGAGTAGCAGTGTCAGAAATTTCGTGAAAATAGTGAATAATTCCACCCCATCTTTCCTAGCTTATAACTCCTCGAAAAATGTAATTCAAGCCCTAATTTTTTTTTCAATTAAAGGAGCAAGGACCAAGGTTTTATTAAAAAAAAAAAAAAAAACAATGTGTTTTTTTTTTTTTAAAAAAAGGTTTTAAACTTCGGACGTTACAGGTAAATTTCTAAAAAAGCGATTTTTTTTTTTTGTTTTAAATCTGAATATATTATTTATTGACCTTTTCTCTTCAATTTGTGATATATAAAACTCCACGACATAAATTAATTATTTACTTTTTAATAGACATTTCAAAATGAGAGGCGTGAATTATTCGACCCCCTATCTTTCTAAGCTTATATCTTCTCGAAAAATGTAATTCAAGCCCTAATTTTTTTTTCAATTAAAGGAGCAAGGACCAAGGTTTCATTTAAAAAAAAGACAAAAAAGAAACAATGTGTTCTTATAAAATAAGGTTTTAAACTTCGGACTTTACAGGTAAATTTCTAAAAAAGCGACTTTTTTTTGTTTTAAATTTGAATATATTATTTATTGACTTTTCTCTTCAATTTGTGATATATAAAACTCCACGACATAAATTAATTATTTACTTTTTTAATAGACATTTCAAAATGAGAGGCGTGAATTATTCGACCCCCTATCTTTCTAAGCTTATAACTCCTCGAAAAATGTAATTCAAGCCCTAATTTTTTTTCAATTAAAGGAGCAAGGACCAAGGTTTCATTAAAAAAAAAAGACAAAAAAGAAACAATGTGTTCTTATAAAATAAGGTTTTAAACTTCGGACTTTACAGGTAAATTTCTAAAAAAGCGATTTTTTTTGTTTTAAATTTGAATATATTATTTATTGACCTTTTCTCTTCAATTTGTGATATATAAAACTCCACGACATAAATTAATTATTTACTTTTTTAATAGACATTTCAAAATGAGAGGCGTAAATTATTCGACCCCCTATCTTTCTAAGCTTATAACTCCTCGAAAAATGTAATTCAAGCCCTAATTTTTTTTTCAATTAAAGGAGCAAGGACCAAGGTTTCATTAAAAAAAAAGACAAAAAAGAAACAATGTGTTCTTATAAAATAAGGTTTTAAACTTCGGACTTTACAGGTAAATTTCTAAAAAAGCGATTTTTTTTTTTTGTTTTAAATTTGAATATATTATTTATTGACCTTTTCTCTTCAATTTGTGATATATAAAACTCCACGACATAAATTAATTATTTACTTTTTAAGAGAAAGTTGAAAATGGGTGACACTTGGGGGGGCGTGAATTTAAAAAAAAAGGTTTGTCTAAAATATTATATTCGGTTTATTGGAAAGAACATAAAATTTCACATTGACCCTGAAAATATCGTAAAAATAGAATCAATAGAAAAATTTTGATAGATTTTAAAATTTAAAAATTGAAAAATATTGAGTTTAAAAATTGAAAAATATTAGATCTAAAGACGACTATATTGTAAGCGACAGAGAATCAATACCATGGTAATGTGTTCCACAAACAAAAAGTCCTTGAAAACAAACATTCTCCGTGGAAATTTCAACTGATGCAAAACACATGAAAGAAGAACGAAATATATGTTTCTGCTGCTGTGATTTTCGTACAAACAGGAAGTAGAGACTGAAGCATGTTGTAATCTGCAGTGAAGTAATCAAGTGATAATGAGTTCCACGGATGGAAGTTCTTGGAAAGAAACTTTGTTCATAAAAATTCTTTGTGAGATTCAGCACACTAAGAGAAAAGTTTTAATTACAGGAAATGAGTTCTTGCTGTTAATATCTTACAAAAAAAAAGGATTGGAGCTCAGTCAAGCACATTCCATAGAAATAACGATAGAATATTTCAAACTTACTACAACGTGGTCGTCCTGAAGTCCAATGTAAACAAGTTCTTGTTGAACTATCCCCTTAATCAAATTCAAGACAATTTCCACCATAACCAATTGTTGTTTGACTGACCACCTTAGTCATTAATCTTTATCCTTGAGTAGCCTTCAGGCCTTGGTAAGTGGAAACTCCATTCTAAAAAAATACAAAGCTGCTAGCAACGTACCTTCTGTGTAAAAGCAGTTTGTAGGGAAGAGAAGGTAGACCATGTTTCGCAACGAGGCTCTCTGTTGCGTTTGTCGGACTAAATTCTTCGGGGATCTTAGAAGTTTGTTTTTTGCAAAGGGGTATTTCATCGGGTGGCTGGCGGAAAACGAGTAAACAAGCGGTATGTTTCATGTCTACTTAGAAACAACAACAGATCACTGATCTGGTTGACGTGCGTGCAACCACAGATTATCAATACGCCATGCTCGAAGAATTTACCCCTCCAAACTTTGTAGATATTTCATTCATGAAATTCTATTCTCACACATGTGGCCTTACCTCGTCTCCCTGTGCTCTCTTTCTCTCTTCTTCTTTTTTTTTCTCTATCTATCTCTCCCGCTGCTTCGCTTTCTACCTTTCTGACTCCTTCTTATCTCTTATTCCCGCCAATCAACATAACAAATCGATTGAGACAAAATTACCCGGTACTCCGCTTCACTGACCTGTAGCGTCATTACACTTTACTCTTGGTCAAAAGCTTTCTGATTCGTTCTTATGTTTCATCATTTTTCTTTTTTATCTTGATAATTTCATAATTCAGCTTATTACCTCTCCTACCCTCCCTCTCTTTTTTTTCTCTCCCAATCTATCTATTTTGCTCTCACACGAGTTTACTCTATAAACTGACGTCATTTTCGTTTGTTCATACGGGGATCGATAATTTGTTTAATAGATATCAATGCACACTATGGAATCAACTAAACCGAGATTAAATTCAATTCTCTATCTATATAAAAGCCAAGTACGTCCAAGGATGGAATACTGCTGCCATATCTGGACAGGAGCTGCTAAAAACAGCCTATCCTGCCTTAACAGAGTACAAAATAGACTTCGTAGACTAGTGGGGGGTGCTCTTTTCTCTTCCCTGCAACCTCTCTCCCACAAAAGGGACGTTGCGAGCCTGTCGTTATTTTATCGTTATTTCCATGGGAAGTGCTCGTCTGAGCTCCAATCTCTGGTCTCTCCTCGCCAACCTTTCATGAAAAACACCCGTCTAGCTTAAACCACTGTCAATAATTTTCCTCACTCTTTATCTGTGCCTAAATCAAAACGTAGATTCCATGAACAAAGCTTCTTTCTGTTGAACGTTCTTCCATTAGCCTGTTTCCTCCTGACTACAACTTGGATGTCTTCGTCCAATATAAACAAGTTCCTGATACACCGCCATTTTAAGTAAGACACTTTATCAGATCTCCATTACAACGATTACTACGATATTGTCCCATTGATTACTGTACACGCAATAACCATTATCCGCGAGTGGCCTCTGGGCCTTGATAAGTGGTGACTTCAATGTAAAAAAAAAAAGATACACATGAAGAAGGTCGAAACTTAATCAGCGGAAATGTAAGTACTTGATGTCTTTCTAGAAAGAATTCTTACTAGGAAAATATCAGGGTAAACCAACGCCAACAACAGAATCTTTGGAGTCATATCGATATAGTTATGATAAATACTTCAATTCTAAGACCCCAGGATATGTTTTGACCACATTTGTAAACTTGAAACATTTTTACCTAGGGATTCCGATTAATGTAGTTTCAGAAAAATATCTGGTTATGGGGATTCTCTTTCAAAAGCCTTTTGAGAAACTTCTCAAATATTTCCACTTTTTTATTTTATGGAAATCGACCCATATAAGGCATGAACCCACTTGATGTTAGGAGCTAAAATGTATACTACCTCAAAGTCAGTATATAGCCAACAGTTTGTTACAGTTTGATAGATTCCGATCCAGAAATTCTTACCTCTTTGTCGGGAAATCGTCAATGGAATGTGAGGACTAAAGGAAAAGCTAGAGTCGCGAATAAACCTAATAAGGTCCATTTTCTACTCTTTTTATTCTTTCAATTTTATTCTATCTTATTCTATGGCTTTCCGATGTAAACGGAAACACCAATTATTATATCACCTTTGGACAGAACAGATAGTATGCTTTGATCTTAGATCGAAATTCAAGAAAGTGTTAGAGTTTCATGTTTGATATAATAGTTACATGTAATAGTTACATGTAATAGTTACATGTAGCTATTACATGTAGTTATTACATGTAATAGTTACATGTAATAGTTACATGTAACTATTACATGTAACTATTACATGTAATAGCTACATCAAATGAAATAGGAAATGTTCGGATTACATCTTTGTGATTGAGGATTCTATCTTTTAAAACAGTAGATGAAGAGTAATAACGTAGGTATGAACATAAAATTGCCTCATTGTATTATTATATAGACATTAACACACTTCTATTCTCCTGAATTTTTAGAAGAATATAATACTAGCAAATATATGGGCTCACTGAGCGCAAACATATTGCTACTTTCTCTATATACACTTTTATATCCATATCTATTTTTCTACTATTTATCAACGTTTTTTCTAATTTATCCCTCCATCAAATATAAATGAAAGTGAGTTGTATAAATTAAAATAAATTTGACGAAAACTTAAATAAGAGGTAATAGATTGCAGTAAAAAACGAAACTATAAGTAGGTCGGTAAAAAAAGCGGAAATAACTAAAAACACAAGTGAAATTAAACAAAAGAGACCTTCAAAAAAAGAACGTAATATATTCGGCGTATTTTTTGCCTCAGCATCTGTCTTTTGTCAGACATCTGAATTGCGTGTCTTTTGTTCGGGACATAAGCGACCTGTTGGTTCCCAGCAGATATATGTCAACTTATGGTTTCGTTCATATTTTGGCTATCAGAGGTTATTTAAACAGTTAACGTATTGGTGGAATCAAACGATTTCATGGGGTAAAAAGAAAGGATAAAAGCAAGTAAAAATTTCATAATAGATAAAATAAGACAAAGAATAGAAAGAAATAGACAGAAAGTAGGATAGTAATGTAGATATATTGAATTTAGATAGCTAAATAGATAAATAAATAGACATATTTTAATATACCAGAAAACAGGCTAAATGCAATAAAATTGGAAACCCTGATAGATAAATAAGAACCGTTAAATGAATAATTAATAAACATAGATATATTAAAAAAAAAAACTGGTTAAATAGACATATAAAAACGTAAATCAGTATATATATGCATATATATTTATATATTTATATATATGTGTGTGTGTGTGTGTGTGTGTGTGTGTGTGTGTGTGTGTGTGTGTGTGTGTGTGTGTGTGTGTGTGTGTGTGTGTGTGTGTGTGTTGAGAGGAGTTTCATTCAAGCTGAAATATTATGCGCGGTTTGTTTTTATATTAGTTTTTTTACATATCCAACATTTTTTCACTTTTAAATTCTAAAATATATATGTATATATAATATATAATGTATAATATATATATATATATATGTATATAATAGTGATGGGACGATTCTAAAAATTCTCCATATATATTATATATATATACATACATATATATATATATATATATATATATATATATATATATATATATAGGTATATATTAATCTTTCCTTATATTCGTAACCTTTTTCTCTATTCTTTCTTCTTGCTTCTTTTGTTCCATGCTTTTCCCCATTTTTTTTATATATTTTTAGCATTGTTTTTATATTCTTGTTTCTTATTCTTTTGTTGTTTGTTTGTTTGTTTATTTGTTTTTTCGTACGTCACGTGTTAATTTTTTCAGCAACCTCAGATAATGAGAGTTAAAAGCTGGTAAAATAAAGAAAAGCGAAAATGGAGAAGTTCCATTAAATCAAAATGGCGGACAATCACGTGCAAATAATATAAATAAACAGAACTAAAACATTAAGCGCTCGCGAATGAACATGCAAGGACAGTAAAAAACTTTAAAGACACTAACTTTCTACGCTTTTTTGAAAGAGAAGTTAGTAAAGTTAGTTGCTATTTAAAGTATTTATTTGAAACTGTTTCTTGCCTATTCACCCCAACATGTAAAAGACATTGTTCTCCATATATATATATATATATATATATATATATATATATACATTCTTACTTTGTCTCGCAGATAAAACCATGGATTTTTAAAATAACAAAGAAAGTCTTTCTCCCGTGCAATTCTGCATTTAAACACAATTGCTACAGTATAATTATTATATACATCTTGGACAACATCGAGTAAATTTTTTAAACAAAATGTAGGTAATGCCTGGGAGGATTGTCTTGTGACACAAAAAAATATTCACATTTCTACATATGCCCATCCCCCCTCCAAAAAAAAAGGTTTGGGTAATACCTGAGAGTATGAGGTCATTAGTACAGGTACTACAATATAATTCCTAGAAACAAAAGTAGGAACAGATAATGCCTGGGAGGATGTTCTTTTCTCCCCATCTTCACCAGAATGATGTAATTTCTGGGGGATTCCGAATACTGACTCGGCAATGTTATTAAATTGATACATATATACATTGTTTTCTTTTAAAATTATTAAATAACATTTAAAAAAAAAAACAGGAAATAACGAACCTTTCCTAACAGAATAAACATTAACATCTTACACGTGTTTCTTAAAATCATTATCAAAAGATCTCATTTTAATTCTTCTGCGAAAATACGAGGTGCCTCCAATAAGTTTCCAGAATTTCTTCGTATGGGTGCTTTTATTGATAAGCCACGCATGAAACTTTAGTCCTCTTCTCTTCTCTTCCCTGCAACCTCTTTCCCACAGAAGAGACGTAGCGAGCCTGTCTTTGTTCTATCGTTATTTCCATGGCAAGTGCTCGTCTGAGCTCCATTCTCTGGTCCCCCCTCGCCAATCTTTTTCAAAAAACACCCTACTAGCTGAAACCACCGTTAATAATTTCCCCCTTTAGATATTAATTTAATATTAACTTTAAATTGACTTACATTTTTTTGTATTTAAATAAAGTATAGAAAATGACTATTTAAGGTTATATAGGCAACCATGTAGCCCTCAGTTCTCTTTTCTAAAATATTCTCCATGTCAAAAGATTTTAGTAGTCTCGTTTTGACGCTGTTAAACTTATTCCTCTTTTAGCATTTGAATCAAAATCAGATCAATGGCTGCCACAAGACAGAGTAGATCGCAGGTTTTTACGTCAGAGTTTTCCTTCTCCTAAATGCATGTCTAAACGGAGATTGGGGATGCATCTCTCCCAGTAAATTAATGCGGTCCTATATACCAATCTGGACATTTCTACAACTCAGCGATGTGTGTGTATATCATCATCATCGGCGGTCACTTGTGTCCGAGTAAGACTGTCCTCCGTTGTGGCTTCTGTGGGTCCTCAGGTGAGCATAGAGCCCAATCCTAGACCCAATTTGTCTTGTGCAATTTGGGCAGATAAAGGTAGTGGTGGTGGGGTTGGGTTGGGTGGGTCTGGTTGATAATCTGTCCTTTCTGTGCTTGCGTTTATCCTCAGCAGCTTGATTTAGGTCACTACTATAAAGCGCAGCACCTTCGTGGACAGCGCTCCTCCATGCCAACCTGCTCCCAGCCACGTCCTCCCATGTCTCAATGTCCATGTGAAACCGCTTTAAATTTACTTTGATGTTGTCCTTATACCTCATCTTTTGGCCACCCTGGGCACGCTTTCCCTCAACAAGCTGAGAGTAGAAAATCTGTTTTGGGAGGCGGAGATCCGGCATTCGGACAACATGACCAGTCCATCTGAGCTGGCGTTGAGCAACAGTAGCGGTGATAGTGGGAATGTCAGCCTCACTCAGGACGCTGGTGTTGGTGCGTCGGTCCTTCCAACTGATTCTGAGGATTTTTCGGAGGCATCTTTGGTGGTATGTCTCCAGGGTTTTTACGTGCCTCCTGTATGTGGTCCAGGTCTCCGATCCATAGAGAAGAGTGGGCAGCAAGACAGCTTTGTATACCATGATTTTGGTCTTTGCCAGAAGATCACGGTTCTCAAATACTCTCTTCCTTAGCCTTGAGAAAGCCCCACTGGCACAGCTGAGACGGTGATGTATTTCATCATCTATGTTGGCTTTTGATGATATGATGCTGCCTAGGTATGGGAAGTGGTCCACATTTTCCAGTCTAGCGTTGTCGATGGAGATGTTTGGGGGTGAGACTGGAGTACTGTTTGGTGGTGATTGATGGAGGATTTGGGGGTTTTTTTATATTGATTGTTAGTCCTAGCTGTTTGTACGCCCTCGTGAAGGCAATCAGTGTACACTGTAGGTCCTCTTCTGAGAGGGCTACAAGGGCGTTATCGTCTGCATACTGTAGCTCCATAATGGATATGGTGTTCGTTCGACCTTTGGCCCTAAATCTGTTGATGTTAAAAAGTCGCCCGTCAGTTCTGTACATAATCCGAACTCCATGGGGAAGATGTTTGTCCATGAGATGTGTGTATATATATATATATATATATATATATATATATATATATATGTGTGTGTGTGTGTGTGTGTGTGTGTGTGTGTGTATGTATATATATGTTAATATATGTACTAGTGTATGTATGTGTATGTATATCTATTTGTATAGGTATGTATATATGTATGTGTGCATATATTTTTATCTATTTATTTATTTATTTATTTATTTTTTGTGTATATATATTTATGTGTGTTTGTATGTATATACGTATATATATATATATATATATATTTGTGTGTATGTATGTATGTACATGTATATGTATATATGCATATATATGTATGCGTATAAGTGCATATATATGTATGTGAAGGTATATGTAGGTAATTTTATGTGTATGTATATGTGCATACATGTGTACGTATATGTATGTGAATATGTATGTATATGTGTGTATGTATTTCTTTGTTTTTAGATATGTGTATGCATATATATGTATATGTGTGTGCATTTGTATATATATGTTTGTATATGTTTGTATGTATGTGTCATATGCATTGTGTATGTATGCATGTATGTATGTATGCACGGATGGATGGATGGATGGATGTGTGTATGTTTATGGGTATGTATGTGTATGTGTGTATATGTGCATACATGTGTACGTATATGTATGTGAATATGTATGTATATGTGTGTATGTATTTCTTTGTTTTTAGATATGTGTATGCATATATATGTATATGTGTGTGCATGTGTATATGTATATGTTTGTATGTATGTGTTATATGCATTCTGTATGTATGCATGTATGTATGTATGTATGTATGCATGGATGAAAGGATGGATGGATGGATGTGTGTATGTTTATGGGTATGTATGTGTATGTATGCGTGAGTGTATATGTGTGTGTGTGTGTGTGTGTGTGTGTGTGTGTGTGTGTGTGTGTGTGTGTGTGTGTGTGTGTGTGTGTGTGTGTGTGTGTGTGTGCCAAGGGCCGTCTTCAATGTCATGTGTGCTTGAGCGTGCGAATTCGCTGGAAGGACTAAAAAAAAAAAAGGTTATCTTCGGGCTCATAGACTTTCAGTGACTGAGGGAGTGGCACTCGGCTGACAAGACGTTGCAATCATATATATATATATAATAAACCTATGGAAATTGGAAATTAGATCAATATCTAAATAGATAAAATCACAAATTTATATGTGTGTGTGTGTGTGTGTGTGTTTTGATACGTATTTATGATAAAGCATATGTATGTTTTCGTATACTTTTTTTACTTAGGAATCACGACGTACCAACGTCCGAAGGCCACTCGAGGATAAAGGTTAATGAACGCAAGGTGGTGGTTTAGTAATCACTAATAGTTTAAATTGGCTTAACAGGAACTTGTTTACATTGGATTTGAAAACAACCATGTTGTATTAAACTTGGAAGCAGTCAGATAGGAGGTGAGGAAAACCCATATAGAGTAGTTATAGCTAGTCGAGTGTTTTTTGTGAAAGGTTTGCAAAGGAGACCGTAGATCGGAGTTCAGTCGAGCGCATGCTATGAAAATAGCGATTGTTGATAGTACGTGTGTATGTAAATTCGTGTAGTTTACACGTGAGTACATGTTATAGATCTATATATAGATGTGTGTATGTATATGTGTGTGGGGTATACGTAGATAGTATATGTACCTGTATTTATGTGTATATATATATACATACGTATTTATGTGTGTGTATGCGGATATGACAATGCATGTGCATGCATATATGAGTACAATCAACATATGTATATGAAGTTTTAAATTTAATTTTACTTTTTCCATTTTCATTGGGTTTTTTGAAGGGTGTTGTTTTTTTTATTATTATTAAGACAGATGTCTGAAGACACTTTATTTTACATTTTTTTTAATAAATTGAAAATTAAATGAATTATTTCCCATTTAAAAAGCTTGAAATCATAGCCAAAGTTTAACATCGTTCTAGCGTGAATAAGTCTAGACAGACGCTGAAATTTGTCAGAGATGTCATCCCACTTGGGTTTTTTTCTGGGTCATGCCCCCCCCCCCCCGATATTTCTTCCTGATTTCTCGTTTCTTTTTTTTTCACTCTGTATCTTTTTCAAGCTTGTATCCCCATCTTTTTCTTGTCTGAAAATCTCAATTCCTCTACCTGTTTTTCTCTACTGACTTTCTTTCTTTATTTCTTTCTTTTATTTTTTTCAACTCTATTTTATTGTTACCCTCTTTCTTTTGCTCTTTTTTTTCCTTTTTTTTTTATCCTACTTTCTAATAAATGCGAATACCGTTATATCTTTCTAACTTTTGAAGTCAGATGCTAACCTGACTGGCTCTTTTCATTTGAAAAGGCCCTTGAAGGGTTGAAATAAACTGATAATAGAATTGGGCTAAGTTTGTGTTGTGTTTGTTTTTATGAATATATATATATGTGTGTGTGTGTGTGTGTGTGTGTGTGTGTGTGTGTGTGTGTGTGTGTGTGTGTGTGTGTGTGTGTCTGTGTCTGTGTGTCTCTGTGTGTGTGTGTGTGTGTTGTGCGTGTGTGTTTATATATATATATATATATGGAGAGAGAGAATAAATGACAAAACGTTTTATTTCAAAATTCATGATGTTGACCATCTTATAATTTATTCCTTTAATTCAGTTGACTTATACGATTCTTGACAGTATCTTTTTCGTAGCGCAAAATCAATCACTTAATTTCTTCTGATGAGTTAAGGACATAATAGATTCACTGATTTCTTTTGCTCTTTTTTTTCCTTTTTTTTTTACCCTACTTTCTAATAAATGCGAATATAAATAAATAACATATACAAACATATATATACAAATGCACACACATATACATATATATGCATACACATATCTAAAAACAAAGAAATACATACACACATATACATACATATTCACATACATATAACGGTATTCGCATTTATTAGAAAGTAGGGTAAAAAAAAAAGGAAAAAAAAGAGCAAAAGAAATCAGTGAATCTATTATGTCCTTAACTCATCAGAAGAAATAGCAACAATCAATCCGTCAAAAGGAATTGAAATGTAATTTGACATGATTAAAATCCGAAAATTGGAAGAGAAGCTGCAGATACCTTTATATTTTTCCATTACGCCATATTGAATTTTCATATATATATATATATATATATATATATATATATATATATATATATATATATATATATATATATATAAGGAACAAACAATAATATTAAATGAATGATGGAGAATAAAAATTATTTATAACTTTATTATATAATCAGAACAATAAGGAAAAGTTAAAGGAAAAATTATTAAAAAAAAATTAAATTTTCTTTTACTTAATCTTCCCCTGAATTGTTCCTATTGCATTGATGATATAATAAAATGATATATAAATGATATTCTTCATCTTTCATTTTAATATGATATATATATATGTATATATATATATATGTGTGTGTGTGTGTGTGTGTGTGTGTGTGTGTGTGTGTGTGTGTGTGTGTGTGTGTGTGTGTGTGTGTGTGTGCGCGCCGCGCGTGCGTGTATGTGTGTGTGTGTGTGGTAATTTCATTTATATGTGACATATGATGAAACGTTTTTTAAAAAGAGAGGTATAAATGTTTCTCTTTCGGGCTGAGGGTAATATAAAATTTTAAAACGAATTCACTTGAGTTGAAATAGAAATTTAAATACGCAATTCATTTCTTTGTTTAACATTCGTTTTGGTTTCGATGATCCTCTTCACAGAACGAGTGAAATATTTTTCACAGTCGTTTGACAAACTGAAGAACCTTTAGAGAATTTTACCCATTGTATGTACGAAAGTAGAATATAAACAGACTTAACCCCGACTAAGGAGCGGGAAAGGGACGACTAATATTAAGAGTCAGAAATCGACTTAAATCCGAAAGCGACTCAATAGGCGACTTAATGCAATTACCAATAATTGTTGTTGTTGTTGTTGTTGTTATTATTATTATTATTATTATTATTATTATTATTATTATTGCAATGAAATTATTTTTCTTTATTCTTTTTTTATGGTTTCATCTTTGTTCTTTTTTTATGCTTTGACGTTGGACTAACCCTAACCATTAACCCTTAATCCGCTCAAGGCGGGATAACACACGAGCTGGAATTAAGAGCTTTGCGTTTGGACCATTCCTACAAGAGAAGTGAATCGAGCAGATTAAACATGAAAAAAAAAAAAAAAGAATCGAATGCTTCATTTCCAAGCATGCGCAGAAAGAAAATGATTTTTATCCTTTCGACTATCATTCTTTACATCTCTTTCCGATTTTTCGTTCTTTCTCTTGTTCATTTCTCGTTCCTTCCTCCATTATGTTTTTTTTTTCATTAGTTATTCTTTTTGCTTTCTGATTCTTTGTACCTTTTGTAGTTTTCGTTTCGTTTCTTAATTCATTCATTCAATTCTTCCTTTATTTTTTTTTGTTTTTATCCTTTCTTTCTATTGTTTCTTTTCTGTCTTTTCTTTCTAATTTGATCAATTCACCTACCTTTCTTTTATTTTTTTTTACTAGCAAGGACACTTAACGTTGCCCAGGATTTAATGAGGATTAACGGATATTCCACAATTCCAATACTTTTATTTTCTTCATTGAAATCGGCGAAATCGCTCATTTTTCAATCAAATCGATTTAGCATGTGCTCTAGTCAGGGATCCACCACTGTGCACCGTGAGGAAGCTTCATATTCCTCCCTGCAGTTACTTAGTCCGTAATACAGTGCAGCCAGCATTGTTCTGGAGAGAACCTAATATTAATTTTATAAAATTATTTTTATATGATGGTTTGAATTAAAGTTTAAAATGAAAGTCTAGTATCATGGTTAAGTTGTGCTCTAAAGAAAACCACTCATTTCGAACGTTCCACCGTTTTATGAGAGAACTTAATGTTGGTTTTATACTCCGGGACCATCTGCTTGCGTAGTAATTAAACTTATCAAATGCACTTCTGATATTAGGATGTATAAGGGTGTTAACATTAGCCAATATCGGATTGTTCCTTTTTTTAATCGTGTTTTTTTTTATTATCGATTAATAATAATACTTATCGACGGAATCCCAATACAAAACCTATCTAAGAACACTTCCAAGCACATAAAGTACATTTGTAAATTTCAAAAATCTCGGTCAAGCTGTTTCGGGGTCCCTACTCACATACAAAGTGCGTTTTATATATAAGTACAGATTTTCATTACTTTCCATTATTTCTTCATCATATTTTTTTGATTTTATTTATTGATTTCCATCTTATTTTTCTCATTTCTTTCTTTATTTTTTTATTTTAATCCATCATTTTATTTTTTCAGTCTTTTTTATTTTCTTCCATTTTTTTATTTTCTTTCGTCATTTTTTATTTCCATCCTTTTTTATTTTCCTCTTTCGTTTTTTTTTATTTTCTTACATTTTATTTACTTTCGCTATTTTTTTTTCTTTTCTTTTCATCGTTTTTATTTTTGCCATCAGTTTTTATTTTCTTATACTTTTATTTCCATTCATTTTTTCTTCCAATTTGTCTTTTATTTTTTATTTTATTTTTTTCATTGTTTTTCATTTTCTTACATCAGTTTTAATATTTTTTAAATGTTTTATTTTCTTCCATTTTTTATATTTACTTACATGTTTATTTACTTTCTTCCATTTTAAAAAAAAAATAATTTTCTTCCATTTTTTATATTTAATTCCATGTTTATTTACTTTCTTCCATTTTTTAAATTTTTTATTTTCTTCCATTTTTTATATTTAATTCCATGTTTATTTACTTTCTTCCATTTTTTAAATTTTTTATTTACTTCCATTTTTTATATTTACTTCCATGTTTATTTACTTTCTTTCATTTTAAATTTTTTTATTTTTTTTCCATTTTTAATATTTACTTCCATGTTTATTTACTTTCTTCCATTTTTTTTATTTTTCCATTTTTTTCTATCACCTTTTTTAATTTCCTTTCATTTCATATTTTCTTCCATTATTTTTGTTTCCATTCCATTTTTTATTTTCTTCAATTTTTTGTATTCTTCCATTTGTTTTATTTTCTTCTATTGCTTTTTTATTTCTTCCCCCCTTTCTTTATTTTCTTCCATTTAATTTAGTTCCTTCTGTTTTTTTGTTAATTTCTACCGTCTTTTGTAATTTCTTAAATCTTTTTTTTCTTCCGTTCCTTTTGTCTTTTACTTTTATTTTTTTCCATAATTTTAATTTCTTTTCTCCTTTAAAATTTATTCCATTTTATTTAATTTCTTTTATCTTTTTAAAATTTCTTCCATCTTTTTCAACTTTCCGTCTTTTTTAATTCCTTTATTTTTATTTTCTTCCATGTTTTAATTTTCATCCATCTTTTAAAAAAAAAATTCCACTATTGTTATTTTCTTCTATTTTTTTCAATTTTTCTATTTTTAATTTTAATTAATTCTTTTCTTCCTTTCGTTTTATTGGTTTTCACATTTATGTGCTGTTTTCATTTTGTTCTTCTATTTTTTTTATCATACACGTGTTTCATCGGATAGCCGGATATATTTTTCATATCACTAAAAAACTCTTCACAAACAAAAAGATATTCGTAAAAAACTAAACCGTCGTTGACTATTTTTAACTATTCATCTTAAATACTAATGATTATATTTCGTTTTGATACTGAGCATCATAGTCTGTTTCACTTCCAACAGCATTTCTTTCTAAACGGTCCACTTCCTTTTCAATTAATTCTGGTTTCAAATCAACATTGTTGATCATCTGTTCATTTGAAACTGACGGTAACGAAGCTATCATAATCTTCTATAATATATATATATATATATATATATATATATATATATATATATATATATATATATATATATATATATATATATGTATGTATATATATATATATATTTATATATATATATATATATATATATTTATATAATTATTTCATAAATGTTATTACATATATTTTATGTATCAATTTCCAGTATGTATTTTATGTATCATTTCAACAGTGCTCAATACGTGAGTAAAGCTTGATAGTAATTTATGAAAATATATATCAGTTAAGTTACACAGAGACGTACGCGTCGCTTGATTGATAGGGATAAATAAATAGAACTATACAAACAAAATTTTTAACTAATCATATAAAGAAAATAAAGAAAATACCATAAAAAATAAAAGGAGACATAAATATAAAGATGAAGGTAGGTACACAATCATTTTAACAGACCGACAGTCAATTATATAACAGTAGTCTTAATAGATAGATACATACATACATACATGATGATGATTGTAGCGTCTTGTCAGACTAGTGCCACTCCCTCAGACACTTAAAGTCCATGAGCCCTAACATTACTTTTTTTTTAGATGCACCGGCGAATTCACACACTCAAGCAGACATGACACTGAAGACAGTCATTGCTATACATACATATATATATACGTACACGCATACACACACGCACATATATCCATAAACATACACACATATATACATACATACACAATACATAATGCATATACATACACACATGCATACATAAATACATACACAAATACATACGCATATATACACACACATATACAAATACAAACACGCATATACATACATATACACATACAAATACGTACACGTATATGCACATATACATACACATACATTTAACTACATATATATACATATCTATACATTTATATACAAACATACACATATGCATATATGCACATACATATACATACATACACACACAAACATATATATATACATATATACACACAAACACACATAAATATATACACATATATACATACATATGCACATAGATACATATACATACACATGTACATATATAAACATACGTACACATATACGTACATACACACACGGATACATATAATGATGACAGATCAATTATTACATGCTTCCAGCATTTCAAGCCTACACGCGTCACAACTTTTTCATTGCTATAGGACTATTTTTATAGACAAATGCCTGAGGGAGTATCTATAAGAAGGGTATGTCACAGAGCTTTAGCTTTGTACGACAGCTAAGTCTCTCTCTCGATTCAAATTATTGAAATCCAGCAACAAGCAAGAGCAAGATATCCAGCAACAAGTTAAATTGCAGACCAGCTTAATGCGGGTACTGGTCCCCCGCTTTATGGTTTTTTAAATCAGAGATTTGCTTCTCCTAGAGGGGTTGCCTTCACCACGGTTTACGGAAGCCCTCTTCACCCCATATACACATGGAAATAAACACATGCATGCCCACATACATGCATACACACAGAATGCGCGCAAACATACATATGCATATACACACGCATGCAAACATAAACACATAGAATCACACACATATAAGCATGTACTTACATATGCATTCACACACGTACACATATACATACCTGTAAAATACACATGAAGGAGTGTTCCAAAAGTCATATATCCTCAATGATCAGGATGAAGGTGATGGTTACAGTTTAATGAACAAAAATATACATAGAATATACATAAAATCAGACAAAAAATCCAAATGAACAGAACAGCGTTTGAAACGGCTAGGTTTTTTTTATTTTATTTTTTTTTTTAAATGTTTATACACAAAAACTCACGCCCCAAAGGCAGACAATGATGACGAACTTCACGCATTATTTATAACTAAATATACATAGAATCAGACGAAAAATCCAAATGAACAGAACAGCGTTTGAAACGGCTGGAGCTTTTTTTTAAATAAAATACATACATACATACATACATACATACATGCATACATACATAGCAAGCTAGCTAGGTAGATAGATGAAGAAAATCGATTTAAAAATAAATTGTGAACATGGCAAATAACACTCTACCTGAGGGTTTTTTTCAAACTCCTCAGCCTAACATTCACAGGCAACAAATACACTGAGGACATTGCCAAGGCTGCTGCAAAGAAGATGAGTCCCCTCTACCGTGTTAGAGAACTACTCGCATATATTTACAAAGCTACAATTCGCCAATGCATGTTATGCTTGCCACATATTGCTGGTGCATCTACTACTAGACTCTCACTCTTGCACAATAAGTTCCACACTGTCGACTAAGCTCTAACCCCTGTCCCATCGCGGTAATGTTGCATCTCTGTGCCTTTTTTACAAGTACTTTAACGGAATGTCGTCTGGTGAACTCATAGCATCTTCCACTCGACCTACATACACCCAACCAACCAAACAAGTAGCAAAATTCAACCACTTCGTTTTTGATGTCACTAGATGCAAGAAAACTTTCTACTTTAAGTGCTAGACTTTGGATTTACTTCCCCTGATTCCTAGTTCTCTAACTGTACTAACCCACAGAAGTTTAAATGCAATATGAACACACACCTCATGGCTCAACTTCCCACAGTTTCATATAAGACAGGATCGCAAATAATTGCTCCTTGCGTCCAAATGACAATATGCGTTGTTTGGATTGAAAAAAGGTTATAACAAAATAGATAGATAGATAGATAGATAGATAGATAGATAGATAGAATTGGAGAGTCTGGTAGACCTTTGGAGAAGCTGGCAGATAGACATATGAGATAGATAGATAGATAGATAGATAGATAGATAGATAGATAGATAGATTGGGGAAATCGGTTAAAAAAACTAAAGCATTTGTTGAAACGAAAGGGAGAAAGAATAAAAAGAGAATCCATCAAGACTGATTGGGTTAAGTGGACGATGAATTTCTTGCGCTTTAAATCACTCTTAATTTTTTTCGGTTTTTGGAAGTTGAAATACGCCAGCAGGAAATAAGAGGCATCATTTTCAAACAAAAATAAGGGAAAGACGTAAAATAAACATTGAAATCGAACGAATCAGAATTAAAAATAGGTGGGGCACGGGCTAATGGTGCTAAAAGAGAGGTACAATGCAACTGCGAAAAAAAAACGACTGCAAAGAAAGCGATTACGCTGGGAAAAGAAAAAGGAACGAGCCAAGAAAATCCTTTTCTTTTTCTTTTCTTTTTTTTTTTTTTGTTTTAGAATGTGGAATAAAAGCGATGGGATTTAGGGACCCCAATAGAGTCAGAGTGTCTCGAGTGGAAGCCCTGGTAATGCAGCTTATACAATGGCCTATATTCACCTGGGACCGTCCAACGAGAAGACGCGTAAACATCTTTCATTGGGAAGGGCTTTATCCAATCAACTAGCGGCGTCTGTCGTATCAATGGCGCGCGCCGAGACTTCCATGGCCGGTTGCCAATTTTTAATCGTGTCCATTCCCAACATTCAACATCATGCAACTGATATTTAATAGTGACCAACGCTTTATCCACATTTTTTTAATAAATCAATTTTGTTAATGGCTTCATTTATAATATTATTTATAATTTAAGGTTTTAATCTCAGAAGAATATGGAGTTAGTGATGGAACGATTCCAATATTTTCCCGATTCTGATATAATTACCGATTTTGATTCTTTTTAAGGTTGTAAATATAAATAGCTACAGACGTTTTGTAATTTTCTGATTAACATAAAAATACGCGTAATATGTGGATATGTTTTCGCAAATGCAAAAATACACTTGTAGAGGGGGTGACCTATAGATTAACGTTTTACTGAGTTTCAAATTAATAAATATTCATCATTTTATTAGTAGTAACAATTAAGAATTTACTTAAACAAGAAACAAAAATACAACAATTAAAATAATCGTTTTTATGGGGGGACATCGGAAAATAAGCACATTTTTTTCCGATTCCGATACTGATTCTTATACCTAAAAATGTTACGATATTTCCTATTCAAGATTCCAATTAATCGTCCCAGTACTAATATATATATATATATATATATATATATATACATACATATATATATATATATACATATATATATGGTGTCCACATAGTCTGACTACATAATCTACAGGGTGTCCACAACACATATTGTAACCAGACTTTGTGGACACCCTTTATATATATATATATATATATATATATATATATATATATATATATATATATATATATATATATATATATATATAATACTAAAAGTCTATGGATCTTGTATGTTTGCAATCAGATTTCCGGTTTTCAACATCCGGTTGCGCATGCGTAAATAGCAACGTCTTCAATCCGTTATTCCAATTCCGGAATTTTTATATCGCTTTTAATACAAACAATTTCATTTAATTTGATCAAATAGTTTTTTGTTTTTTTTAACGGCTAAAAACATTCAACTTCGTAAAGTCTGTCGCAGTTTCAAAAAAACTTCTCCCTTTTAAAAAACAACACTCATTATTAATAGAAACAGCGGCGGTGAAAGAAAACACCTCTCACTTTCCCTCTAATAGATTTCAACACTCCTACTCCCTCTGTTTTCGTTACGTACGCGAGAAATCTTTAATTCATGTCATTATAAATAAATAATTTTATAAAATCAACCGTAGTTTTTTTTTTTTTTTTAACGGCTAAAAACATTCGGTTATCTTTCAGATGCAAGGTTCATTGTTTACTTGCGAGTTTAACGATGTAAGATTCCGTTGTACGGAAGACCAAATCGGCCAAAATGTCTATGATGTTTTTATTTGCGCTTTTCTTCGTATTTTTAATAACATTTTTTTGCACCATTTACAAGTTCTTTTTACAAATAATTTTTTTAATACTGTAATAGTAAAATAAAGATACATTTATTAATTATACGGAAAAAGTATCTCGTAATGTTTTCACACGAGATTTTTTTCCTGTTGATTTCTCTTTTTTTTTTTTTAATATTAAAATTGATTTAAAGTGATTTTCAAGCCTTTAACATGACGGAGTTTATTATGAAAACCAAATTACCGTTAAAATTAAAATAATCTTTATTAGAAATTTGTAACAAAATAACAAAATTATAAAACTATTAGATTAAAATTGAGAACTTTTAATTAAACAACGTGAACATTTTATAATGAGTGTTTTCATGAAATGTATTTTTAATAATAAAAAAAGTGAACTTTTTTTACTTAAACTTCATAAAAAAAACGTATCCAATATAGAATTTTACTAAAATAATTTTACTATTACAGTATTAAAAAAATTATTTGTAAAAAAAAACTTGTAAATGGTGCAAAAAAATGTTATTAAAAAATACGAAGAAAAGCGCCAATAAAAACATCGTAGACGTATATTATCATTTAAACAGTATATCAATTTAAATATTTAAATTCAGTAAATAAATTTAAATATTTAAATTATGGCCGAATTGGTCTTCCGTACAACGGAATCTTACATCGTTACAATCGCAAGTAAACAAGGAACCTTGCATCTGAAAGATAACCAAACATTCAACTTCGTAAAGTCTGTCGCAGTTTCAAAAAAAACTTCTCCCTTTTAAAAAACAACACTCATTATTAATAGAAACAGCGGCGGTGAAAGAAAACACCTCTCACTTTCACTCTCATAGATTTCAACACTCCTACTCCCTCTGTTTTCGTTACGTACGCGAGAAATAGTTACGTGTATGTGTGAGAGAGAGAAAAAGGGGGCGATGTAAAACTGGATAGTTAAGCGAAAGGAAAACATAAAAGTTTTTTTAAAACACTCAAATTGTACAAAAAATGTTGTAAATAGAAAAGTATTGTCTTAGTTTTAGTGACCTTATTATTAGCATATGAATACAATATTTATTTTCTGTACAATAAGTGCTTAAGCACCCGTGCTTTTCAGCGATACATATTCAATAAAATAAATTGATTAATATAATTAATCTGGATATAAGAGAGTTAGAACCTGATAAGAAGTCTCAATTAAGCAAAAGGATAACAAAAGTTTTCTTTAAAAAAAATTAATTGTACAAAAAATGTAAATAGAAAAGAATTGTCTTAATTTTATTGACCTTATTATTAACATACAAATTAAATATTTTACACAATGGGTACTGAATGTTTGCTTAAATTAAATGAAAAAAGTTACATTTTATTTTCATTTTCTATTTAAAAAGCCATTATTAACATGTGGAGAGTGTTTTTTTATTATTCTGTACTTTCAACTAACAATTTCATTTAAAAGATGATTTATCAAAATTTGAATTTAACTATAATAAGGATTATGATACCTGTTCAGTGCATATTTACCTATAAGTATGACCAACCACTTATAATTCAGTAACTGTAATTTAAAAAAAAATAACAATTATAATAAACAGAACGACTCATAGAAATCTATCTATATTCTTTTTTCATTTCAATATACTTTCATAGAAATGCTTCTGTTATGTAAAAAAAAACTATTTTCTTTATGCCACAAGTGTCACGCTCATACATGAATTCCATAGCTAATATAACGTACTGACCCAACGGGTCACGGGTGATCTAGTATTTATATATATATATATACATATATATATATATAAATATATACATATAAAAGAATTAATAGACAAAAAAACGTCTATTTATTTAATGATATATATATATATAGTAATTTATAAAATATATATGGCGATTAAGCTACATTGAATATTCTGCGTCTCATCCACTATAGGATTCGTCAGGCTTATGCGCGAATTCTGTGGTTGTTTCTTGTTTTTATATATGTTGAGGATTTCTAGTTAGCCAATCAGCTTTCTAGTATCCACCGCGCAGTAGTTATATATATATATATATATATATATATATATATATATATATATATATATATATATATATATATATCATTAAATAAAATGGACGTTTTTTTTGTTTTTTGTTTTTTTGTTTTTTTGTCTATTAATTCTTTTTTAGATCCTTTCCAACTTCCGAATGACAGTCTTCACTTCTGGCGAGAACTGGCTGATGTAATCACCGTGTTTATCAGTACTTTCCCATCTTTCAGGATTCATCGTCAGGGATAAATTAATGTTACTGGTTTCGAACAATTGATAAGGTTTTTTTTGGGGGGTGGGGGGTCTTTTAAATTTTTACCAATGAAGAAAAAAAATTATAAATTGTTCAAAACCAGTTAGATTAATTTATCCCTGACGATGAATCCTGAAGGATTGGAAAGTACTCGGACTTATGATAAATATGGTGATTACATCAGCCAGTTTTCGACAGAAGTGAAGACTGTTATTCAGAAGTTGGAAAAGATCGAAAATAGAATTAATAGAAAAAAACCGTCCATTTTATTTAATGAAATACGTCATAGAGAAAATTGCTGCCAAAAAAAAAATATATATATGTGTGTGTGTGTGTGTGTGTGTGTGTGTGTGTGTGTGTGTGTGTGTGTGTGTGTGTGTGTGTTTACCAACTATTAGTTTTCATTCCGAATGCCAAAAAAAATTAGAATCAATATACACTAATAATTTTGTTTGTTTTTAATGTTGTTTTATCTTTTTACATTTAGGCAGATGCCTATATTTTAATTACATTGCGTCTTACACGTGTTTCGTTGCGTAGCAGACGACATTTTCCTGCTATCAAAAACCACCCCATTAGGAGCAGATAGATATTTCTTCAAAACTGCAACATAGTTCAAGATATGGAATGAACGATGAAAAAAGAATTCCAAGAAAAGATGGACATATACAATCTGTAAAAACAGTAATTTCAAAGACTTACATAATTTAATTTCTATTGAAAAATTTAAAACAACGTAACTAATATCCATGCTGCTATATATATATATATATATATATATATATATATATATATATATATATATATATATATATATATATATATTAGCGGGAGGGGCGGATTTGCCCGGTCGTAAAATACGCTTAAATATGATGTTTTAATTTGTCCAGATTTCGTATATATTATAGAATCGTGATTTCCAAAGTAAAAAAAAATATGTGGGTGCCATCAGCTAGAATCGAAACTTAAAGCAAAACTGTAGCATTCAAAGCTGGTGACGTTACCACTGTACCAATGTGACACGCATATAAACTATATAAGATGAATGTACAAAATGTATGACAACTTTTTCAATTTTGACTCATTTTTGACCCCTTAACAACTATTTTAAGCGGATACAGACCCATAAAAGAACGGGCCATCAAAATCTGATCATTTGAGGGCCCTACCGTAACTTTGTGACATTTAGTTTCCATAGAGTTTGAAAATATGGAGACCGACAGACAGCCATATAGCCTTTTTATATCTATATATCTATAAAAGTGAAAGTGTCTGTCTGTCTGTGTGTCTGTTTGTGTACATTTCCCTACGCAATAACTCTCTCAATTTTAAGTCTACAGACTCTAAATTTGATATACGGGGTATTGAGATTTGGGAAAATCTTTGGGATCGTTTTTCGGCCAGAAATTTGGCTTTTAAGGGGTCAAAGTTCAACGTTTTAACCTTTGAGAACTCTACCAAACTCCTCCGCCAATTTGGGGTTTAAAACGCTTGAAATTTAAGATATAGATTGGACATGGATCTAACTTAATAACATGATTTGAGCTCAAAATAATAAATGTTAGGGGGGGGCATAATAGGGGTTAAAGTTTTTTAAAAAATTGACCTTTGCAGTCTCTACCAAATTACTCAGACAATTTCTGGTCAAAACATTTGAAATTTTACATGAACGGTGTTCAGAGATAGGGAAAGCTTTTTAATCGGTTTGGGTGGAAAATTTTTAGTTACCAATATATAAATGTATGTATGTATGTATGTATGTATGTTTGCATGTCTGCCTAAAACTTTCGACAGAGGCGAAGGATTTTCACAAGATCAGTATCGTTTTGAAGCTCGACCCTTCAGACGACAAATACCGAAAAGTTGGCTAAAAACATTCATTTCTTCACCCTCAACTGGGCACATTTCTACAGGGATGGGTCGCTTTGTTCGCCGATATTTTCAAAAGTCATCCCCTCTTTTCGATTGTCTAGCCTTAATTTAAACCTACGACGCTTCCGGTTTGACGGTGGTCGTAACAGCGAAGACGTCACGTTTTTTTGCCATTCTTTTCCTGCTTTCACGGTACGGGTTCTAGCCTTCTTTCTACTAACAATTTTTTTTTTTTTTTTTTTGCTCAACGCACACCTCCAAACACCAGGGCAACGCCGGGCACCCATGCTAGTATTAGATATATAATTACATATAAATGTAAATCTATCTAAACAACTAGTCACGATCCCGACAATCCTACGAAGTCGATGTGCCATCATTATTTTCGTCTGAATATTATGTTGATGTAAAAAAATAATTTTTTTTTTACATTTAACTTCAAATTAAAAAAACATTATTTTTGCATCAACTTAATTGGAGAAAGATTAAAAAAAAAAGAAGAGTTATAAAATCTAAGATGAATTTCTAACAAATCGGTAGATCACCGTATAATGGAATTGCTTGTATGTATATATTTATGAAAGCAGTAATCTACTAGGTGTATCAGAATTTTTGTAGGAATTTTTGACACCCCTAACACGAAACTGCAAATAAAATATAAGAACCTCGTAATTTCTCTTTTAAAAGTGGGTTGTTTATTTTCTTTATGGATTATACTTCAAAAATAAACTATTAAAGCTGTTTTAAAAGTAATAGAAAATTTTTTAAACAGTAATGAATTTTACGAACTCAATATTTTTCAATTTTTAAACTTTAAAAATCTATCAAAATTTTTCTATTGATTCTATTTTTACTATATTTTCAGGGTCAATGTGAAATTTTATGCTCTTTCCAATAAACTGAATATAATATTTTAGACAAACGTTTTTTTTTTAATTCACCCCCCCCCCATTTTCAAGTGTCTATTAAAAAGTAAATAATTAATTTACTCACCAAAGTATAATATATATATCACAAATTTACTCACCAAAGTATAATATATATATCACAAATTGAAGAAAAAAGGTCAATAAATAATATATTCAAATTTAAAACAAAAAACACGTAGTGTTTTATAAAAATTTACCTGTACAGTTCGAAATTTAAAACCTTTTTTTAAAACCACGTTGTTTGTTTTTTGTTTTGTCTTTTTTTTAATGAAACCTTGGTAATTGCTCCTTTAATTGAAAAAGAAATTAGGGCTTGAATTACATTTTTCGAGTAGTTATAAGCTTGGAAAGACAGGTGGTCGAATAATTCACGCCTCCCATTTTGAAATGTCTATTAAAAAGTAAATAATTAATTTACTCACCAAAGTGTTATATATCACAAATTGAAGAGAAAAGGTCAATAAATAATATATTCAAATTTAAAACAAAAAAAGTAGTGTTTTTTTAGAAATTTACCTATAAAGTCCGAAGTTTAAAACCTTTTTAAAAAAAAACACGTTGTTTGTTTTTTTTTTTGTTTTTGTTTTTTTTGTTGTTGTTTTTTAATGAAACCTTGGTCCTTGCTCCTTTAATTGAAAAAAAATTAGGGCTTGAATTTTTCGAGGAGTTATAAGTTTGGAAAGATGGGGTGGAATTATTCACTATTTCTCAGGAAATTTCTAACACACCTAGTAATCTACCGACAGGCATGTTTCGAGGCTCTATCTCTCTTCAGCGTAGCTTGACTGTTTCTAAGAATCGAACCCCCGGACCTTATTATAGTCCGGTGCGTAATCTATTACGCTACGAAGCCATAAATAATTTTACTGTTTATTTGGATCGCTTATATTTTTGCGGTGATTTGTTGTTGAGTTTTTAAACGATAATTCTGTTAACTTAGCGTCTTCAACTTGAATATCTTGTTTATTTAGGAAATCTCCCATATTTTTATTTGAATGTAAAAATATAATAATTTTATTTATTTATTAAAACAGTAATCTTCGGACATGCATGTTTCGAGGCCCAACCTCTCCTCAGCGTAGCTTTACATATATATATATATATATATATATATATATATATATATATATATATATATATATATATATATATATATATATATGCAAGTTTGTCTCTGTGTGTGAGTTCGTTCCTTATAGACTCTGAAACGGGTGACTATATTTCATTTAAAATTTACATTATCGTCCCATCCTTAGGAACGTAGATATATATATATATATATATATATATATATATATATATATATATATATATATATATATATATATATATAAAATACTAGGCGGAAGTTTCTCGAGAGCTCTGTCGGCTATCATCTCATCAGGAGTAAATCGATAGCAATCTAAATAATATTGTAACGAAAATAAAGAGTTCTATTGGGGAACTTATTAAATGTGCCAACGTACGGGGACATTAATTAAATTTATTTACGTTTAAAAACGATTAAAAATATTGGCACAACGAGGGAGAAAAAAAAAGCGGGAGAAAAAATTCAAAGTTCCCCAAAGAGAAACAATGCGTTTGATGTTTCTTTTTGCCGGCACAAAGAAGGTTGACGCACCGCGATGGAGACGGCCTCCAAAAATCTTTAAATGGCTTTTGGAGTCCGCTCTATGTAGCACCTCGAACCAATCTATTTTATATCTATCGGCACAGCACGGGTTGTCAACCAAATGCTGGCCAATAGCAGAGTCCAAGGCTGCAGAAGGAGGGAGACCACCAAACCCCTTGGACTCCTTCTGCAGCCTTGGACTCCTTCTGCAGCCTTGGACTCTGCTATTGGCCAGCATTTGGTTGACAACCCGTGCTGTGCCGATAGATATAAAATAGATTGGTTCGAGGTGCTACATAGAGCGGACTCCAAAAACCATTTGAAGATTTTGGAGGCCGTCTCTATCGCGGTGCGTCAACCTTCTTTGTGCCGGCAAAAAGAAACATCAAACGCATTGTTTCTCTTTGGGGAACTTTGAATTTTTTCTTCCGCTTTTTTTTTTTCTTCTCCCTCGTTGTGCCAATATTTTTAATCGTTTTTAAACGTAAATAAATTTAATTAATGTCCCCGTACGTTGGCACATTAAATAAGTTCCCCAATAGAACTTTTTATTTTCGTTACAATATTATTTAGATTGCTATCGATTTACTCCTGACGAGATGATAGCCGAAAGAGCTCTCGAGAAACTTCCGCCTAGTATTTTATTTAAAACTATATACAAATTCTGTACCTCTAAACATTTATATATATATATATATATATATATATATATATATATATATATATATATATATATATATATATAAGTTTGTCTCTGTGTATGAGTTCGTTCCTTATAGACTCCGAAACGGGTAACTATATTTCATTTAAAATTTACATTATCGTCCCATCCTTAGGAACGTATATATATATATATATATATATATAGAGAGAGAGAGAGAGAGAGAGAGAGAAAGAGAGAGAGAGAGAGAGAGAGAGATAGATGTTTTCTAATTGAAGATAACCCAGGGGTAACTTTCTTTCCTAATGTAGTCAAAGGTGGCTTCATGGGGGATCGAATCCTTGGACCAGTGGCACTTTCTACTTCTTGCACCGATGACTGCGAAAGCATGAGACATTAGTGTCTGTAAGTATATATATATATATATATAATTATTAGATACCTACATACACTAGTGTTTCATCCTTTCGGGAATCATCAGGGCATAAACACCAGTCGATCGATTCGAACCCGACAACAGAGGCCATCTCTGGCTTCATTAGCAAGGACCTAATCCATTCAGCTACCGTTAACCGCGAGAAATGCTGTAGAAATTTAAACATTTATTTTTTAAATGTTTTTTAACGTCTGTCAGGATGATCTAATCATTATATAATGATCTGCGTATAAGTGCTAAATTGACACTTATATATATATATATATATATATATATATATATATA
The DNA here is from genome assembly GCF_053919585.1 of Euprymna scolopes. Classification (NCBI taxonomy): domain Eukaryota; kingdom Metazoa; phylum Mollusca; class Cephalopoda; order Sepiida; family Sepiolidae; genus Euprymna; species Euprymna scolopes. The sequence goes on from NC_136487.1 coordinate 21,802,412, forward strand.
TATATATATATATATATATATATATATATATATATATATATATATATATGATTATTTGTACTCACTGGGATTTCTGACACTGATTCACTGGTAAACAATTTTTTATTTTTTTTCTTTGGCAGACCATCTAGGAGTGTTTTCTGGGGGTTTGAAGGTCGCTGATTACGAATATAACATTGGTTTTGCCAGATTGGCTCTAGTTTAGAAGATACTGATAGCCCCAAATAAGCCTAAACTGCTAAAATTCTCCCTGAAATACTTCAATATAGAAGCAGTAAATAATAATTTTCTGATATTATTGAATCATTATAATGATTATGTATATATTGAAGTATTTCAGGGAGAATTTTTATATAATTATTTATATAGGGAGAATTTTTATATAATTATATACTGTAATTACTTAATAGCATGTTCCATAAATATAGTTGCAGTATAAATTAAACAGTAATTAAGAATTTTCTTTTTAATTCCACAGTTGAAAATGAGTTCCAGAGAGAAAATGAGTTCTTCTAGAAGATGTTGCAGATATGAACCAGATGTCTTTTGTTACATCTGCGGACAGTATATGATGGCACAACAAAAGAGGAATATTACAGACTTTGTCAAGAGGGCGTACAAAGCATACTTCGATATGATACTTGGTGACCAAGACAAGTCTTGGGCCCCACATATGGTGGGCAAAACCTGTGTAGAAAGTCTCCGCGGTTGGACCAACGGTAAGCTGAAGTTGAAGTTTGCTGTACCAATGGTGTGGAGAGAGCCCAACAATTATTTTGATGACTGCTACTTCTGTCTCAATGCCATGACGGGGTTTAACAAGCACAAGAAAGCAAATTGGCAGTATCCGAGCCTGGATTCTGCTATCCGTCCTGTTGCGCACTCTGAGGATCTACCTGTGCCTGTTTTTACCAGTTTGCCTGAAATCGATGAAACCGAAGAGATTCCAGCTGATCTTTCAATATCAAGTGATGATAGCTGTAGTGACTATGAAGAACCCTCAAATGGCCCTCAGCTTTTCAATCAATCTGAACTTAATGACCTAGTGTGAGACCTTTGTTTGTCGAAGGAGCAGTCTGAAGTTCTTGCATCACGACTCTAAGAGAAAAACATTCTTGATTCTGGCACAAAAGTAACATACTATAGGACAAGGGAAGGCAGCTTGCTTCGTTTCTTTTTTAAAGAAGACGACCTGGTCTTTTGTAATGACGTTTCTGCACTTCTTAACTGCATGGGAATCTCATCATATGACCCAGCAGATTGGCGTCTCTTCATAGATAGCTCGAAAGCAAGTCTAAAAATTGTACTTTTGCACAATGGCAATAAGTTTGCTCCTGTACCAATTGGCCATTCTACCAAGATGAAAGAAGAGTATGATGCTATCAAATTTGTTCTTGAAAAGCTGAATTACAACACTCATAAATGGCTGATTAGTGTGGACTTGAAAATGGTGAATTTTCTGCTTGGTCAGCAAAGTGGGTACACAAAGTATCCCTGCTTTCTTTGTTTGTGGGATAGCAGAGCAAGAATCCAGCACTGGAGAAGGGAGAACTGGCCAGAAGGAGAAAGTCTCGAAGTCGGCACAGCCAACGTCATCAATGAGCCTTTGGTACCCAGGGATAGAATCATCTTCCCTCCATTGCACATAAAACTAGGGCTCATGAAGCAGTTTGTTAAGGCGTTGAACAAGGATGGGGATTGCTTCAAGTACATATGCAGGCAATTTCCAGGTCTTTCCATCGAAAAAGCTAAAGGTGGCATCTTCGATGGACCTCAGATTCGAACGCTCATGAGGGATTCTGACTTCACTAATCATATGAACACGGTTGAGTTAAATGCTTGAGTGTCCTTCACAGATGTAGTGACAAACTTTTTGGGAAATCACAAAGCTGACAATTACAAGCAATTGGTCCGTAAGATGCTTACTGCATACGGAAAACTAGGGGCAAATATGAGCATTAAAGTTCATTTCTTGTTTAGCCACCTCGACAGATTTCCTGGTAATCTTGGTGATTACAGTGAGGAGCAGGGAGATTCCATCAAGACATCAAAACAATGGAAGAGAGGTATCAAGGCAAATGGGATGAGCACATGATGGCAGACTACTGCTGGAACCTTTTGAGAGACTGCCCAAAAGTTGCTCACAAGCGAAAATCGTATAAACGTCAATTTTAGTTTTGTGAATAAAATATTGTTTTGTGTGTTCATTGTAACTAAGAATCTAGTGTATAATGCTTTGCATTAATTTATGATATATAACTGGTTATGTAAATGTTTTTTTTCACTTGGAGAATTAAAATTCAGCAAATTTTTTGTATATCCTCGAAATCTATGAAAAGTGTTCAGTTATAGGATAAATGAAATGATGTTATATCTAACTTAACTTGTTAGATTGAGATTTTACACTGTCTTTGTGGTTTAAGATTATCATAAAAATCAATATCTGACATTTATGCACTATTTAGCCGTTTTTTTGTACGTTTAGCTATGGTCGCGAATGAGTGATTTCAGACAAACGACCCCCCTGTGATATCTCAAAAACTAGAGCCAATTTGAAAAAACTAATATCAGATTCGGATTCAGCGCCCTTGAAAACCCCAGAAACCAGTCTTACTTTGCCTGCCTAAAATATTGTGTTGACCAGTGATCATCATAGCTTACTGACTGACAACGACAGATGGTATTCTCTGGAGTCTAGGTGACAAAAACTTTCCTCGATTTCTAGTACTCTCCACCTCTTTCAAATTTTCAAATGAATTTCTGTAATCGCAACATCCACTTATCACTAAAATTTCGAATAATCAACATTAATATTCTCTGAAATTTGGATGGTAATAATCTTCTTCAACATCACAGTCCTCCAGTGGAGTCTGGCTAGTGCTTTCTCTCCTCGATCTTTTCATCTTCCTTGATCCTTCCTGACTATTTAGTGCCAGTTCATCTCGACAATAGAATTGGGTGGGGGCGTAGTTATTTACAATTTTACGGTTCCAGTTTTCTTTTTTCTATGCGAGATTCCGTTGTCTTTTTGCCTTACTTCTATTGCAGTTTCCGTTAGTTAGCGTTCATAGCTCATGTCGGTTAGTTTCTACATGCAAGCGTTTTACTTCAGATTTCTGCTATTTTCAACATTAGCGTCTGCTTTATAGTCTGAGGTTTACTCTTGATTCCGAATGTTTATAGTCTTTTATCCATGTTCTTTGGGACTGTTCCAAGTGCTCCTATAATTATTAATATTCTATTGATTTTTTAATGTTTCATATTCTCTGTTCTCTGACAAATTCTGCTTATTTATTTTGCTTTTATGTCGCTTTAAAATTATGATCTGTTGTTGGCATCAAAAATCAAAATTTGTCAGTTTCTTTCTTTCTTGTTAATCATTATGGCGTCTGGTGTCATTGCTTAAATGAGTTTATCCGGTTGCACCTCAATTTCCAAAATGATTTTTGTGTTTCGTTTTTCAATACTTTCTCCAATTTGTGCTTATGCCATTTGTCCGCATATCCGAAATGCAATCGTTTGCAGAGTTCGCAGTGTTCTGCCTTCCCTACGCAGCCGCACCTACTCTTATAATTTTGAGCTAGTTTGCTGTATTCACTTATTATGAAGTACTACCAGCAACACGAACATAACATTGTTTGTTATGATTAAGCAATCAATGATAATGACCTGTGCGATAACTTCTAGTGAATAGTCAATAATTTTTATATGTGTTTATCATATGACGGTGATTTGGTGGTCAACGACACAGACTGACGACCTCGATGTGCCAAGTTCGAATCCATTTCGTTCCACAAAAATCACTTTCACCTAGGATATTGGCAACCATCACGTGGTCCCTCCCGTAATCCTTACGGTCTTTCTAGAAATAATCCTTTTTATAAATAATCGTTTCTAGAAATAATCGGGGAAACCAATGCCAAAAATAGAATCTTTAAATTCATACTATACGATGATGATCTTTCACATATATTAAAAAATGAAATCGTCCGCAAAGGGAATGGTGATTAATATGATGTCACTAAGGTGAGAAAAAAATCCGGCTTTATTAATGAAAACTTGAATTACTACGAAATCAAATGTTATTGTACTATTGACTAAAACAGAGCGATTTTAAATCAATACATTTCAAAAGGTAAAATTCGATTTTTTTTTTTTAATTATATTTTCACCCCAAACAAGCCCATTTTGGTGTAGGGGGCTACTATCAGGGGCAACAACTACTGGGGTACTATGTTGGGATTTGGGCAGCAAGATATCGGTTCACGTTACACTTGAACTTTTGCATGTCAGTACAGTTGGGGAAGCAGGGACCTGAAATGGAATTCCAGAGTCTAGCGGTTCTGGGGAAGAAACTACTGGAGTAGAAAGATCTTTTACATCTAGGGATCTCTACTGTGTGGGGTGGTCTTGGCTGCCTGTCGGTTTTGTCGAGGGTGTCTACGTCGTGGGGGCACGTGTCTGCAGTTCGCCAGAGCATTCACCATTAAAATACTTGTAGAACAGGCAGAGGGATGAAACATTTCGTCGATGGGACAGAGGCTGAAGCTTAGATGCCAGTTCAGGGTCTATCATTTTGGCGACTCTCTTTTGAACCTTGTCTAAGAGCGAGAGACTAGTAGTAGATGCACCAGCCCAAATGTGACAGTAATACTCCATACATGGGCGAATAGAGGTACAGGATACTTTCGGGTGTTAGTAGTTTTCTAGCACGATAGAGAGAGCCTACCTTTTTCGCAGCGGCCCTGGCAATGCTTTCAATGTAATTGTTCCAACTCATGTTTCCTGTAAACGTTAGGCCAAGCAGTTTGAAAGATGTACTCTCAGATAAAGAGTCATTGGCCATTGCTATTGGTGGTAGAGAAGGTTTCTTGTAATTATTGAAGGAAACTAGTTTAGTCTTGGCAGCATTGAATGTGACCATCCATTTATGTCCCCATTCCACTACAGACTGGAGGTCATCCTCTAGTGTTTTTGCTATTTCTTTAGATATGTGTTCATTTGTTTTCCTGTCATGCCTGTTATAGAGTGTCAGCATATATACCCATCTAAGAGGCAATTTTGTCGGGGAGGTCTTAATGAATATTAGGAACAATACAAGTCCAAGGATAGACCCCTGAAGCACTACCACATTTATATTCATATTGTTTAGATGTACGACCGTCGTGGACAATATGGATTTTTCTCCTATCTCAGAAGGATTTAATTATGTTAAGTATTCTACCGGTGATACCGTATGATTTAATTTTCCTGAGGAGACCCTCATGCCATACGCTGTCAAAAGCCAAGGAAAACTACTTTAGCGGCAAGAAGGCAAGAAGGCAGAGAATATTAATTATTTGAAAAATAATTTAATTACTGCAATTTTAAAAAAAAATACGTAGAAACATGTTCGTTTCATTTATTTTAGTTGACATCGATAATGATAATCGAAAAAGAAATAATCATATCACCATTAGAGATATTTTCCGTTATCTCACTCCAAACAAGGTACAGTGCTAGTTTGACATAAGCGACCACTTATTGGAACCAAATTACAGGGATACTATGTAGGAAGTTGAGCAGCGGGATGTCTGTTCACATTATACTTGAACTTTTACATGTCAGTGCAATCGGGAAAGCGGGAAGGAACTCCAAAATCTAGCAATTCCAGTAGCAATTTGAGTAGAAGGCATCTAGGAGTCTCTACAGTAAAGTGATGAGATTTTGCTGCTTGTCGGATTAGTCGGGAGTATTTACGTCGAGGGAGTACAAGTGCTTTGAATTAATCAGGGCATATTCCAATTAAATGCTTGTAAAACAGGAATAGGGGTGCAATATTCTCGCAAGAGACTAGTGACAAATGTACCAGCCCAAACAACAATACTCCATGTATGGACGAATCGTGGCTTTGTAGAAATACAGGATACTCTCAGGTATGAACAACCTTCTAGCATGGTAAAGAGATCCCACCTGATTCGCAGCAGCTTTTTTAATGACCCCATTGTATTTTGTTCCAATTCATGTTTCATGTCAATGCTAGGCCGACGAGCTTGAACGAAGTACTTTTGAGCATTGTATCATTAGCCATAGCAATCAGTAGTTGAGAATGTTTCTTGTAATTATTAAAGGGAAAAAGCTAATCTTGGCAGCATTGAATGTTACCATCCATTTATGATCCCATTCCACTACAGACTGGAGATCTTCCTCTAAGCTTTCAGTCATTTCCTTGGATGTGTATTTATTCGTTTCCTCTCAAGTCTGTTATAGAGCTTGGTGTCATCAGTAAAGATGCCATGGAATACTAAAGGTGCAAGAATCCAACCTTGTGACACACCTGCAATTATATTATCAAACACAACCTGGATTCTTCTCTTGTTTAAGAAGGATTTGGTTATGTTAAGTATCCGTCTAGTAATACCATATGATTTAATTTTTATGAGAAGACCATCGTGCCAAATTATGTCAAAGGCTTTAGATATATCTAGGGCTATTGCTCTAGTTTCTCCTGCCTTATCCAGTGCGTGGTATATACGTTCGGTGATTACAGTTAGGATAACTGCAGTAGACCGGGCTTACTTAAATCCGTGCTGTTGGTTGGAAAGAAGTTTATTATCTATGAGAGGCAGACATGTGCTTGATTGAGTAAGGACTCAACTGGAACTGGAACAATTTTCCAGAAGTCGGGAAATCAAAATTCGATAAGGCATTTATTGAAGAGTTTGAAGAGAATTAGGGCAACATTGGCGGAGCATGTTTTTGATAGTATAGCAGGGATGAAATCAGGCCTCCACACCTTCAAGGTGTCCAGGGTTTTTATGACTTGGGAAGAGATGTTTAGATAATCGAGCGTTCCATCTATCAGAAAATGGAAATTTGGTAGAGGGGGTTGTTGGGGTTGAAGTGGGGCAACCGTCAAGCAATCAGGTTTGCCTTTTCGGTTGCCATGCAAACAACTGCAAGGTTGTTGAGTAGTGGGGGAATGGTCGATTCCTCATTATTAACCACATTCTTATAAATTTTCCAGAAATTGCGAGTTCCTAATTTTTGTGACCTAATTCATTTTATGATGACTCCGGTATGTCTTCTCTTGGTTGTGGCTATTTCACTCTTACAATTATTTCTAGCGTCTATATACTTTTGCCCATTTGTACTGGACTTCTGCCGGAGAAGTTTGCGTTATGCATGCTGCCGTTGAGCTATGGCAGTTGCACATTATTTTTTTATTTCAAACGGAATATTATTATTAACAGTAAATTATAATATAATTTAATTCATTGGAATGTTCATTGAGATGATTATTATTTATTCATTTCTTTATTCTCAGCGTTTAGTTGTTGTTTCGTGACGTTTCGGTCGACTATTTTTCTGGCCTTTGTCAGGTGATAACTTCTGGGCCCGTGGCGCAGTGGATAAAGACGTTGAATCTCTACAGTCCAGGTAAGCATTGTCTGAAGATAACGGTTTCAATCCTACCCCAAGCCGGTCAGAGGATTAGTTGGCCAAAACGTGGTGAGACGAAAAAACAACTATGGAAGGCAGTAACTGCTGAGAATGCAGTTAGGAGATTCAAAGTTCCTATCCCGTCGCGATTACCACCTGACGAAGGCCGGAGGAATAGTTGGCTGATACGTCATGAAACAACAACTAAAAGGTGAGGATAATAGTCGGCAATAAATGAGTAAATTATAAATATTGTTATCGAGACCAGATGAATAATTGGCCAAAACGTAATGAAACAACAACAACTATGAAGTTGGGGATAGCAGTCTGCAAATAGATAAATAAATAATTTACTCATTTAAAAGGATTCCAATAAAAAATTAAGAAATAAAATAAAATTGTTATCGAGGTTTCGATGATGATGCTACTTCTGCTGCTGCTTCTATGCTGCTGTTGTTGTTGTTGCTGGTGATGGTGGTGGTTGTAATAATAATAATAATAATAATAATAATAATAATAGATGGGGGCTTTTTGCCATATTGATAGTTCAATACGGTTAAATTTGACTCTTTTATGGATATATGTGTGTGTGTGTGTGTGTGTGTGTGTGTGTGTGTGTGTGTGTGTTTGTGCGTGTGTTATTCCTTGTTAATCACTATAAACCCCTAACTGTGCATAAAACGGATACTATAATACGTAGTTAGCTGCACTTTATCATAATTTATTTGGCAGAAAGCACTCCTCCTTAGCCAAAGCGCTATGATTTTTGTCCGTTTTTAACAGGCGAAAGTTTCATTATTATTATTATTATTATTATTATTATTATTATTATTATTATTATTATCATTATCATTATCACTATTATTATTATTATTATTATTATTATTATTATTATTATTATTACAATTACTACCAACGGCAGCGGCGATACCCTGTAGGAAGACTGCAATGTTTTCGATAACAATATGTATAATTTATTGTTAATAGTATTCAGTTTGAAATAATAAATGTCAATCAGGATGAATTATGCAGATAAAATGGAGGAAATGCCATATCAATTTTAAAATAGTGTGAAGCAAACGAGAAGAAAGATAGACAAAGAGAAAATAGATAAGGAAAAAGAAAGTGAAATTGAGAGTGTAAGACAACGACCGGGAAAGAAAGAGTGAAGAAAGAGAAAGAGAGAAGGAGAAAGGGATATGAAGAGAGAATAAGGGACAGAGCGGGAAAAACATGCTATAAAGAGAAAGATAGAAATAATTCGAAAGTGCAAAAAAAAAACGAGATAAAGGGGAATGAAAAAGAGGGTGAGGGTATATAAAAGAAGAAGAGACGAAAATAAAAGCAGAGAAAGAGAGAGAGAACTTAGACAGAGAGAAAGAGATAAAAAAAATGGAGAGGGGGAATTAAATTTGTTATTAACAAAAACAGAGAGAAAGAATGGAGGGAGGTGTAGCAATTGTGAATACAAATCAACGTGCGTATTAGATTGTTAGAGAGGGAGAAGGAGAGCAGAGGTTTAAGGGGAAGGGAAAGAAAGAAGAGGAAGAGAAGGGAGAAACAAGAAGAGAGAGAGGGGTAAGAGGAGAATGGATTAAAATTATAATAGAAAGAATGAAGAGGAGGGGAGTATTTGTATAAACAAATCAACGCGCGTATTCGATTGTTATTCCCGCCTCGAAAGACGACGAAACCATTTTTTTCTAAATGACATTGGTAAGGTCTCTTTTCAGAAGGAGTGTGCCGACCACAAGTCCAACATGAAGCCTTTGCTCAATTGGCCATTTCTTTCCTGCCAATAGGGGTAGCTGTGCTGCTCATCACTTCCCGAATTACAATGCCACCATCTTTTGATTTATTCTGGTTTCTCTTCTTTGCCTTTTTTTTTTCTTTTATTAGAATTCATTTCCTAACTCCCGTGATCTTCATTTTTTAATGTTGTTTTTGGGAGTGAGATCCGACAAAAACTGGCCAACGTTAATACTTCAGAAAATGATTGTCATCCACTCAAAAATGTTATTCTTTTGCACACGGTCCGTCGAAGAATATGAGGTCTAGAAGCGATAAACGCGACGGACAAAACGAAGGATCAATGAAGAAGTTTCGAAGATGGTCTACAAAGATAAGGGCGATCATAATGTATAGTGCGATAATTCTGGATAGAATGAAGAAGCGTACTACCCGTCAAAAATAACCACAGCACTTATGCATGTTCCAGTTGATTTTTACCTCGTCTTTTCTAGTAGCTCCCAATAATGTAGTAGTGAAAAGACAGGAGATATTTTTGTATATGATCCTGACCATTGAAAGGCGTTGATTCGCCTACTGTTGTGGTGTGTCACCATACGGATAATAATAAACTCTTCCATGTATTATAAAAACTGGGGTCATATATTTCTCAGCGTTAACGCACCAATTATGTGCGATTCTCGCACTCGTGGTAGTCGGACTAACGTATACCTACACTATTCATTTCCTTTTCTGTTTAATATGTGTTATTACAGAGTTGTCTTTTTCTTTAGGATCCTCATGAGACCACAACACCTACTAACAACAGTTCCGACCGTTCTGTATGATATCTGGACATAGTTATCTAATTTTCTTGCAAAAGTCATCGCGGATTATCTGTGGGAACTGGCCAGATATACACATCCTTGTAATGTCTCATATTTATTGTTTTCGTTTTATGTGCTTGCTCTTACTTACAATTGGTCCTAAACGTGGTTTCTGGTGCCGCACGTAGGGGAAGGGGTACAATAAACTTCAGAACAAGCCGGTAAGAACGATTGAATTCACAGTAGATACGCTACTACCATTGACATTCGTCGAATTTTGGAGAAAAGTAACTTAACGCTCATTATTCGTGTCTCATTTGGAAAAAAATAGTTTTTTATGAAAATGTAACGAGTTTGAAAATACAATTTCACTTGCAGCTTTATTGGCTCGAAGTTGTCTGAGATTTTATAATGAACCACATATCCTTGCACCTAATCCATTCTTTTTTTTTTCTTTCTATTTTTTATATTTTATAATATTCAAATTTGAGAGTTGGACCGAACAGTCTATTCGTCACTGACCGGGTGTGATTGTAAATGGACAATTTTTTAACTTCTCAAGGAACGTTCAGTATTTCTCAAGAATCAATAAGGACCTTTGTGCATTACTTTTACAAACATAGTCTTTATTAAAATTACTATTCTTTATTTTGATGCTATACTAGCAGAAAGACCTGACGTTACCCGGGATTGAATGATGATTAACGAAGGTTTCACACCCTCATAATTTTATTGTCATCGAAATCGATGATATCGCTTATTTTTAATAAAATTACTTGATTGGCTCCTCTAATTGTGGGCCCATCGTGGTGCACCGGGAGAAAGTCTCAAATGCCTTCCCGTAGTGACTTAGTCCACAATACATTGCAATCTATATTGCACTGTAGAAAATCTGCACTTGGTTTGATATTTTTCATATATAATGGCTTTAATTAAAGTTAAAAATGCAAAAGTCAAATATCATGCTTCAATTGTGCTTTAAACAGAAACATTCATTTTGAACGCGCCCCTGTCATATCAAAGAACCTACTGTTGATTTTATATGTTGGGCCTTTCAACTTGTGTAGTAATACTCAAATGCACTTGTGACGTTAGGGGTTGTATAAGGTGTTAACTTTGGTCAAAATCGACTGTTCCTTCTTCCATCGGATTAGTTTGATTATCGATACGCACCGAAGACATTTCGATACAAAAAGTATCTTAGAACACCGGTGAGCACATAAAGTACTTTTGTGTGAAATTTTATAAAAATCGGCCCAGCCGCTTTCGAGTTCATAGGGAATGAACTCACTCACACACAAATAAAATTCCTTTTCTATAATAGTAGATAGTTTTCACGTAATAAATATAAATTACAAAATAAAGAAAAATCTCGCGTCCAACCGCAAATGCAGGCCCCAATAGGATGTAACCTTTCTGATTAAAATAGAAATGTTATGTCGTATTAAGAAGGAAAAAAAAGGGAAATAAGTTGATCAGTAGAGCAAAGCTTACACGAAATGTGCTTGATAGAAGGACAAGGGAGAAAAAGTTGTTTAAAAATGAAGCTGAAATATTGTTAATCAAGGTGTGGCAGTGAATGGGATAAAGGACCAGACAATAAAAGTCAATATATTTAGTTTACGGACAGTGAGGTTTGTGACAGCTGAGAAGTTTCTAATTCGGCAAAGTATCTCACAGCAGATCGACAAAGAGGCTTTAAAAGATTCTGTGGATGATGACATTAGCATTCAGACGGTTGTGTCACACGCACTCAGAGTCCAACATGAACAACTTCTTCGTGAGCCGTCCCCCTAAGTAATCCAATTTACGAAATTCCCACTACTAACGATTACTACGATATTGTCCCATTAACTACTGTATACTCATTGACCTTTAGACTCGAGTGGCCTCCAGGCCTTGGTAATTGGTGGCTTCTTTGTAAAAGAAAAAGGCAGTAATTACTTAGGATACAGTTAAGAGACTCAGTATTCCTATCTCGTTGCTGTTTGTCACTTGACAAGATCAGAGGAATGGCGTGACAACAACAACTATGAAGATGAGGATAACGGTTCACAAATAAATAAATAAATAAAACACAATTTAATTAAAAAAAAAGCCTAAATAATTACATTTCAACAGCAAATGATTTTTTAATAAAATCTATAAACATAAATAACAGTAGATAAGAAATGTGTGGGTAAAGCATGAAAGATAACATACGAAATGAGAAATATAAAATATCAATTGTGAATTGTGAAATACGAAATGTTAAATATGAAATGTCAGAAAAGAAACGAGAAATATGAAATGTTAAATATGAAATATAGAATATCAAATGTGAATTGTGAAATATGAAATGTTAAATATAAAATGTCAGAAAAGGAACGAGAAATATGAAATGTTAAATATGAAATATAAAATATCAAATGCGAAATATGAAATGTGAAATATGAAATGTGAATCGAGAAATACAAAACGTAAATTACGAAATGTGAAATACGAAATCTAAAATATGAAGTATACGAAAATATGAAATATACGAAACAGAAAATAGGAAATGTGAAATATGAAAAATAGAAATTCAATTTTGTAATTTCACTAACAATTTTAAAATATCTTTCATTTAATGAAAACTCTTACAATATTTTTTTACACAGTGATCACCACTTATCAAGGCCCGGAAGCCACTCAGGGATAAGGGTTATTGCAAGTACGTTACGTTAGTGTGGAGATTTGATGAAGTGTTTACTTAAGGGGCGGTTCATTAGGAATTTGTTAACGTTGGACTTGAAGACATCCAAGTTGTAGTCCGGTGGGAAGCAGGCAGACGGAACAGAGTTCCACAGGCGTGCAGTTCTAAGAAAGAAGCTCTGCTCATGGAATCTCCGTTTTGATTTAGGCACAGATAAAGAGTGGGGAAAATTTTTCACAGTGGATTCAGCTAGACGGGTGTTTTTCGTGAAAGATTGGCGAGGGGGGACCAGAGATTGGAGTTCAGACGAGCACCTGCCATGGAAATAACGATAAAACAAGGATAGGCTCGCAACGTCTCTTCTGTGGGAGAGAGGTTGCAGGGAAGAGAAAAGGGCATCCCCCACTAAACCACGAAGTCTATTTTGTACTCTGTCAAGGCAGGATAGACTGTTTTTAGCAGCTCCTGCCCAGATATGGCAACAGTATTCACTCTTTGGACGTACTTGGCTTTTATATAGATAGAGAATTGCATCAGTAGTGAGATATCTTCTGGAGCGGTAGAAGGATCCCACTATCTTTCCAGCGACCTTGGCAACAGACTTGATGTACGTGTTCCATTTCAGATCAGGAGTAAAGGTCAAACCCAGAAGCTTGTCAAAACATGGGGCCTCACCCAGACGAGAGCCATCCATCCCAATTGATGCCAGATGGGGATCAGAGCGTTGATGCTGTAAGGATAGGAGTTTGGTTTTGGATGCATTAAAGGTAACCAGTCACGTCTTCCCCCACTGAACCACGCGCTCGAGATCAGAGGAGATAGAATCAGAGAGAACTTTGTCATTTACAGCCTTTGATGTGTTGCTGTAGATGATCGTGTCATCAGCATAGATGTCAACAAATGATTTAAGTATGTGTTTAGGGAGGTCATCGATCAGGAAGAGAGTTGGGCCCAGGATGGACCCCTGAGGGACTCCAGCATTTATATTGCAGGTCTCCGATTTTTGTCCATCAACCACTACTCTTATGAGCCTATCGGAGAGAAATGATGTAATGATTGAGAAAACATTTCCAGTTATACCATAGCTGGAAATCTTATTGATTAGATCCTTATGTCATACCTTGTCGAAGGCCTTTTATATGTTAAGAGCAATTGCCCTAGAAAGGAAGCCTTTGTCAAGAGATTCACTAATCCTATGGGATATAACCGTCAGCATAGCTGCGGTAGATCTTGAAGAGCGGAAACCATATTGTGTGTCACTAAGAAGGTTGTTCCTGCTGAGGTGGTTGACTATTTCTCTATTTAATATGGATTCCAGCAACTTACTCATAACACACAGGAGACTTATTGGTCTGTACTGAGAGGGAGATGACTTATCACCTGAATTCTTAAATACAGGACAAACTGATGAGGTCTTCCAGGGAGTCGGAAAGCACTTCTCCTTGATAGTTTCGTAAGTATGGGAGCGAGTTCAAGTTGAAGCTTTTTTAACACTATAATTGGGATGCCATCAGGGCCAGTTGCGTTACTGGAATTTACTAACTTCGTTAGACGAGTCCACGTATCTCTTTGAGAACTTATGTACGCCAGTCGGTTGATCGTTCGTCGATCTGCTAATCGTCACTTTTAAATAGCATTTGTGTGAATGAATGTATTGGCTTAATGAACGTGTCTTCTTTAAGATGCGTCGAATAATATCTCTTAGAGGCTTTTTCCGTCAGAAGGGCTGTCATTTTTGTTGTTCACATGGTATTTTCGTAAATTAGCAATGCTTAAATTGTTATATATTGGTACCATACGCCAATAAGTAGATATTAAGTTAACTAGTATGAATTTCGGAAGTGCTCCATCAATTACATGTCACGATAACCTGTCGGTAAACGGAAATAGACCCAGTGCATCTACCGTGTGTGAAGCAAGAAAGGTCAAAGGTTAGCTCTCTAGACATAACAGAAGCAGGCATAAATTATATTACATAAGAGCATCATGTGTTCGAAACGGGACAGTTTCGATGCAGTTCGGGCGAGGAAGCGGCCAGACCAGACGTGCCCGATAATGTAGAAATCAAAAAGAGTATTTCTTCGATGCTCATTTTTAAAGCTAAGTAAGGAAATTTAGTATGAAGGAATTAATTTTTGCCTATCTTTTAGAAGGGATTAATTTTAGACTCATTTTGGTCTCTTAGTCTCTCCCTTCTCTTTTTTTTACAAAGGTGTCACCAGTTATCAAGATTCAGGGGCCACTTGAGGATAAGGATTATTGAGTGTACAGTAGTCAATAATATCGTAGTAATCGTTAGTAGTGGAAATTTGGTAAATTTGATTACTTAAGGAGACAGTTCATCAAGAATTTGTTTACGTTGATCTTGAAGAACGAACGAGTTTCTCTTTCTAATAAAACCTTTGAAATATACGGGCATCAGAAGTAGAAATGCGCCATTGAATTCCTGTCAAATCACACTGAGATAAGTCTCAGCTATGCATAATATAAACTCTAGGATAAAATAGGTTGCTCGTTTATATGGTACCGTTCCCATTTTCGTAACTCTTCAAGTGTTTTAGTTAAAACGATAGGAAATGTTACTTTCGAAACAACGCACGTATGAAAAAGCGCGTTTCGAAAACTCATGCACAGCCATCGTTCATTGCGGGTAAAAAAGCATTAACAATGGTAGTGACTATGTAGAAAAATAATTTCTGGGGCACAAAAGGTTGCTCGTTTTCATGGTACCATTCCCATCCTCGTAGCTCTTTAGCTTTTGAAGTTAAAAAAATAGGAGGCTTTTGCTTTTGGAACGACCCCTTGTATATAGGTCGTTTATAATTATATCATTTTTCCAACCTAGAAAAAATATGCGACCGGAAGTGAGCATATATTTGCTAAGCTATTTAAATTTTAGACGGTGACAAGTTTATTTGGTTAGCTAATTATTGGTCTCCATACTGTGAACAACTCTTGAACACGGATTCAATTTTGTTTGAAATGATCTATTGTTCAGTAACGCGAGAAGTAGAAAACATCATGGTGTATTTTTATTATCTGTCCTCTTATTTATGGATTAGCGTTCGATACTCCCAAACGGATTATCCTACAACTAAATTGGATCGTCTTCCGATTGTTAAAAGAACTGATAAAATGGTAGAATCATTGTATTCTTTAAGTCTTGTTTTCTTTGGGATCTGGGAGTGACGTCACGTGGAGATTTTTCTAGGGCATGTGTAAGGATTCACTTGATTTACAAGATGGAAAACGAAGAGTAAATTAAGGGCGGGTATTTTTTATTGCTTTTCATAATCTTTGGTGTTTCGATCCTTTTGTTGTGAACACACACATACACTCCTCCTCCTCCTCCTCCTCCTCCTCCTCCTCCTCCTCCTCTCGCCTTCTCTAAATCTCATATCTATTTTATCTTTTGTATCTCCCACTCTTTCTAGCTCTCCCTCTCTCAATATCAATATCCTTCTTCTTTCATGTTTCAATCTTTCTTTTCCTTCGCATTTTTACGAGAAAACTTAAAAATTAACTCAAAAAGTGCCACTCTGTTGTCATTCATTCATTAGCCAAAACGTAATAACACTGATCGCTATAATCTATATAACAGACCTAGAACTAGGAATATATATATATATATATATATATATATATATATATATATATATATATATATATATATATATATATATATAAACGGCACAATCACGTTGACACACCGGTTCTCGTCAGATTGCCGGAGATAAGCAACGTTGAGATTGACCAGCACCAGATAGGTGATCATTTGAGAAGTCTAGGCACTGTATATACCGCGCCGTCGTAGAAATTTCCAGGTTGTTATCTTAGGGTCCATTAATTTACTGAGAGAGTTGCACCCCGCAGTCTTCGTTAAGACATGTATCTGAGAGAAGGAAACTCTGATGTAAAAACCTGCGGTTTACTGCATACTCTGTCCAGCGGCAGTCATCTGCACCGACAAAGGTTAGCAGTAATACAAAAAAGTGTGGATGTTTCTACACAAAGTCTTCACCACTATAAACAATGTATCTCAAAATTAAACCCACTTAAAAGTTTAATATTTCCGTATTCGGTATTATTTATAAGTCGCCCAGCATAGTCCGCGTTAAGAATGGGCGTGTCTTTTTTTTTTTTTTTTCAGTTTCATATTTTAAAAAAAATTTTATTTGTATTTATATTTAATAATCCTTTTGTACAATGGCAGGATGGATAGTCAGTTATAAACGACCGATAAGCTTAGAACAAAATTGCTAATCTTTATAGAAATAAAGTCTTTCTTCGGTACTTACAATCCCCACAAAACATCATTGAGCAACAGGAAAATATGACTGACTTGACCGAAGAAAATTCAAAAGTGAGCAGACTAGTAGAAAAGAATCGAATTGTACTTATCGACTGTCTTTTTAATTTAAGATAACACACTATACATTATGATTGCTTTTAAACGCGTTATAATAGTTTAAATATTTATTCCAGTCTTGCAACCCTAGACAAAGATTTTTTTTTTCAAATTTCCAAACTTCAGTAATTTGTAAATTTTTTTTAACTGTAGATGTTTAGCATTTCCACATTAGAGTCGGGAATTACTCAAACCATCCAACTAAAAATTTACAAAAATATGTTCAAGAAACAAAACAAGAAAGAAACATATGTTTTAAAACACAACAAGCTATTTGCTACGTTAAAATGAGTATGAAACAATATCCCTTATAATAATGTATAACCGACCCGTAAAAAAAACTTTCGTCTTTGGCACTAAAACAACATAGGTGGTAAACCACGATCCCCACAAAACATCATTGGGCAATAGGAAAATATGACTGACTTGACTGAAGAAAATTCGAAAGTGAGCAGACAAGCAGAAAAGAAGCGAACAATTGTACTTATCGACTTTTTAAATGTAAGATCTCTCCCTCGGCCTGGTTTTTTATTACGTCCCTACTTTACGACTGCATTTTTCCGTGATAACACTTTGCCATATTACATGTCCTTTTTAAAAGTCTTTCTCCCCGCCACTTGATATCGGCCATAGCCAGCGCTTTCTCGTCCTCGACTTCACACGTCCATCTTCCCGGGTCCAACATTTCTTCTTTCTTCGACTACGTACTGTCCTCTTTACTTTTTTCTCGTCCTTCCGAGACTTCAGTGTGTGCACACTTGCTAAATTTGCATATGTGTTAAGACGGCTACTGCTACTTCTTATATTTATTTTCACTAGCCAGCTATCCTACGGTTGCTGTTAATTTTTTCACACGCGCACCATACGCACGATGCTACAGTGCAACAATATCAGACTGCGTGAAGCTACCGGCTTTTTTTTTTACCTAAAATGGCCAAATATTGATTTTATTAATGTTTCTTTCGTTAAACATAATCATATTCTGCAAATCCAAAAACAAAAACAATAATGCCTACAAAACAATCAAACCAAACACCACGAATAAATATTTAAGCATATAAAGAATTTGGAGCATAAAAACTGCTATCAAAATTACTGAATCCCAAAAGGTTTGATATACCATAAAACAAAACAACCAAATCAAACACCATGAATAAATTTTTCCATGTAATATTTATGCTCCAATTCTTTAATATTATATTTTGTAG
The DNA here is from genome assembly GCF_053919585.1 of Euprymna scolopes. Lineage (NCBI taxonomy): Eukaryota > Metazoa > Mollusca > Cephalopoda > Sepiida > Sepiolidae > Euprymna > Euprymna scolopes. Next base: position 21,820,679 of record NC_136487.1, read on the forward strand.
CAAGCTGGTCTAATGGTTATCGTATTTGACTCACTGTCTTTAGGTTTTAGTTTAGATCTCAGCTCGAGTATTTTTTTTTTACTTACAAGTGAACTGTTTAAAAAAATCATAATACTCGCATCCACATATCTCAGTTTCCTTTCTTTTTTTTTTTTTACTTAATTTTTTAAAAGGAATTTAACATTACGTTCAATACCGAGGCATATCAGATAGTTTTAAATACAATATTTAAAAATTCAATTAGCTTGCAGCTATGCTAACTGGTTGTGGCCATGATAAATATATAAACCATTTTTTGTTGCCTGTGAGTGCAAAACTAGTGATATTATTTTTATGTTACGTTTAAAATGACTGTGAAACAAATATTTCGAAAACATGAAAATAAGTTGTTTTTTTTTCTCTCTATTGGATATCCTATCAAACATTGTGGGTATGAGCAACGGATGTTGCCTATGAAATTGAATTATTCTCCGTGTGACCTTAGGAAGAAAGAAACCAACGAGAAAACACTTGATTGCTTTCTAATCTCTGCAACTGGTTAGACAGTGCGTTATTTTTACTCGTTTTTTTTTTTTTACCTCCATTGTCACTTGGTATGTAAGCGACTAATGTAAGTTGGTATATAAGTGACTAATATATGGGATCATGTTAAACTTGAGGTTTTGGAGAGTTGAGCAGCGAGATATCTGTTAACATTACATTTAAACTTCTGAAGGTAAGTAGACGAAGAGAAGCAGGAAATAGAGGGGGGATTCCAAAGTCTAGCAATCTGAGGGAAGAAGCTATAAGAGGAGAAAGCTTTACGACATCTAGGAACCTCAACCGTGAGCGTGTCAGATTTGTTGCTTGTCATGTCGGTCGGTAATGTCTACGTTGGAGGGGCACAAGTGTTATGAGTTCATCAGATCACATTTTATTAAATTACTTGTAAAACAAGTACAAGGATGCGACATTGCGGCGATAGGATAGAAGCTGAAGTTTGGCCGACAATGCGGGATGTATTAGATTTGAAGTTTCTTTATTGAGATCATGCTTAAAAGTGAGAGGTTAGTGGTAGATACACCAGCTCAAATTTGGCAACAATACTCCGCGCATGGGCAAATTGTGAGTTTGTATGGATATAAGATGTTTTCTGGTGTGAGTAATTTTCTAACACGGTGGAGTGAAGCCACTTTTCTTGCAGCAGTATACAATTTAGTATACAATTTAGTATACATTTTAGTGTACCTTTTAGTATACAATTTAGTATACATTTTTCAAAATATGAACTATTCTCAAAGAAACGAATCTGATAGACTGAAAGCTGCTACGACGAGTATGCACAATTGCCTTTCGTCAGTTGCCCGTGGGAGCATGACTGATGTTATTGTTATTGTTTTTTTTTTATCATCCGACATCAAGTCTTAAATGAGCGTGTAGCAATTTCTCGGGCAACTTATTATAGCGTAATTGAAAGTGTAACACTTTTCTAAGTCACCCTGTCAGAATAAAAAGAAAGAATAAGCGCGTAATACGACATGAATTCCCTGGGCTGTTTCTCTCGTTAAAGAATCCATTGAGTGAACGTGATTTCTTCTCGAGATGTTCCAAAGCTTTCTTCCCTCTCTTGACACATTTGAAATTATTACTACATTTGCAAGAGCTTGCTTCTTTCTTCGCTGCCAAAAATATATATTTTTTTTGCGTTTTTTAATACATACAAAAGAACTAAACAAGAGTGAATATTTTCAGGATGCATCCTCTCAATCTGCGCGCTTAGCGAGGAAAATGATATTTCAAACCGTAGAATAACAGACAAACGGAAATGGCATTGTAAACTTAAGCATGACAACCCGTAGAGAAAATATTAAAAACGGAAGCTTGAAAGACCAAGGAAAATACTATTTCAAACCGTAGCATGACAGATTAACGGAAATGGCATTTTAAACTTAAGCATGACAACCCGTAGAAAAAATATTAAAAATGGAAGCACGACATACCTATGGAAAATTCTATTTCAAACTTAAGCTTGACACACTGATAAAACTACTATTTCAAACTTAAGAATGACAGATCAACGGAAATGGCATGTTTTTTGTTTTTTTTGTTTTTTATACAAGATGGTCACCACTTATCAAGGCCCGGAAGCCACTCAGGGATAAGGGTTATTGCATGTAGTTAGTGTGGGGGTTTAATAAAAATGTCTACTTAAGGCGGCGGTTCTACCAGGAATTTGTTTACGTTGCACTTGAAGACATCCAGGTTGTAGTCAGGTAAGAAGCAGGCAGACGGAACAGAGTTCCACATGCGTGCAGTTCTAAGAAAGAAGCTTTGTTCATGGAATCTACGTTTTGATTTAGGCACAGATAAAGAGTGGGGAAAATTTTTGACAGTGGTTTCAGCTAGACGGGTGTTTTTCGTAAAAGATTTGGAGCTCAGACGAGCCATGAAAAACGTCTCTTCTGTGGGAGAGAGGTTGCAGGGAAGAGAAAATGGCATCCCCCACTAAGCCACGGAGTCTATTTTGTACTCTGTCAAGGCAGGATAGGCTGTTTTTAGCAGCTCCTGTCCAGATATGGCAGCAGTATTCCATCCTTGGACGTACTTGTCTTTTATATAGATAGAGAATTGCATCAATAGTGAGATATCTTCTGGAGCGGTAGAAGGATCCCACCATTTTTCCAGCGACCTTGGCCACAGACTTGATGTACGTGTTCCATTTCAGATCAGGAGTAAAGGTCAAGCCCAGAAGCTAGTCAAAACATGGGGCTTCTCCTAGACGAGAGCAATCCATTTCAATTGATAACAGATGGGGATCAGAGCGTTGATGATGTAAGGATAGGAGCTTGGTTTTAGATGCATTAAAGGTAACCAACCACCTCTTCCCCCATTGTACCACGCGCTCGAGATCAGAGGAGAGAGAATCAGAGAGAACTTTGTCATTTACAGCCTTTGATGTGTTGCCGTAGATGGTCGTGTCATCAGCATAGATGTCAACGAATGATTTAAGTATGTTTTAGGGAGGTCATCGATGTTGATCAGGAAAAGAGTTGGGCCCAGGATGGACCCCTGAGGGACTCCAGCAACCATACTGCAGGCTTCTGATTTTTGTCTATCAACCACTACTCTTTGAGCCTATCAGAGAGAAATGATTTAATGATAGGGAAAATATTTCCAGTTATACCGTAGCTGGAAATCTTGTGAAGTAGGCCTTTATGCCATACCTTGTCGAAGGCCTTTGATATGTCAAGAGCAATTGTCCTAGAAAGGAAACCTTTGTCAAGCGATTCACTAATCCTATGAGATATAACCGTTAGCACATCTGCGGTAGATCTTGCAGAACGGAAACCATATAGCATGTCACTAAGGTTATTTTTGCTGAGGTGGTTGAATATTTCTCTATTTAATATGGATTCCAGCAACTTACTCATGACACACAGGAGACTTATTGGTCTGTACTGAGAGGGAGATGACTTATCACCTGAATTCTTAAATACAGGGCATACTGATGAGGTTTTCCAGGTGTTTGGAAAGCACTTCTCCTTAAGGCAACGCTTAAACAGTTTCGTAAGTATGGGAGCAAGTTCAGGTTGACGCTTTTTTAACACTATAATTGGGATTCCGTCAGGGCCAGTTGCTTTACTGGAATCAAGGTTCTTGATTAGCTTGGCGACCTCATGCACAGGTATTTGTATGTTACCTAGCGTGTTCTGTGTTATTGGAGGAAATATGGGGAGTTGATGGCCTTCGTCGCATAGGGTAGAATTAGCTGCAAAGTTCTTGGCATGTTAAACTAAATCATGATAACTCGAAAAAATATTGAAAGCATGACAGATAGAGGAAAATGCTGTTTCAAACTTAAGCATGGCAGACCGATAAAGATATTAATTCAAACTTGAGCATGAAAAACCAACAGTAATGGCGTGTTAAACTTAAACGTAACAACCCAAAGAACTAAATATTTTAAACAACAAAATTTTTTGTCAAAATGTTCAAAAATTATATTTTCAACTTAAGCTTGACGGATCACCAAAAATGCTGTTTCAAACTTAATTTGATAGATTAACGAAACTGCTATTTTAAACTTAAGCTTGAGGGATCAAATAAAATGTTATTTAAAAACTTAACTTTGATAAACCAGCGAAAATAGGATTTTAAATGTAAAGTTGATAGACCAACATAAATTTAAGAGCCGGACAGGGCGAATGACTGACAAAACCTCTTCTCGAAATACTTGGTCGCATCGCCAAATGAATTGAGAGTTTCTCCCGCTAAATGCGAGAGACCACACCTAAAGAGATCTCACATTGCTTGCAAATTTGAAAGCAACAATAAAGCAAAACGACAAAGTTTTTATGTAATTTTTTTTTCTTCTCCTGGACGTCGAGGAAGACGTAAAACAAAACAGAAGGAAAAAAATGTCTTGTTGATAAAAAAAAAAAAACGGTTTCCTTTTTTTACTGCATTTTTTTTTTTTTTTTTTTTTTTTTTTTCGCAAATTTACGAAGTTTCTTTATCACTGCCACGTTTCAATTTCGGTGTTTTTCTCTCTATCGTAAACAAAGTAAAAAAGACATTTTAATAAAGAAATCATGTCTGTTGGCGTGCTCCATGGACGAGGCTTTTTGTGCGCATGCGTACATACGTGAGTACTTTTATGCGAGTTTCTACAAGTATTTGGATGAGGTCGGATATGTATGCTTAACTATTTCTGTACGTATGTGTACGCGACTGTGTTTTATGCGACTGTTTTATGAAGTGATGTGACGAGTCCAATATTTTCCCGATTCTGATACAATTACCGATTCCGATTCTGTATAAATCCCTAAATAGTTAAGTATTAACGAGTTGTTATTTTCCCCAATTATCGTAAAAAAAAAACATATTAAATGTGCAGCTTTTTTCACAAACATAAAAACAAACGTGTAGAACATGATCTATTGATTTTTGATAATCAATAAATATTTATTTGTTAACCTTACTACCAACAATGGGAGAGTTTTTTTTTTTAACAAAATCAAATAAAAAAAAAGACAAAAATCTTATTTGGCATCGGAAAATGTTTTGTTTTTTTGTTTGTTTGTTTGTTTCATGTTTTTCCGATTCCGATGCTTCCAAAAGTCCCTATTTCTCCGAATCCCAATTCCTATTCGATTAATCGTTCCAACACTAGTTTTATGCATATATTTGTATATACTAACGCTTTATGTGTTCATGTATGCGAACGTTTTCATACATGTGTATTTGTGTTTTCATTTTACTTCAATAATTTCTCTTTAACGTTCAGTAAAGCCGTGTAGAACACTACTTTTCCTCTCCCCAGTCGGTCCTTTTATTATGTAATAATTTCTCTTTATTGTGGATTTTTCTGAATGCTTTTCATGAGTTCTAGGACAAGTATTCATCTATTCTGGTGGAGTATCAAGCTAAGTGTTGTTATTCCAATTAACATAACTGGGAATAGGTACATCATTCCTCGTGTTAATCAGTGTCAAGGGGATCTTATTTTGGGCTTCGAATAATGTAATTTAGAATATTTGGTCAGAGTTTATTCAGAATGCATAGTATCCTCATATCAGGTTGTCCTAACAAACCCCTGTACAGAAAAACAGAAGGCACTCAAAGAAGGCATTTAGTAGTGGATGGGACGATTCCAATATTTTTCCCGATTCCGATACAATTACCGATTCCGTGCTAAATTTTCGATTCCGATACAATTGCAGATTCCGATTCCAATTCTTTATCTATAAAGTTGTTATTTTTCCCCGATTATCGTAAAAACACATATTAAATGTGCATATATTTTTTCTAACGTACGGACTGTGATGGAAGTGATCTTTAGATTTCAGTTTTATAATAAATATTGATCGTTTTATTATTACTACCAGCAGTAGAAGACGGTGTTTTAAACAATATCAGATAAAAAATGCAATAAAAAGAATTGTTTTTGGCATCGGAAAATAGGTACACATTTTTCTGATTCCGATAACGATATCTCTAAAGTTCCGATGGTTCCGAATCCCGATTCCGACTAATCGTCTCAAGACGAGTATTTAAACAACACAAACTCGATGTAGCTGAGTTAGTAAAAAAAAAAGACATTCATTTCTTCTCCCAGTTAATTATGTTATAATTTATCTTTCGATTTCTTAGTTTTACAAGATTTCATGAAAAGAATTTATCTAGTTTGGTGGAATATCCAACCAACTGTTATTATTTTAGATAACACCACTATGGGGAAAGTGTACGATTTCTTGTATTAGCCAGTATATAGGTATGTTGAGTGGATCTTATTTAAGCTTTGAATACGATGTTATTTTAAGGTTTACTTATATAGTAAAGTATCTTCATGTCATGTTGTCCTAACAAATCCTTTCTTCAGATCGACAGGAATAATGTCGTGTAAGTAATTAAACTATCTAGTACATAATTGAAACTTTTACATTTTTTCATGCGTGTGTATTGTGTAATTATGTAAAAGAGTGTTTGATAAGTGTGTGTGTGTGTGTGTGTGTGTGTGTGTGTGTGTGCTTCTGTATGCGCGTGTTGTATATGTACATATTTGTGTGAGGTGATCATTCATATTTAACAGCGTGTATGTTTGTGTTTGAGATTGTACGTGTCTGGTATGCGTGTATGTATGCCTGTGCATGTGTAGGTGTAGTATATGTGCATGTGTATGTGTGGGGGGTATATGTGCGTGCGTGTATTTCTCTATTTCTCTGTGTATGTGAAAATGATTTTGTGTGCATAAAGGTGATCTGTTTTTTGTGTACCTGTATGCATAAAAATAAGTATATGTGTGTGTGCGTGCGTGTGCGCGTGTGTGTGTGTGTGTGTGTGTGTGTGTGTGTGTGTGTGTGTCTGTGTGTGTGTGTGTGTGTGTGTGTGTGTGTGTGTGTGTGTGTGTGTGCGCGCTTCATACTATGTGGGCGCGTGATTATGTTTTATTTTTTTTGTTTCTGTTTTTTTTTTTTTTTTTACTTGGAGATCACCGCTTATCAAGGTCCGGATGTCACTCTAGTATAAGGGTTAATAAGTGTAAGGTAGACGGTGACAAAACCGTGATGATCAGTAGGGTTTAATCATTGTTGTGGTGTTAGTTGTTGAATAATTGACGAGGAAAACACAGTAACAATTAACTAAATATGCATTAACAAAAATACATAAAAGGAGTAATATCTTTGTTCACTGCTGGACTAGAGGTGACGACCATACTTTCAGCGCGTCTGACTGACTCCTTTTGGTAAAACTGTTCTTGTTACCCGGAAGTGACGTCTTCAACGGAAGTGACGTCACGGAAAAGTTCATAATTCCAAGTACTAGGGGTTTGTCTCCAAAAATTATATAAGAGAATTTCTTACATCTTTACCAAGATGAAGTTAGGCACATTTCGGTCCTATCAGTGATTGAAAACAGTGGTAGGAGACTCGTAATTCTGTCGGGTTTCAAGATGAATTTGACTATGGATAAACATTTGATGAAATAAAAAGAATCCAGCCAGCAATGCTGCAACACATTTTAAAAGAAATTAATACAAGAAATATAAATAATGAAAGAGTTAATACATTTTCAGTCTACCTTCCCGAATGTCTATATTTTTTCTTTTAATATATATATATATATATATATATATATATGTATATATATATATATATATATATATATATATATGTGTGTGTGTGTGTGTGTGGATAAAAATATCCATTCGAAAAATGCATAAATGTTTATATCTTTTCTGTATTTATTTCCTATTTGTTGACGTGTAGGAATACAAAAAATCTTTCGAAAAAAAACGAAAGCGTTTCTTTCAAGAGCACTATTTTCGACTGATTCTTCGGTATATATATATATATATATATATATATATATATATATATATATATATATATATATATATATATATATATATATATATATATACAGTTCTAGTATAAAAGACCCGATTTTCCGTAGATCCAACAACCAACCAATTTATTAGAAATTTCAATAAAATAAAATTCATTTGAACGTATTTTCTAGCATTCACTCTAACAAATATAATATATATCATCTTTTAGGTGCGTGGAACCCGGTCTAATGCTGTAACAATAAAAAACGAGATTCGTCTGAAACCCAGAATTTTGACACAAAATTGTAACAAATGCAATTTTTCTTTAAAAATAGATTGAGGTTATCGAACAGCTGAAAGTTAAAAGAATTACATCAGAGACAATCCCCCAATCCGGACAAGAACGCTACCCCGGTGCATTCCTGGTGCTTTATGATAAGTGATAAGTCACCAGTTAACATAACTTTAATTTTTTCGGGGTGAATCGAGAGTTACGTGTTTGAACGCGTACGGCATCTATTACTTTTTTTTATCTTTTAGGGGGTTCATTATTCGCTAAAAATATACTTACGCTTTCTTTTTCTTGTGAACTTTTTGATTCATAATATATTCGCTCTCATCATTCTCTCTCTCTCTCTCTCTCTCTCTCTCTCTCTCTCTCTCTCTCCCTCTCCCTCTCCAAAGGTGTATCATCATATTTATCACCATGAAAAAATTATCAATACATGTTTACTATAACACGTATTGTAATTTAATGATCGCCGGGCTGGATGCTTACCGACAGAGGCAAAGTAAAGTTTCATCGTTATCGAAACAAAAAAGCTCCGCTGGATTAGTAGAATTATACCGCCTGACTACGCCCGCAACAAGAATATTCGAAAGTGCTACGGATTTACACTGGTTGGGGACACGATGAAGGAAAGACAACTCAGATAGTTTTGACATGTACCAAATACCAACAAGGACACATCGTGAAACTTACCTTTGCACTAAAAGTCGCTGGAAAGTAACCGAGGGGTAAGTTTATGATCAGTTGGGTAAACGCCCTGCAGAAAGATCTTTCTAAAATCGGCCTTTACTCGGACCAAGCCTGTGGTAGTGTCAACTGGAAAAAAATTCCATAATTGCGTAACTCGGAATTTTTTCAGAAGAAAAAAAAAAGATAGATTTTTTTTTTAAATAATGAAAATGTTATTACTGTAACTTAATGTAGAGTTGAATGTAATAATAAAAAAAGAAAGCACTCGCGTGTGTGCATTGTGTGGTTATACAACTTACATTCAGATGGGATCTGAGAGAGAGAGATTAAAGATGGCAGCCATGGATTTATAAGGTGTAGTCTCGTGGAATCTCACGAGATCTCATCTTCCACTGCACACGTATGCAAATGGAATGGAGTCAGTTTTCTAATAAAATGCCTGTTGACAGATGTGGTAGTGAGAACACGTGCTGGAAATTGAGAGAGAAAGTTGACACTGACGAATTCTAGCTGAAATTATTGTATTTATTTTATATTGTTTTGCTGTTTACCAGCCCATTTAACTGCACTTAACTTTTTTAGAGGACCACAGCTTCAAGAAGTTGTCTGAAACGGATGAAGTTTTGTCACGTACCAAATGTGGTCGACTAGTATGTCAGCAATACATGTTTCCATGATCTGATGACGTCGCTTATTATTTATAATATTAACGAGTATAGAGCGTCCGTGTTCTCTTTTTAGTAGCCAGCAATGTGTAATATGAACAGCAATTATTCTTTTGCGATTTGAGTATTTTTCTTAGTTCTATTTTTCTTGAAAAATCGCGCATTATCAGTCTTCATCTCCCAAAACGGCCATTTAGAATGTATAACAGGCATATTAAAGATGCGGCTCACTGCAAGCTTATTTGTGGCCGCGTAAACAGCAACGTTGAAAACCTGAAGGTAGGATAATATCAGAATACGAGGAGTGTCCAGTAGTGAGAATTTCTTATCTGTCCTCGCTTTATGAAATTTATCGAAACTTTAGAACGTTACGGACAAAATGTTTTCCGAGTTATCGCTGTTTATATTACCAAAGAAGTTACAGGAAGTTACATTACGAAAACTCACGAGACATTTACAATCATTCACGCCAAATCATTTTCGAGAACTAGGCCGATTGATTATTACTTGTGGTTCTTAATAAAACTCGGAAATGCACAGAACTTTCAGCCTGACATACCCAGGATTGTTGACAACAAGAGGTGCCAAGTTTCGAGACAAAAACATGAAAATCGTTTGAATACTCGTCCATTTTTAATTATTGTAATTCATGTCCATTGCATTTGTTGCTTAACATACAATTGAATTCTTAATTTAAATTTTCATTATCTATGATATAAATCTCACCTGTCTGTTTAAATGTATGTATGTATGGATAGATGGATGGATGGATGGATGGATAGATGGATGCCTAAAACTTTTGACAGAGGCGACGGATTTTCACGAGATCGGTATCGTTTTGAAGCTCGACTCTTCGGACTACAAATATCGAAAAATTGGCTAAAAGCATGAATTCTTTCACCCTTAACTGGGCACTTTTCTACAAAGAGGGGTCGCATTTTACCCTTATTTCCGGGAGCCATCTTCTCTTTTCAATTGACTAGCCTTAATTTAAACCTTTGTCACTTCCGGTTTGATGATAGACGTAACAGCAAAGACGTCATATTTTTTCACCTTCTTTTCGTCCTTCGCGAGACAGGTTCGAGCCTGCATCTCTACTACCACTTTTTTTTTTTGCTCAACACACACCTCCAAAACCCGGGTAATGCCGGGCACTCATGCTAGTATACAAATAATGAACTAATTTATATCCCATCATAACTTATAAATTGTATATCGGTTTGTATTCTTGAATCAAACCGAACTATTGCATGTCTCTAAATTAAAAGAAAATAAACAATGATAATTTTTATTAAACAATTTCAGTTATAATTGTAAGAGTGTGATCCTTATAGCAACAAAAACTCACTCCTATGATACTCGCGGGACTGTGAGTTTGGCATGCTTGTTGTAGAATACCTTCGAAACACGTCTTACTTTTTACGCTTGGCTCAGAATGCAGATCAAAATACACAACAATTATACATAAGTTGACCTGAAGTCATACTCCATCAATGACAACTGATAACGCGTTGCACATGACGAATCATAACTATATTTAAACTTAAGTAATGCTAAACATGTTATTTTACCCGATTCCGATACAATTACCGATTCTGTTTAAAATTTCCAATTCCAATACAATAACGGATTCCAATTCGTTTTAAATTTCTAAATAATGAGTTATAAAGTTGTTTTATTTTCGAACCACGCTAAAAGCCCATGTAAAATGTGCGCACATTTTCGTAAACGGTAGCGGATCTTTAGATTTTTAGTTTTACTGGTAATTTAGTATTAATAAGCATCTTTCATTTTATGTTTACTATCAACAATAGAATATTAAGTTCAAAAAAGCAAACAAACAAAAACATTAAAGGAATCGTTTTTCGCATCGGAAAAAATGCACCAATTTTTTTCGATTCTGATACCACAGAATGTTTCGATTTTTTCTGATGCCTGATTAATCCTCGCAACATTAATATGTGCATATGCTATCGTATCTCTACTTTATATTTCATTTTAAAGAACGTCTTTCGCTCTATCTAATCGTTTTAATTACAACCGTTTTAAAACAATTCTGTCTTCTTTTCAGAACGTTGATTATAATATGGAAAAGAAGCAAATTCGCACAATTTTCTCATTTCAATTCAAGCTAGACCGAAAAGCTGCTGAAACAGCGATATCAACGAAAGTTATGATCAGGAACTATTACTGAACGCAAAGCACAATGGTGGTTTAATAAATTTCGTGGCAGCAATAAGAGTTTTGAAGATGGTGAGCTTAGTCGTCGGCTATCGGATGTCGACAGCGATACTTTAGTCGAAGCTAATCCACGCACAACTGTTCGAAAACTTGCTTCTGAATTAGAAAACGTATACGACTATTTCCAACCACTTGAGGGAGATTGGAAAGACAAAGAAACTTGATAAATGGGTGTCTCACGAATTGAAAAACAATCAAAAGAAAAGTCTTCTTTTGCGCAAGAATAACCCGTATCCCGACCGAGTTGTGATTTGCGATGAAAAGTGGGTTCTTTACGATAACCGGCGATGCTCAGCTCAGTGGTTAGACGCCGACAAAGCTCCATGATACTTCTCGAAACCAAAGTTGCACTAAAATAAGGTCATGCTGACTGTTTGGTGGTCTGCGACCGGTCTCATCAATTACAGTTTTTTAATGCAGGAGAAACGAAACTATTACGGCGGTAATAATGTAAGTAATGGCTGAAATGCACCAGACATTTCGACAACAACATCCAACATTATTCAACAGAAAAGGCTCAATTCTCTTTCACGACAATGCTCGGTAGTCCGTTAATAATCCGACCCTGCAGAAGTTGAACGAATTGAGCAACGAAACTCTACCTCATCAGCCATACTCCAGACCTCTCACCTACCGACTACCACTTTTTCCAACATTTCGACGACTGCCTGCGAAAGAAATGCTTCATAAACCGAAGCAATATCAAAAACGCCTTTAGCGGCTTCATCGCCAGCATAACAAAAGATTTTTACCTTGCTGGCATAAATACGGCACAATCACGTTGACACACTGGTTCTCGCCCGATCACCGAAGTTAAGCAGCATTAGATTAGTAACCATTTGGGAAGGCGAGGCGCTGTATGTACCGCGAGGTAAAATACTAGGTTGAGAAACTGGCGCGGTCTATCGTTCTCTCGGGGGTAGATGGGACTCTCTAAAGTCGTGATAGGCACCTCGTCTAGTGATGGCGTCAAGATAAAAAAGAATACTCTTGATAGCCCCGGCGAAGCATCAAGTATTCAGCTACCGACAAAATTTGAATTACACTACAAACTCGTGTGGTGAGTTCAATCTCGACTACGGCCGCGCTGGATGAATGACATACTTACAGTTGTTTTGCGTTAGCAAAAGAGTGTTGATTCTGATCGCACATTTTCGATAAATAAATTTATGTTTGAACCGAAATATTTTCATCGTAATTTAAAAGTTAAAACCGCAAGACCGCAAGAACTTTTTTGTCAACCTGTCTTTAGTTGTATATTCAACTGTACCCACGCACACACGTCATATCTACAAAATCAAGGAATTAAAATTCTTTACAAATGGAATACTCTTGCGCATATGGGTCAGTACATGAACCACTAATCTTTTTCTATTACACAGCGTTCAAAGATCAATCTCTAATCTAATATGTCCCGTACTGTCAACCTAGCTCTAACCCCTGTTCCGTCGCCACAATATTGCATTCGTGCTTGCTTTAGAAGTACTTTAAGGAAATCAGTTGTAAAGAACTTCTAAAGCTGGGAACAGAATAATGTGTCGTTAAACAGAAGTAGATCACCTGCAGCTAGCGTGATTGAAACAGGGGGTCAAGGTTCACCTTAGACAAAACGTGCAAGAAATGCAGGTGTCAAATGATATTACATAGAAATGACGTCACATGTTTGGGTATGGTAGATGTTGTAGTCAATTCGAGTTGGGAAGCGGATCGACGAGATGTGCACGACAATGTAGCAATCTAAATGAATACTTTCAAGACTCTGTCCGTACATCGACCATTTTAAGAAAGAAGAACAAATCGAGAAATAATCTGAATTAGATGTGTGTCTCCCGTGTACAACACTTCTCTAAGTAAAGCCTTTGAAAGCCAACAAGTTTCCATTGTGTTCCATGCATGAATAGATTCGTCTTTAGTTGAACAGAGGATCAACGACCATAAGGTGTCAGTGCCTGCATATGGGAAAGCGACGACAAAAATAATGAATAACCAGCGAACGCGCACGTATGTAAAAAAATCTTTGTAAGGGTCCGAAAGAAAGACACAAGTATGTTATCAGTAAAAACAAAATATGCTAAACAGAAAAACAAATACAACGATAAAGAGTGTGGTTATACGTCAGTCCGACTGCCAAGTCCACATGATTTCTGCAACGCCGTATGCTAACGTCAAGAGACATATTCTCCCGGTCGTTATATTAAGTTGAAAATTTCATTATTATCCGCAGGATGGACAATAACAAAAGATATAGGCTTACAAAAGTAAGGAATCTACATCTAAAATATGCATGTCGTTTTGACATAATATGACTTTACAAGAGTTGACATCTTGCAAAATGCAAAGTCAAGGAAGTGACGTAGACTAAGTGATTAACGACACGGACTGATAACCTGAGAATGTCAAGTTCGAATCCAGTTCGATCCACAGAAATGCGTTCATTTAGAAACGTTCAACTTTCAAGTAGTCTCTCTCTTAAGTGCCCGGTGTATTTCTAGAAATCAATCTAACTAGAAAGATATCGAGAAAACGAATGACAATAATAATCAATTGATTCATTTCAAATGAACACAAATTCCATATAAAAAGTTTCTTTCCTAGAACTATCTGTATATGGAAATCTTATCGTTAATCTGCTTTCCGATTTACTATAACATGTTCGTCTTCAAGTTCAATGTAAACAAGTTTTTGTTGAACTGTTCCTTTAAATAATTAATTTCTACCAAATTTCCACCACTACTGATCCTTACTCACTGGCCACTTTACACTCATTAACCCTTATTCTCAAGTGGTCTTCAGGCCTTGATGAATGATAGCTCCCCTGTAAAAACATTAACTAATACCATTACCTAACTTGTGTAATCTCTGTTCTCACATAATTGTTACCAGAGCAATACCATTTTATTGCTTGCAAATATTTGCTTTTCGACCCTTTGAATCTTATTAAAATTCCAAGTGTGTATGATTATTACAACTCTGATCCAATCTCAACTTGTGTGTATCCCAGCTAGTAAACTGCATGCTCCGCTATTGAGAGCCAAACAATGCGTTGGACATTGAAAGCCATCAATGGTGCGGGCAAACGAGATGTCCTACTATACAAACAACCGACGGATATGAGAGTAATTGGAACCAAACGGAAGACGCGCGAGTCGTTGAGGTAAAATTACACGTACATAACGTAAACACGTCCAACATTTGCATGGTCAACACTTGAAGTGAGAAGCGGGAAAATATGGGTAATACGACACAACGCCAAATAAGATTTGCATCTTGGCAGACATATTAGTAAGGTGTCGGCAAAGATTTTTAAACAAAAGAACAAAAATATAAATTGGAGTAAAAATGTGTAAAACTCTTGATCACTCACAAATAATTATGCCTTGCATTTTTCTAAAATTTCTAATTTTGTAATATAATATAATATATATATATATGTATATATATATATATATATATATATATATATATATATATATATATATGCGTGTGTGTATGTGTGTGATACTATCGACGTTTCCCCCAAGTGTTAGTAAGTAAAACGAGATAAAAAGTGTTAAACATAAAGGAAATAATTTTATCAGCAGAACAATTAAGATGAAGTTGTTCATCAAGATATATAAAGGGAACTGAATAGGGTTGTTAATCAAGGTGTGGCAGTGATTTGGGAGGAAGGACTGAACGAGAAGGTCAATATATTTAAAGTTAGTTTACAGGCAGTTTTAGGAGTGGCAATGAGTTTTGCGCAGTTTACGACAGTTAGTAGTTGTTTAGGGATAGTCTTGGGTTTGTGAAAAGTTGAGGACAATTGTAAGTTAAACACAATTGAAGGCAGGTCATCGCTTGAACCAGATCAAGATGAGCTGATATCAACTAACGAACATAGCCCTTAGCACCTAGAGAGTCAATGTCGTCATACACCTCCGAGTTTGTGTTTTTTGTGCTTTGTTTTATTTTATTTTATACTTGTGAAGCCGTGCGCTACTCACAGGCAGCCGCCAATGCGAGAGACGACACGGCCAGAATAGAACATGAAAGAGAAGACCATGTAAACAATGTTGGGATCGGCGATTGGTGAACAGGGGACCACGTGGTATCACACATATAAGGACACACACACACACACACAAACACACATATATATATATATATATATATATATATATATATATATATATATATATATGTATATATATATATATATATACATAGTAAGTTATAAAATACATATGGAGATTAAACTACACTGAATATTTTGCGTTTCATCCACTCTAGAACTCTTCAAGCTTATGCGCGAATTCTGTGGTTGTTTGTCGTTTTTATATGCGCATCTTCCACAGAATTCGCGCATAAGCCTGAAGAGTCCTAGAGTGGATGAAACGCGGAATATTCAGTGTAGCTTAATCGCCATATACATTTTATAACTTACTAACTAGCTCTACATACGTATTGAGCACTTTTGAAGTAAATACTAAAAGTTTACGCATAAATCTATACTTTCGTATATTAATTTTATGTGAGTAAATTAAGTAGTTATATATGTATATGTGTGTGTGTGTGTGTGTGTATTATAAGGTATATACCCTTATAATATATATTATAAGGTATATACCCTTATAATATATATTGTAAGGTATATACCCTTATAATATTGTCTATAATATTTTAAATAATAAACTGAATGAAGTTATGTTTCGAACTCAGATTCTCTATGCTGGTTAGTTGCATTCCAGTGTTGAAAGGAAAGAAACAATCCATAATCATCGTTTTTGTTTATTTTTATTTACTATTTCATGTTTTTTATTTAATATACCATTCTTCTCATCTTTCTTAAGTTCCTTTCTTCCTTTTATTTTTGTTAGTGAACGCTTCGCCGGTTTTACCGATATTTGATCGTCCATCACGAGAAGTCAAGTCTACTAAAAACAATTTTGTTCATCATGGGCTGCAAAAACCGTGTAAGTGCTCAACATTAACGAACACGCATCATTTCCACTTCCTGTCGTTGAATACTTCCATAACTGATGAGTATGAACGCCCGCAGAAGTGGCATTTATAAATACGTAATTTATTTTTTATCTATGTGTTAATTGTCGGTGGCGTGGAGGAAAGATGCTAGCTCGCAAAGCCAAAGGTTGATTTGGTTCAAACGTCCCGATCACTTCCTATACTGACGATTGCATTAGCATGAAGCACTAGTGTCTCGATATTACTATCTATTTATAAATATAATAGTTCTCCACTTCTTATACCCACGATCTTTCCTGTTATTCTTTGCTGGTTGATGACGATCATGTGCCACCTGGTTCAGAACCTTATTCACATTGTTTCTTGAAAAGTAGGTTGCAGTTTCTTCCTGTCCGAGCAGTGCCCATACTGGGCGATTGTTCTAACTATTGTATCCAGAGGTATCTTCTGCTCAGCACAACGAAATACGAAACCAAGAACAGAATTATTTCTGTTTGCTTCTGACACCTGCTTTCCATGACCTTACATTTCCCTAAACGCGGGGGGGGGTCTGAGTTGGTTGCTCGTCAATGCTCAAGAGTCTCCCACATCGAGCGGAGGGTAGAGGGTGTTTTACTTTTCCTTTGACAGTAGTGTTGTCCCGCTAGTCTCTCTTTTCCTCTCTCTCTCTCTCTCTCTCTCTTTCTCTCTCTCTCTCTTTCTTTCTCTCTCTCTCTCTCTCTCTCTCTCTCTCTCTCTCTATATATATATATATATATATATATATATATATATATATATATATATATATATCACCCGGCACTGATGATTCCCGAAAAAGATGAAACACTAGTGTCTGTAGGTATTTAAAACATTATTATAGTAATAATAATGTCAGCCGTTTTAAGAACTCGGTTCTTATTTTTGAACACTTTTAAGTTGAAATGAAAGTCGGTCACTTAAGCTTACATGCGCAGATCATGGTGTTATAATCATTAGATCACTATGGACAGATGTTATGACATTTAAAATTAAATGTTTACATTTCAACGATATTTAACGCGGTGGAGGTTGGCTGTGAGGTTTTTTCCTTGCTAATAGAGTCAGACATAATAATTATTTCCACCGCCAAACAACGTTGCCTGTCCAAAGAACCATGACAGCCAACAAACCGGAAATCCAAGACTCAAGGTTCGCCCTTATTTGGGCTCATCAGTTAGACATATCTAAACCCGTTGTTTGGCTGTGGAAATAATTATATAATCTCTCACATTCTGAAAAACACTATTACTAATTGCTCGCTAGATTAGTATTGCTGGGTAGTGTCGTCCTAGCGAGTTGAAAATTCCTACTTGTGAGATATCGGCTTGGGTTATAGCTGGTTGGATGACCACGTCCCTTGTCGAGACGAAGTAGGTCCATTCCACAGTTGGATTTCGTATATATATATAAGTATTTCATCCAAGGCATGAAAATTGTTAAACTAAACAAAATGTTTTTACTATAGGCTTTAAAAATAAAGGTACAGGATTCAATTTGAAATTTATTTATCTTCAAAGGCTACTTTTATAAATTTTACAAAGTAAGGTATAAAAATTTAATACCTTGCTTTGTAATTGGTATGGTTTCAAATGAAGACCACATCATGCTACCTTATATCTTCGGAATCGGCTTGAAAGTGAAAGTCCACACACAAAATGTACCTGGATGTGCTGAAGAGTGTGGTGATCCCTTGGTGCAATAAGGTGGCCGCTGGAATACTCTGGGTGTAACAGCTGGACTCGACGCCGGCCCACAAGTCCAAAGAGACACAGGCTTAGCTTCAGAAGGAGTGCTACGACTTTGTACTCTTCTCTACCATGCCCCCCTCTCTCGACCTGAACCCGATAGACTACTTCATTTGGTCATATGTCGAGAACATCACCATTATGATCTCTCATAAAATCAAAGCCAGCTTGATCCCCGCTATCCGCATAGTATTCGCCGAGCTCTCATCGGCACCTGTGGAAAGGGCATGCTTCCTGCTTAGGATCTATATCTAGGCGATGATTGAGGCTGAAGGCGGCTACATTAAATATATGTTAGATCTACTACATAATCAAGTTACCTGAATTGATTTTTTCAATAGAAGTGTTAAAATAAACCGTAATGTTGTTTTCTTTAGGGCTACACTTGTATCATACACTCCTATATATATATATATATATATATATATATATATATATATATATATATATATATATATATATATTAGGCATTGAGAGGAGAGTATAGATAGATAGATAGATATAAATACCCGTGTATATATATATATATATATATATATATATATATATATATATATATATATATATATATATATATATATATAATCTCCTCCGGATATTTATATATAAATCATCTATAATCTCCTCCTAATGTCTAATATATGTAGAAATAGCGATTCATCCTTCGTAGATACACGTGATGCCCCTCGACAAATAGGTTGTTCCGAAATCGTGTCCGGGGAGTCAGCTGATTTCAGTTTATGTTTGTAGATGTGATGTCTACCGCCTGCATACCAGCAGTAACTATCTTAGTTGTATAGGACGCGTGACTTGTCACATGGTAGAATGTAGAAGTAGATAAAATATAAAAATTATTAAAAATCGTGGCGTAGCCAATAGATTGCGCTGTGGCCCATACGGTTAGGTCATCAGTATTGCACACTTCATGCGTGCGACGACCTGGGTTCGCGCCTATGTCGGACCACGTCACTGATGAGATGCAATACATCGAAACCCACTTTGGGTCTGGCGTTGTTCGTTGTCGATGCAATTGCTCTATTCCATCTAATTCTGGGTTCTAGCTTTAGCATGAAAAAGTGTATGCGAACGTGATTATATATATTATTTTTAAAATATAATTATCCACTGACACGTGTTTCGTCGTCTACGACTCATATCCTAACTGCCGGCGAAATGGACCAGCGGATAAAGAGGTCAGGCTCATTACCCTGGGGTCCCGATTTCGAATCTCGCTAGATTCAGCCACTCTGATGAGTCGTAGACGACGAAACACGTGTCAGTGGTAATTATATTTTAAAATATATATATATATATATATATATATATATATATATATATACATACCGCTCCCCATGTGGGGGTACCAAATTGATTAAAGGGAAAATTAATCCTAACTCACATTTAGGTAAAAATGCACTTTCGTAAATTGAATTCATTCAAAACGTATCGCAAAAACAAAAACAAATAATATATATATATATCATTATAATATATGATCTAATATCAAATTCCAAATTTGTTTATTCTTAATGGGATTAAGTTTTTTACAGACTCTTTTCATCATCACTCAAGCAACCACAATACAGAGTCTTGTATATATATATATATATATATATATATATATATATATATATACACTTTTTTTTATTCGTGTGATTCACTAGAAGGAAATGCCAAAAAAAGTGTCTAAAATCAGAAAAAAATGTTAAAGCTTAATCTTTACTTTCACGAATTGGACTAGCAAAAATGCGTATACTTTTCCTAAAGGGATAAATCTTAAAGTATAAATGATCTTCCAAATCGCATCCTTACATCATTCGTAGACATTAATGCTGATGACACTACAATTTATGGTAGCACATCAAAGACCGGAAACGACCAAATTCTCTCTGATTCTCTCTCCTCTGATCTTGAGCATGTGGTACAATGGGGAAAGAGGTGGCTGGTTACTTTTAATGCATCTAAATCCAAGCTTCTATCTATGCATCATCTACGATATGATGCTAATCTGACATCGGTTAAAATGAATGGTTCTTGTCTTGGAGAGGCTTCATGTTTTGACAAGCTTCTGGGCTTGACCTTTACTCCTGATCTGAAATGGAACACATATATCAAATCCACTGCCAAGGTCGCTGGAAAAATGCTGGGATTCTCCTAGCGCTCCAGTAGATATCTCACTCCTGATGCAATTCTCTACCTACATAAAAGCCGGGTACAGCCAACGATGGAGTACTGTTGCCACATCTGGGCAGGAGTTGCTAGAAGCAGCTTATCCTGCCTAGACAGAGTTCAAAATAGACTTCGTAGCTTAGTGGGGGATGCCCTTTTCTCTTCCCTGCAGCCTCTTTCCCACAGAAGAGACCTAGCGAGCCTGTCTCTGCTTTATCCTTATTTTCATGGCAAGTGCTCGTTTGATCTTCAATCTATGGCCCCCCCTCTCACCAAACGTTCATGAAAAACAATCGTCTAGCCAGAACGACTATCAATAATTTCCTACACTCTTTATCTCTGCCTAAACCTAAATGCAGATTCAATGAACAAAGCCTATTTCTTAGAACGGTACG
The DNA here is from genome assembly GCF_053919585.1 of Euprymna scolopes. Taxonomy (NCBI): domain Eukaryota; kingdom Metazoa; phylum Mollusca; class Cephalopoda; order Sepiida; family Sepiolidae; genus Euprymna; species Euprymna scolopes. The sequence goes on from NC_136487.1 coordinate 21,841,666, forward strand.
CCTGTGTGACTCTCTTCCGATTTCCTGCTTTCCAACTGACTACAATCTGATTGTCTTCAAGTCCAATGTAAACAAGTTCTTGATTAATCCCCTCCCTAAGTAATCCAATTTACAAAATTCCCACTACTCATGTTTACTACGCTATAATCGCATTGACTAATGTATACCCATTAACCCTTGTCCTCAAGTGACCTCCGGGCCTTGATAAGTGGTGATTCTTGTGTAAAAAAAAGATCATTATTAGATTATAACTAGTTATAAAAGTGAGAGACTGGTTGTAACTGCATCAGCCCAGATGTGGCAACAATACTCCATGTAAAGAGTGGCATGGAGAGAGCGTAGATATAATTCAGATATAGCCTCCCAGATCAACAATCCCGAGAAGAAAGATAAAAGTTGTGACATCAAGTAGCAGTTACCGGCTATTCCCTAATTTGTTGAAAGTTATACGACCATCTCGAAAACATTACAGACCAATCCATCCAATGTTAGAGAAATAAATTACAAATGGCAGGCATTCATCCCGGCGGCTTTTTTTTCCTAAATGTGCACGCCCACCAAGCGAATAAAGATGAGAATAATAATAAATCAGATAAATAACGTAACGGTTACTGGCGTGGACTTAGCACGTTATTCTGAAGTTAAGTGAAAAGCACTATTATACTTATAAAAAAAATCCTCTGAATAGCAACCATCTACGATGGGCGTCGTCTTGGACCAATTTTCGTATGTCTCGTTATCTAAGTGACCCAAGAAAAACGTAACTGAAGTTAAATATAGTTGTGTATCTTCTCGAGTGGGAAACTAAGTCCAATCAAATATTGATTGCCTGACTCGTTCGTGCAGTTCTAATGTTATTATTGGAACCACAAGGCAGATGGGTACTCAAATAATAAAACAATTAAACCTCATATGAATTTAACCACAGGGGGTGGGGTCATTGTTGCATTCTGTCTAGTCTGTTGAGATTGACATGCTAAAATCATAAAATCAAGAAACACACACACACACACACACACATATATATATATATATATATATATATATATATATATATATATATATATATATATATGAACAAATGATTAATAAAACATGTTAAAAGACATCTTGAAAAAGAGTTAAAAACATATTTAATTTTAAAAAAGGAAGCACAAGATAAGTGGATAGTCCTTAATCCGCGGAGTTTCGAAGAAATACTCTCCTTCTCATCAGAGGGCAGGAATTAGCAAAATGCGGGATCGGATTTTGCATGTAAAAGTATTTAATGAAACCACAAGTAAGTCACAGATCTTACTTGGTTAAAAAAAGGGTGCGGTAAGGGGAATAGGAGATAAAAGAAAAAATGATAAAAAGATTTCACATGAATGGATAGTCCGGTGAAGGGTAAAAAATCCAAGAATGGTAAAATCCAAAACGGTCAAATTAAAAAATTTTATTTATTTTATATATATATATATATATATATATATATATATATATATATATATATATATTTATTTATTTTATATATATATATATATATATATATATATATATATATATATATATATATATATATATATACATACACACACACACACACACGTATATTTTGGCAGCAATCATTTTCAAAGCATGTCTGGTTGGATACGATAGAGTTCTGTATTTTTCTGATCTTTTTGCTGATTCTCTTGATATTTCGATCATTCCTTTTAGTCTCTGGTGCCAAATTGTGTAGTGTGTAGTTGAGTGATTCTGTGTCAGCCATTTTTCTCTAGAGCACGTGATTTTTATTAAGAGTTTTCTTTTTTACTTGTTTTTATATAGATATTTTATTTCATTTTATTTTATTTTATTTTGATTTTGATTTATTATTTATCTATTTAAACTAAGTTGGCTGACTCATGTAAACACCCCTAATCCCATCCCATCCCTCTTATATCCAATATGGTACAGTCCTACAGGCATACCACTTTTATCACATTAGGAATACAGCTTCCCTCCCTCCACCACTATGCTTTTTACCCTCTACACTAGTGTACCTATCACTTGACGTCACAAATATTTTATCTGTTACCTACCAGCCCCTCTCCTCTTCTGATGAAAAGCATTAAATTTACAAAATACCTAACATTTATATCCTTTATGCGTTATGATGTAATTTCCTTAGTTAATTTGTTTTCCTTTTGTATCTAAGCCTTTCCTTATATGCTGAACTTTTTATTACCCCGATAAGTCTCTATTTAGCTTCTAATTTTTCTTGCCTCCCTCCGTACACACACACACACACACACACACACACACACATATATATATATATATATATATATATATATATATATATATATATATATATATATATATATATATATATATATATACTAGTTGGGTCAATATGTTATAATTGCTATGGAATTCATGTATGAGCGTGACACTTGTGACGTAAAGAAAATAGTTTGTTTTTTTGTTTTTTTTACCGCGGCTGCAGTTTCTAGCAGAGCTTGACTTTCGCAATACGAAAATGCGGCTATAATGTCAGGACCCTAGCACCAATTGGTCATTATTTTTATTTTAAAATACAGACAAAAGTTAGTTTTGCATTAACATATTTTGTTCCTTAAATGATTTATATGTTTTGTAAGTAAAAATAGTTAGAATTTATTACATATAAAAACATTTGTTTTCTTTTTTGAAATAGTAATCTCGACAAAAAAAAATGTGCTGGACATTTTTAATATAAGGAACAAAATCATGTTTACACCGTTTTACGATTTGTTCATTTCTACCACATAGACGAAACTCTCGACATTTTTTAGAACAAAACCGTATTATTTAGAAACCCTAACAGATCGAGCGATTTTATCGAAAACGTTTTGTTCTAATCACGTGTTACTTTTAATAGGTAAGTGAGAAAATGTTGCATCTTTTATTTAACTTAAAATGTTTTGTTTTTATTAATTTATTTTATTTTCGGCAATTCTGCAGAATACGGGCGGCGGCCATGGTGGGGGGGATAACTCCAATTTCTTCTTGGTCAAATACCGCAGCAAATAACTAACAAGCATGATTTATGATGTATATATATATTAGTGTCCTAATTTCTTTTTCTAATTATACAGAAACATACTTCTGGATTAATGGCATCTGGATGGTTTACTCAAACATGGAAAAAAAATCTTTCCTAATCGTGTAAAATTACCTATTTTTCCGAATAATCGCTCAAAAATCGAAAATTAAACATAATTTTCCTACAAATCGAACGCCGACGACATTTTTTACAGATTTGTTTAACAACTTATAAAGAATTTAAAATATTACATTTGTTTAAAAAAAAATCGATTTAATATGTGTAAAAATATGACCGAATAGATTTGCTGTTTAAAAACGACAAAAGAAAACACTATGTAATGTAATAGGAACGCGTGCATTTACCGAATAGGATTTCCGTTTGGTGTGTTCAGATAAAATACAGGCGTATGCCAGGCAATGGTAAGGTTAATCAGCTACTAGAAAATCAGCAATAAGAATGTAAGCAGACGACTTTTAAAAAATCGGAAGAAGGAAGAAAAAAAATTTAATCACGCCCTCTAGTTATAAAGGGCCGCATTAGTTCCATGGTTATTACTAGTGTAAGGGGGATAACTCTGTACAATTGTCTAAACGTTAATCTGTATGTGCGCATGCGATTAAACTAGAAAGTGGGTTACATCACTCGTTACAAGGTCATTTGAGTTTTATAATTATATAGATATGTGTGTGTGTTCATTCTTGATCAAAAATTTAAAACCACTTGAAAATCTTTTTTTAAAAATTCTTTAAGGGTAGATTTTAAACTCCTCCCACATAAGGTTACCAATACTACAACCTAATTGTTATGAAAAAAAAGCTACATAACAAACATTTAATTCAGAACTTTACATTTTTATAAAATGAGGCATTTTACACTTTATCAAAATTATAAGACCAGAGGTATAAATTCTTTTTTGGTTCAGTTACGTATTATCAACCACGGCGTAAATGTGTTACTATGCCTATAGCAAGCAAACTTACCGAAGTTGAGCGTGCCTGAATTCTAAATTTCATAAGCAAGGTTTTTTCACTGTTGGCGATCGCAGCCAAGGTAAATCCCTGTAAAACAGTGTTTTGAAACTTTCTAAAGAACAGTGAGAATTATAGAAAAGCAAAGTCCACTGGTAGGCTCACAAATTTTCTCCTGCATTGAGTAGGAGATTAAGGCGAGTTGTTGTGAAAGACAGGGCACTCTCTTTTAGTTAAATTAAGTCAGTCACAGATGCTGATTGCAGTCCAGTAACCATCGGACGACATATAAGACAAAATGGTATGGTAAATAAAAAGTGTAAAGTCCTCGCCCACTTCCTCGTCACACGATGAACCGGTTATGGTTTGGTTGTGAATACCAAACATGGGACGTTGAGAAGTAAAAGAAAGTCCTGTTTTCTTATGAGAAAAAAACCGGCGATATTGGCATTACGAAAACATGCTTCCTGATATTTTCTCCACACGTCATATTATTGGAGGGTCCATAATGGTATGGCGTGCCTTTTCTTACAGAGGGGCAATGGAGCTCCAGGTGGTACAGGTTTGTCAGACAGCGGTTGGTTATGTTGTGTGCTACAAAGAGCATCGTTGATAACGGAGGGCCATCGTTTGTGTGTGGATTGATGGTTATTCCAAAATGATAATGATGCAATCCACGCTGCACGATGGACCTTGACCTTTTTGCAAGAAAATAGGGTCCATCTATTGGGACATCCTGCATGCTCATCGGACTTGAACCCAATTGAAAATGTTTTGCGATGGATGACAAGTGATTTTTATCGAATGGCAAACAATATTCAACAAAAAATGAACTTCGTGAAGCCATTTTCAGACGCTGGAGCAACATCCCCTGCACCTTAATGGAAATGCTTATTTCTAGCATGTCTCAAAGAATTTTTGAAGTCATCAAAACTAGTCATATTAAATTTGGTGTTTAATGTTTTTTTATACAATTTTCGTACAATTTAGTGGAATTTATACCTCCGTTCTTATAATTTCGATCAAGTGTAAAATGCCTCATTTTATAAAAATGTAAATTTCTGAATTAAATGTTAAGAATGTACATTTGTTTTATAATCTTTTACATATTGGTAACCTTGAGTGGGAGGAGTTTAAAATTTATTCTTAAAAAAGGTTTCTTTTGAAAGATTTTCAAGTGGTCTTTTTTTATTATTATTATTATTCAATTTTCACCCTAAACAAGGTACAGTGCCACTTTGAAGCAGGGGGCTACTAAAAGTCTTAAAGTTTTGATCAGTAGTTTATATATATATATATATATATATATATATATATATATATATATATATATGTGTGTGTGTGTGTGTGTGTGTGTGTGTGTGTGCGCGCGTAAAAAGTTTATAGTAAACACAAAACTCTTTCCATTTATATTTATATATACATATGTATTTTTGTTTAAAAGATTTTGCCTGCCAAATTCATCCTAGAGCTTTTTGTCAACAGGCATGAAACTTCGTATACAAGGTATTTGAACCTATGAAAAACTTTATATTTGGAAAATCCGTAAAAAAAGTGTGAAAATTGAAAAAAAAAAATGAAATTTGCTAGGTGAAGGTCGAACGCTAGCACTACGAATATGCATACATAACGTAGTAGCTATTGGTTCATCTTTTAACTGTTAGCCTTGCAGCAAACGTGTCTTTAAAGCTCAGTCATTAATTGCATAGGAAAAAAATTGTAACCTAGGCGTTTGGGTTACGATTCTCGGTGGTGGCGCACGAGTCTTTTTTTTTTTAACTTCTTAAATCATTACTGTATATTGGGTCCAATATAATATAATAATAAAGACGAAATCTGCATTAATCAAAATATCATATTTAAGCGTATTTTACGACAGTGTAATGCCGGGGGCCCTGCTAGTATATATATATATATATATATATATATATATATATATATATATATATATATATATATATATATATATATATATATATATTGCAAGTTGAGAATCTCTGTTTCTTCGACGTACTCAGAGTCAATTTATTATTATAATATATATATTTGCAAGCAAAATTATTAATGAGTATATGCCAGGCATATGAAGAATTACAAAATTCACACTCGAGCAGAACATTAGATCATTGATCTACCGATTCAAAAGGATGAATTTAAAAAAACAGAAAGCAAAGAGGAATTGCTACTCTGTTGTTTAATAAAAAATGTATCGAACACAGAATACAGCACAAAATAGGTGCGTGTCTATATTTATGCGTATACACGTTGGAACGATAAAATTGTGGCCTAGAAAAGATAACATGATTCCATTTCCGTTTGATGAAAACCATTTTTTTTTAATGCAGACTATCTACTAGTTAGCCAATTGTGTTCAAATCCAAAGAGCGATATGAACTAACTATCATGTCTAAAAGTGACACAATGCTCAACGAACGAGATCGGAGATGCGCCGCTCTACAACTCATGCTCTCTACCGATCCAAATTATGACGACAGGATCATTGCCAGCACCCGCAAAATGCATCGCTGGATTGCCACGAATAACAGGGACGTGCCCAGGGTGAAGAAAACAAAGTTTCCGTCCACGGTTATGGTCATTAATGTGGCTTCAAGTGAGGGGGCACATCGTGCTACCTCGCATCTTTGAAGTCTGCTTGAAAAGCAACACCAAAGTGTACCTAGATGTGCTGAAGAGTGTGGTGATCTCCTGCTGTAATCAGGCGGCCGCTGACAGACTCTGGTTATGACAGCATGACTCAAGTTCAAAAAGACCCTGGCTTGGCTTCAGGTGTGCTACGACTTTGTACTTTTCTCTCACTGGCCCCTCCTCCTCCACCGACCTGAACTCACTGGACTACTTCGTTTATCATACGCCGAGAACATTACTAACATGACCTCTCTCAACACCAAAGCGAGCCTGATCGCCGTCATCCGCCGAGTATTCGCCGAGTATTCGCCCGCACTTGTGAAAAAGGCATGCTCCCAGTTCCAGACCCGTATCGATGCGATGATTGAGGCGGAAGACGGCTACATTGAATAGATGTCAGCTATACTACATAATTATTTGAATTGATTTTTTTTCAATAATAGTTTTAAGGCTGTGGTGTTGTTTTCTTTAGAGCGACACTTTTATTGTTCCACCTTGTACATTGGTTGAATACGCGCCTCGGAGATATATAGCTTAGTTTTAAATTTTAATGTTTTTCTTTTCTTATCGTATGGTACGATTTCGGTGTCACCCTGACCTGTAAACTTTAAGTTTACTAGAAAATAACTAATGTACTCATGTTACTCTCCTTGTTACCTAGCATATATATGCCATAATTCGTAATGGTGCGTTTAATAATTTAGGATTTTACCAAGCACATAATATTATTGTCAAGAAAGAGAAAGAGGGGGCGGAGTCCTATTTCGCGAGTAAATCACTTTCCTAAACTGACAAGACGCTTTCCTTCGCAGTGTACTGAATTATAGACTGTGTGTACGTGTGAGGTCTTCAACGTGATGCTGTATTTTGGGTTTGGTTTTCTTTATTCGTACCTTTTTTTATACTTTACAAATTTGTTTCCAGAAGTTTACATCATTCTCTAGGGAGTATGGGGGAGGACTAACTTTCTTTTTATTGGTCTGTTTATTATTTGTCAATACTCGCAATGACTTTTTTTTATTTTAACGTTGAGAAATATAACATCCACTGATTTGAGATTTCGCATTCTTTTTATTTTGCGGAGGGTTTTTTCAGGGAAAGGGGGGGGGGCATCATTATTTACATTTGTTTCTTTCTTTGTCGTCATTTCTATAAGGAGCAATTAAAAAAGGAAGAAGGGAAATGTCAAGGTCAAGGTTAAAAAGGGGGTAAGAAGACGTATAGTTGAATAAATAAATGAAAGATGTACGGATTGCTAATTACAGACTGCCGTATACAGATGAGCATATATATATATATATATATATATATATATATATATATATATATATATATATAGGATTGATATGTAGTTTGCTTGAAGCATTGTGTGGGATGGATATATATATATATATATATATATATATATATATATATATATATATATATATATATATTCGCTCGGAACCGTACTTTGTCTGTGCGTGCGCGTGCGTGTGCGTGTGTATGTCTGTGTGGAATTTTCCACTAATAGGTCATGAATTTAGCATCTGCCCTGTTTTTAAATATGCGAAACGGCTATATGGTAAACAGCTGATGATCCTCATTTTCTATTAAACACTTTACGTTAAGGTTTGTTGTTGTTGTTGTTGTTGTTGTTTGTTTGTTTTTTTCACTATTACATAGTTGAATTTCCTTTTGTAATTGTAGATTTTATTGCGGAAAGTCAGTTTATGCCAATCACGAGCCTTCGATATATTAAATTTGGTTGTTTTTCCTAGGAATTGAAATTGCATTTTTATCATTTTATTTTAGCATTTTTATAAAATATGAAAATATGAAAAGCTTCTTTAGAAAATTTATATATATATATATATATATATATATATATATATATATATATATATATATATATACTAGCAAAAGTACCCGATAGCTTCGAACTTGGGGGTATCAAAACCAAAGCAAAATATGATGAAAGTAAAAATAAAATGGATTAACCCCATAATTTATTATACCATACCTGTTCACACTGAAACACGTATCACAATATTCTGTGGATCTATATTAAAAAACCTTGTTAAACTTTGTGACATATTTCCATTCTATGGAGGTCAGGCGCGAATGAACACCCCATAATTTTATTATACCATATTTCTTCAAACTGAAACATAATTATCAAAGTATACTTATGCAGATAGATATGAAAAGTCTTTATTAAAGTGTGTGCCTATTTCCATTCTATGGAGGCCAGGCGCGAACGCAGACCCCACAATTTTATTATACCACCCCTATTTAAGTTAAAACATACTTATCAAAGTATTATTATGTACATCTATATCAAAAACACTTCTAAACGTTGTTTTTTTTTCATTTTTAAATTTTTTATTTCCATATTTTGTGAACCAGGCGCGTACGCAGACCCTACAACTTTAATGAATCATCATTATGCCAGATCAAACATATCCATTCCTGTGTCTCGATATATCTTCTATCATTATATGTGATCAGTTTTCTATGATAGTCAACCATATAGTAGCCTATTCGTGACCAGACACACACGCAGACGTTCAGCTTTATATATATATATATAAACTAGCATTTCAGTCCGGCGTTGCCCGGGTGTTAGGAGGTGTTAGGAGGTGTATGTTGAGCAAAAAAATAAAACCGGTCAATTTTTTTTAACTTTGACCACTATTATGACCCCTTAACATCTATTGTTTTGGGCTCAAATCATATTTATTAAGTTTGATCCATGTCCAAGGAACCTATAACTAAAATTTCAAGGTTTTAGACCCCAAATTGTCAGAGGAGTTTGGTAGAGTTCTCAAAGGTCAAATCGTTGAACTTTGACCCCTTAACAACCAAATTTCTGGCCGAATGTGGATTAGAAACATTTTCCCAAATCTCAGTACCATGTATATCAAAGTTCGAGTCTGTAGACTGAAAATTGACAGAGTTATTGCGTAGGGAAATGTACACAGACAGACACACAGACAGACATACACGTTTACTTTTATAGATATACTAGCATGGGTGCTCGGAGTTGCCCGGTTATTTGTATACTGAGAAAAAAAACAAAAAAACGGTCGATGTTTTTAACTTTGAACCCTATTATGACCCCTTAACATTTATTGTTTTGAGCTCAAATCAAGTTATTAAGTTATATCCATGTCCAAGATTTCAAGTGTTTAGACCCCAAATTGTCGGAGGAGTTTGGTAGAGTTCTAAAAGGTCAAAGCGTTGAACTTTGACCCCTTAGCAGCCAAATTTCTGGCCGAAAACTGATCACATAGATTTTCCCACATCTCAGTACACTGTATATCAAATTTCGAGTCCGTAGACTAAACATTGACAGAGTTATTGCGTAGAGAAATGTACACAGACAGACACACAGACACGTTCACTTTTATAGATATACTACCATGAGTGCCCGGCGTTGCCCGGGTATGAGGTGTATGATGAGCAAAAAAAAAAAAAGAAACAAAAAAACGGTCAATTTTTTTTTACTTTGACCTCTATTAGTACCCCTTAACATTTATTGTTTAGGGCTCAAATTAAGTTATTAAGTTAGATCCATGTCCAAGGAACCAAAATCTAAAAGTTGAAGTGTTTAGACCCCAAATTGTCGGAGGAGTTTGATAGAGTTCTCAAAGGTCAAATCGTTGAAATTTGACCCCTTAACAGCCAAATTTCTGGCCGAAAACCGATCACATAGATTTTTCCAAATCTCAGTACCCTGTATATCAAATTTCAAGTCTGTAGACTAAAAATTGACAGAGTTATTGCGTAGGGAAATGTACACAAATAGACACACAGACAGACACACAGACAGATACACACACACGTTCACTTTTATAGATATACTAGTATGGGTGCCCGACGGTGCCCGGGTGGTTGGAGGTGTATGCTGATCATGTGTGTACATTTCCCTACGCAATAACTCTTACGTCTACAGACTCAAAATTTGATATACAGTGTACTGAGATGTGGGAAAATCTATGTGATCGGTTTTCGGCCAGAAATTTGGCGATTAAGGGGTCAAAATTCAACGATTTGACCGTTGAGAACTCTACCAAACTCCTCCGCCAATTGGGTCTAAACACTTGAAATTTTAGACATAGGTTTCTTAGACATGGATCTAACTTAATCACTCTATTTGAGCCCAAACCAATAAATTTTAGGGGGTCATAATGGGGGGTCAAAATGTCAAAGTTAAATAAAAATGGCCGCTTTTTTTTTTTTTTTTTTTTTTGCTTAACCTACACCTCCAAATACCCGGGCAACGCCGGGCAACCAGTCTAGTATATATATATATATATATATATATATATATATATATATATATATATATATATATATATATATATATATATATATATGTGTGTGTATGTGTGTGTGTGTGTGTGTCCATCACCCGTTTAAAGTTTTTTGAAAAAAGAGCAGATTACTTCGTGACCGTTAAGAATTTAAAAGAATTTATAAGTATTTAAACTGTCGAATAGAAAGTCATTTTTTTATTTAAATAATGTTTAGGACATCATCATTTATAAAAAAAATTATAAGTTTTAGAAGATGTTTACATTCCATAACTTTTTTAATAAAAATTATAAATTTATAAATTCATAATATTGAGTATCGTTTTATATGAATTTGATTCAATTCATATTTTAATGACTAAACGATGCAGCAATAATACTTTACTACCAATATCCGATTAAAAAAAAAATAATATTAAAAAAATAATATTACTAAAAAGAAATAAATTAGAGTAATCATAACATTAATAAGGCTCCCGGACACCTCCAAGTAGACTTGGCGAATATATAATAAAAAAAAGAACAAATGAAAATGCAGTAAAACGAAGTAAAATAAAAGAAAGTAAAGGAAAAGAAAGACAGTGTGGAAAGACGTAAAAATACTGTAGAACCCTGGAATACGGCATTTAAAATTAGTAACAAAATACAGTACAGTATATAATACACATGTATATAATCAAATAACATTATAAAGAATACCGTAAGGCGGGGCAAATACCGTAACCCGAGGTCGGTGAAACATCGTATTCCATATTGTACCTATTTACTATGCCTCCACACGGGACAGAGTTAGACACCAGGGTCGTTTTTTAACGTTGGAGAAAAGGTACAAAAATAAAAATTGTCTCAGTCGTGAAGGACTGCTCCTCCACCGAAAGAGAACAAGAAATGGAAGTGCAGCATTTGAAGAACAGATACTACACTTTGATCTTGGCCAAAAGGAAAAACGTATCCTACGGCCAACGTATTCCGGGGCTCTACTGTAAAAATAAAAAGAAGGATTTCTAAATGAAAGAAAGATTGAATTTAATAGTGTGAAAATTTTTAAAAAAAAGAAAAGCTGAGAAAGAAAGAAAGAAAGAAAGAAAGAAAGGAAGAAAGGAAGAAAGAAAGAAAAATAAACAAACAAAGGGGGCAGATAAAAGAAAGAAAAAAGAAAGAAAGGAAGGAAGAAAGGAAGGAAGAAGGAAAAGATGAAAGGAGGGGCAAAAGAAAGAAAGAAAGATAAAAGAAATATAGAAATAAGAGTGCAGAACCTGCGGAAAAAAAGAGAAGAAAAGAAAGAAAAAAGAAAGGAATATAGATATACAAAAGATAGAAACAAGAATCTAGCGCTTGCGGAAAGAAAGAAAGAAAATAAAACAATGACAGAACGCTTGCGGAAAAAAGAGACAGCAAAATAGAGCGAAAGGAAATAAGACAGAATAAGACATAAGGAAAAAATAAATAAAGAGAGAAAAAGGAAAGACAGCAAAAAGAAAGAAGAAGGAAAAGAAGATAGAAAGAAAGAAGATAGAATATAAAGAAGGAAAGTAAAAAAGAAAGAGGCAAGTATACAGAGTCTTCGGAAAAAAAGAAAAAAGAAAGTAAATAAGAAAAAACAAGTAAAGAACAGGAGAAAAAAGAAAGAGAGGGCGTAGAACAAATAAAAGCAAAGAAAAAAGTCAGGGGAAAAAGCTAACGATAAAAAAAATAGATAAAATGAAAATAAAACAAAAACGCACTTAACAAAAACAAACTAAATGTTAGGTAAAAACAATGAAAAAGATTTTTAAAAAGGAAAGAAAAGAAACAAATTGTGACGTATTACCAAAGTCGGAATCACTAATAGTGATTACTTGTCGCCTCCATTTTGTTTCTGTGACGTGGGTGGCCTGGTTCCGATTTCCGACACTAGATGTCACTGTTATGCGCTTGGGTGCTCCCTACAAACAAGTGTCGCAGTTTGTTAGACACAACCTGTGTGTGACTATTTAAAAAAAAAAAAAAAAAAACTAAGACAAAGATGGCGAGTCCCCTCTTCCTTCACCAGAAAATGCGCCAGCACATAAAACACAATCGCATACAAACATGCACACGTATGTATACATACTAGTGATGGGATGACTTGTTTCTGGTTCTTTTAAAATCACTACATATTTATGTATGGAGTTGCTACTTTTCTGGTTACCGCAAAAGAAACGTCTATTACGCGCATGTATTTTCGCAAACATAGAAATGCGTTATAAATTTTAGTTTAACCAGTGGTTTAAAATGAATCAATATTTATTACTTATAATTAATAATGCAATGATAAATTAAGTTTTAAACAAAAACAAATTAAAAAAAAAAAAAGTTAAAGGAATCGTTTTGGCATCGGAAATCATGCAAAGTTTTTTTCCCGATTCCGATACCCCAAGAAGATTGGATTTTTATTGCTAAATCCAGTTTTGATTAATCGTCTCAATATTAATATATACGTATATGTATAAGTGTATGCGTATATATCTATCACATATACAAAGAGACAGCACTTATGGATATGTATGCACGTAAGTGTACGTTGTTATGTGTGCGAACATTCATCTATTTTTTCTTTACTTTTAGTTTTGTTAATTTTTTTTTTTTTAGAGATTCTGGCTGATACTTGCTATTTTTATAAGTTGTCCTTATATCGAGTGCTCATTGAGAATTATTTTGTTCAAACCTATGGATCATTTAGTCCCCAAGATCAAAGCTTTATTTATTTATTTATTTATTTATTTATTTACATGGAGGTCACACTTATCAAGGTCCGGAAACCACTCTAGGATAAGGGTTATTGCGTGTACAGTAATCAATGGGATAGTATCGTAGTAATAGTTAGTATTGGAGATTTGATAAAGTATCTTACTTAAGGGGATGAGTCATCAGGAATTTGTTTATGTTGGACTTGAAGACATCTAAGTATAGTCAGGTGGGAAACAGGCAAACGGACGTGCACTTCTAAGAAAGAAGCTTTGTTCATGGAATCTACGTTTTGATTTAGGCAGAGATAAAGAGTGGGGAAAATTACTGACAGTGGTTTCAGCTAGACGGGTTTTTTTCATGAAAGATTGGCGAGGGTAGACCAGAGATTGGAGCTCGAACGAGCACTTGCCATGGAAATAACGATAAAACAAAGACAGGCTCGCAACGTCTCTTCTGTGGGAGAGAGGTTTCAGGGAAGAGAAAAGGGCATCCCCCACTAAGCCACGAAGTCTATTTTGTACTCTGTCAAGACAGGATAGGCTGTTTTTAGCAGCTCCAGCCCAGATGTGGCAGCAGTATTCCATCTTTGGGCGTACTTGGCTTTTATACAGATAGATATGACTAATGCTTTTAAGAAGGTAAGTAATCCCAGCACAAGTGCAGATTCTACCACACATAATTAGAGAGTGTGAACTACCTGATATCCAGCTGTCATGGATTGCTGGATGACGGCTACTATACAATACAACACAATGGAGTGTATAAATATCTCCACTGGACTGTCTGTAAAATGTTGAATATCGAATGTATGACAGTAACAAATCTCAGTAACATATAAAAAAAAACACTTAATAAGTCATACACAATCCGCTATGACTATGCAATTCCTACAGCTAAGAACCTAGAAAACGGAGCTATTTAACCTGAGTTAGAGCTATGGGGAAAGAAGACTGAAACAACCTTAGTAGAAGTTGGTGTCCACCAATGATGCTGAATTAAACGGTGTTGAGAGGAAAAAGATAACGAAATACGAAGGTCATATGTACGATATGAAAAGAAACTGGAATCTTAGGAAGATCTCTATTATTTCAGTAATAGTTTTTCATATAAGATGGGCAGTGAATTAACTTCTGTGTATAGCAAACAAATGTATAATCTATTAATCAACATGGATATTTATTGTCTCTTTATCGCAAAGGACAATTCGTTCTGGTCTCCATATAATAAAGGTATGAACCAGTTAATCAACATGTACAGTTTTTAACTCTACTCTAAAATCATGAAACTCTTCATTAATACAGGCAGCTATATTTCCTCTACATCACAATAGTATAACACTATTAATCAATATGGGAAGTTAAGTTTTGTTCTTTACTGGAAATGTATGAATTGTTAGAGAAAATGGAGAGCAACTCACTTCCACATATCGCAAATTCATGTAACTCTTAATCAACATGGAAAATTAATACTTGTCTATATTTTGTAAAAACTCGGACTTGTTCATCAAAATCGACATTGAGGTTTTGTCTATATCAACAAGGCATTTAATAACATGGAGAGTTAGTTCTGTGTTATATATCGCAAAAACACGTAACTTATAAATAACATGGGCATTTACTTTGGTCTCTATACCGCAAATGCATGAAGCTGTTAATAAATAAAGCCAATAATGGATTATACGGAAGATATGAGTGGTCTCCCTTGAATTACATAAAACTTTAATGAATAAGACAAAAGATAATGTTTGTGGACTAGAGGAGAATAACTAAAAATGCCCGGATGTTTCTGGCGATAGTATGGGGGGGATAACTTTAAAACAAGATTATTACGATATGCAAGAATAGATTCAGAAAAGATGTGATACAAACAGAATAAAACAATTCTCTAATCCCTAAAAACCCTCGAAAGAGAATGCTTAATTTGCGAACTCTCCACAACATTGAAAACGGCTGCATCATATTGAATTTAATTTTTTTTTTTTTTAATGCATTAAAAAGAGGCAGGGGAGTTTTTCTATCATTTTCACCTGTACTCGCTAAATAAATTAATTCAAAAAAATAGCTATTGAGCTCTTTTGCGATTTGAACAATAAAACAAAGTGGTTATTATCGAAGTATTAAATCGTTATTCAGAGTAATATTATAATAATAATAATAATAATAATAATAATAATAATAATAATAACAATAATAATAATAATAATAATAATAATAATAATAATAATAATAATAACACGCGGGACCTGTGGAAATTAAAAAAGGGGACTTATTCTTATGTAATATATTGATGTTGGTATTCTTCAGATGTTCAGTATAAATGGAGACGCTCTGATATTATTGTAGAATTTTTGTTAAAACTACAAAAGTATTTATCTAAGCTAGTAGTGACACTCAGCGTAGCCCGGCCGTAAAGTACGCCTAAATATGATATTTTAATTCTTACAGATTTTGTATATATTAATGTACAGTTAATGATCTGTCGGTTTTTATATATTATAAAGTTGAGATTTTAAAAATTAAAAAAAAAAAAATATATATATATATATATATATATATATATATATATATGATTGGGTGCATCAGCATGAATCGAAATCGAATCCCAGACTTATATATATATATATATATATATATATATATATATATATATATATATATAGTGCCGGCAAAAAGAAAGTCCGCACTTGTAATTTTTTTGAAGAACAGCTACATTTAATGTAACTGTTTAAACAACGTATACCTCATTAGATTCGCCTTTTATTCTTCTATAATTTTACTTGTTCGTATTTGACTTTTAATTGAAATATTCTAGTGTTCACGTCAATTTAAAAAAATAACTAATTTAGAATAAAAGTCCAATCAAATGCGGTATAGTTTGCTTAAACAGTTACATTACATTTAGCTTAAATTCGCAATTTTTGAAAAGATTACAAGTGCGGACTTTCTTTTCCCCGCCTGTATATATATATATATATATATATATATATATATATATATATATATATATATATAAATTTAGTTCCTTCAGCTATAATCGAAACCGAAAACAAAATTTATGAGGAATTCCTGATAAAATTATTCATAAAAAAATATATTACTAATGTGCCATCAGCTAAAATCGAAACCTAAACTAAGACTTATGAAAAATTCTTCATAAATTATTTTTTAAAAATAGATTATTGGAGTACAATAAGCTACAGTCGAAACTGAAATAAAAACTTATAAGGAATTCTTGGTAAAATTATTTATAAATAAAATGGATGACTTAAGTGCCATCAGCTATAATCGAAATCGAAACCAAAATTATAAGGCATTCTTGGTAAAATTATTTATTAGAAAATTAAATGACTCGAGTGCCATCAGCTATAATCGAAACTGAAACCAAAGACTTACGAAGAATTATTGGTAAAATTATTTATGACAAGAAATGGAAGTACATAACAATTAAACCACCCGGATGTAAGCATGACGTAGAAAATAACATACGCGCTATCGCATTAACATATAAATTATTATTATTAGTAGTAATAGTAGTAGTAGTAGTAGTAGTAGTAGTAGTATTTACTTACTTACTTACTTACTTACTTACTTACTTACGTACTAGTCGTAGTCACACACGTCATCATCAAAAATTTATCTTTGAAAACAAATTGTGGTATTATCTGGAGTCTGAGTGGCAAGTCTCTTCAGATTTCCAGTACTCTCACTCGATAACTATTGCAGATTAATTTAAGTTATCGATACAGCCGCTTATCATTGATGTCTCGTTGGCAGCAACTATTGCTCTTCATTGGAATTTTAGTGGCAATAATCCTCCCCAAGGTCCAAGTTCTATTTGCACTGATCCAGCAGAGGTCTGGCTAGTGCTTTCTCTCCTCGGTCTTTCCATCCTTCTTGACCTTCCGCACT
The DNA here is from genome assembly GCF_053919585.1 of Euprymna scolopes. Taxonomy (NCBI): domain Eukaryota; kingdom Metazoa; phylum Mollusca; class Cephalopoda; order Sepiida; family Sepiolidae; genus Euprymna; species Euprymna scolopes. The sequence continues at coordinate 21,859,247 of NC_136487.1, forward strand.
TATTTCGTGTGGTGCCAGGTATGTTAACATACACACATACAAAGGGGGTGGAAGGAGGAATCTGGAGGGTTAACTTACAATTATACAGTTTCAGTTTTCATGATGTCATGTGATGTTCCTTTGTGTTTTACAACTCTAGCTGCTTCTGCATGTCCAGTTTATGTCTGTAGTTAATGTGTGTTAATTTAGTTTATGTCTGTAGTTAATGTGTGTTAATTTAGTTTATGTCTGTAATTAATGTGTGTTAATTTAGTTTATGTCTGTAGTTAATGCGTGTTAATTTAGTTTATGTCTGTAGTTAATGCGTGTTAATTTAGTTTATGTCTGTAATTAATGTGTGTTAATTTAGTTTATGTCTGTAGTTAATGTGTGTTAATTTAGTTTATGTCTGTAATTAATGTGTGTTTATTTAGTTTATGTCTGTAGTTAATGTGTGTTAATTTAGTTTATGTCTGTAGTTAATGCGTGTTAATTTAGTTTATGTCTGTAATTAATGTGTGTTAATTTAGTTTATATCTGTAGTTAATGCGTGTTAATTTAGTTTATGTCTGTAGTTAATGTGTGTTAATTTAGTTTATGTCTGTAGTTAATGTGTGTTAATTTAGTTTATGTCTGTAGTTAATGCGTGTTAATTTAGTTTATGTCTGTAATTAATGTGTGTTAATTTAGTTTATGTCTGTAGTTAATGTGTGTTAATTTAGTTTATGTCTGTAGTCAATGTGTGTTAATTTAGTTTATGTCTGTAGTTAATGTGTGTTAATTTAGTTTATGTCTGTAGTTAATGTGTGTTAATTTAGTTTATGCCTGTAGTTAATGTGTGTTAATTTAGTTTATGTCTGTAGTTAATGTGTGTTAATTTAGTTTATGTCTGTAGTTAATGTGTGTTAATTTAGTTTATGTCTGTAGTTAATATGTGTTAATTTAGTTTATGTCTGTAGTTAATATGTGTTAATTTAGTTTATGTCTGTAGTTAATGTGTGTTGATTTAGTTTATGTCTGTAGTTAATGTGTGTTAATTTAGTTTATGTCTGTAGTTAATATGTGTTAATCTCCGCATTTAAATGTTTTCCTTATTGTCATCCGTTGTATCTTTTCGGCTTTCCCTCTAATTCCAATCTCTCCCATTCTTTTTTCAAAGTTTTTTCGGTACTGTTCCTAGTGCTCCAACTATTAGTGGTGTTATCTTGACTTTCTTCATCTTCCAGATCCCTTTGAGCTCTTTGGTCAGTTCTGTGTATTTACTCCGCTTCTTCGTTTCCTTGATCTTCACTCCGTGGTCTGCTGTAACGGTAAAGTCTACAGTCTTGCAGAACTTTTCTTTCTTTATAACTATTATGACATCTGACCTTCTTGCTTGGATGGGTTTATCTGTATGTATAACATGTCCTATAGGATCTTGTGACTTTCATTTTCCAGTACTGTTGCCGATTTATGCTTGTAAAATATTTTGAGTAGGCAACAGTATTATTATTATTATTATTATTATTATTATTATTATTATTGTTGTTGTTGTTGTTGTTGTTGTTGTTGTTCACAAGGAGCTTTTAATTATTAACAGTATCTTGCATAGTTTCTTATTTTTAACTCATTTTCCCAAATTTACCGTGTTCAGCAGAGAGTCCGGCGCCATTTTAAATTTTCCAATACATCGGTAAACACTGCGTGTTTTTCGAGCTGAATAAATAGTTTACATTAAATAAAATCCCTAAAAAGTATCTAGTTAGGTAGAAAAGTAACTTTTCCCTTTGATAACATTTATTTGTTATATATCTGTTTTGTGACAACTTTTTCGAATATTTTTTTACACAGACATAAACACTTATCCAGGCCAAGAGACCACTCGAGGATAAGGGTTAAAGAGTGTACATTAGTCAATTGGACAATATAGTAATCATTAGTAATGGAAATTCGGTAAATTTGTTAACTTAAGTGGAACGGCTCATCAAGAACTTATTTACGTTGGACTTGAAGACAATCAGATTGTAGTCAGCTGGAAAGCAGGAAAACGGAAGAAAATTTCACAGGCGTGAAAGAAGCTGTGTTCATGGAATCTACGTTTAGGTTTAGGCACAGATAAAGAGTGCGGGGGGGAATTATTGATAGCGTTTTCAGCTAGACGAGTGTTTCTTGTGAAAGTTTGGCGAGGGGCGGGGCATAGATTGAAGCTCAGTCGAGCACTTGCCATGAAAATAACGATAAAGCGGAGACAAACACGCAACATCTCTTCTGTGAGATAGAGGTTGCAGGGAAAAGAAAAAGACATTTCCTATTATTATCATTATTATTATTATTATTATTATTATTATTATTATTATTATTTCTGCTGTCACATTTTGTGTGTCTGGCTGTTGTTATTGCCAATTTTATGCTTATAACCAGATCATAATAAATGACCATATCAGCATCTTCTCTTCTCAGTCTCCAAACACTTTCCGCAAAATTTTAGTGGTTTTCCACAAGGCAGTCTTTTGAATCACTCCAACATTACAATGGGCTCAGTTTTCTCAACCCACTTGTCAAATCCTTTTGTCACATCCCCAGTGTTCCCATCACAATACGTACAACTTCTACTTTCTTCAACTTCCACAATCTTTTTATTCCCTTTTCAAGTCTTGATACTTTTCGACCTTTTCCTTTGTTTAATTCCACATTCACACCAGCTGGAACTGCTATATCAATGATTATTGTTTTGTGTTCCTTTTTTCCAGCAAGACTAAATCTGCTCTCCTTGCTTCAATCACATTATCACATTGGATATTCATATCCCATAATAATTCCACATTACCACTCTCCTCTATCCCGTTCTGGAACATGCTCGTACCATTTTGCACTTCATTCCAACCCTCTTTTCTTGCATATATCCCAATGGACCTTTATCACAATATTGTCATGACGTCTCTTCTACTCCTTTTGAGCTAACTTCTCACAATTACTGACGAGATATTGTATATTCTCACTTTCCTGCTACACAGCCGACACAGGAGACTTTCAGCCATTTTATCAATATGATAGTTCACATAATTTGTACTGAGCGATTGCTCCTGTGCAGCACACATTAGGGCTTCTGTCCCAACCTTCAAGTCACATTTTGACAACCATCGCCAGGTTTTTTCCTTGTCAACTGTCTCTGACAGATCCTTACTGAATGATCATGCATTTTTTTCTCAATCTACTTCTCTTTCGATTTTTGTTCATTTATTGCCTTAAATTCCTTGTTCTTTACTATCTTGCTCTTTTGCAATTTTTCAAATTTTGACACACCTTTTATAAGTGTTTTTCTTATAGTTGGAGATGTAAATTTTCAGACTAATTTCTTTTTCTTTTACGCATCGTTCTACACATATTAGTCCTCGTCCCTCTCTTTTCTTTTCTTATATAACCCATAGACATTAATCTATGGGTGAAGAGCTCTATCCATGGTCATCATATACCTTTTCTTTTTGTTCATTTCTTTCAGCTTATTTCCTTTTCATTGAATAATACGCATCCCATATCTAAATATCACTACTGCCCATGTTTACTGCGGATATTTTGTTTTTCCCATTCAAATTTGTATTCTTTTCTTATTATTTCTTTGATTTAACTTCTTTTATTTTTATCTAATTCCACAATTCCTAAGTGTGCGTATCCTTCTCCAACCTCTTTTATCATTAACTAATCCATTATTTCACTTTATTCCTTCACTTTCAACATATTTCCCTTTTCAGTTTCAGGGCACCACACTTCTTCATGCCAAATTCCATATCTATGTTTTTAGTGAACATAAGCATATTTGCCTGGTCTTCATTCTTTGCATACAACTTCAAATCATCCATAAATAATGAATATTTTCCCCGGTACTCCTTCTCTCTCCACTCATAATACGCATTTACCTTTTCGTAATATGAACGACAAGGGTACCATAACCAAAACAAATAACAATGGAGATAAGCTGTCCCCTGTAAAATCTCTTTCTTAAGATGAACTTCCCCAAGATCTTCTCCGTTTGATGTCGGCATTTTCCATTGTTTCATACTTCTCGCACATTCGCCGCTATTCCAAATATTTACAGACATTCTTTAGTACAACTATGTGGAATCAGATCATATGCTTTGCGGTTGGATGTTGGATCTTCTCTTACAATCCTGAAGCGTTGCCATATCAATAAGCAACTGTTCTTTGTCCCCCACTACCTCGTCTACATATGATAAGACTATATTATATTGAAGCCAAGATAAACAAGACCTTAGAAAATGAAAGCTTTGAAACTTGTATTTAATTACAATACGATGCCTTCATTTAGTCTCATGAGACGAGACAATGGATACCCTCTGTAAGGGTAGCTGCATGCATAATTTGGAGGCAAGGATTGTGTAATTTACAACCACATCTCTCCTGAGTTGGCACTACTTGGTTCCAGTGGCAAGAAGAGGTCCAAGACGACTGGAAACAATACCGAGATAAGCGGAGAGCACATGCAGCACTTAGAAGTCCCAAACGGGCACTCATTTAGTACTGATTAATGTTGCCATATATATGGCATAATCATGTTGAAACATCTATTATCGTTAGATTAATGACAATACTCCAGACAATATTCAAGGGTTGCTAGATTTTTGTTCCTTCGGTAAGATCTGTTGCTGTTACAGATTATTATTATTATTATTATTATTATTATTATTATTATTATTATTATTATTATTATTAACTCACTAGGAGTTCTCACACATCTCATCAACAGAGCTTGCTCACTGAACAAGATCGGTGGTATTCTCTTGAGTCTGGGTGACAGCAAATCTCCCAGATTTCCAGTAATTCTCACCTCTTTCGATGACCTTTTGCAAATAAATTTTCGCCATCGCAACGGTCGCTTGCTATCGATATTTCGCTGACAATGACCTTCACTGGAATGGTCATTCTTGTAGATTAAGTTCTGCATTCAAGGGTTTTCTTTCAGATTTCCGCTGTTTTCAGCATTACTGTCTGAGCCTTCCCCTTTATTATTATTATTATTATTATTATTATTATTATTATTATTATTATTGCAATGATAATGGCAATGGCTAAGAGTACTGAAGTTTTTGTGTGTGCAGCACAAGAGCAGGCATTAGGAACACGATTGTTAAAAAAAGTGGTTCTAGGAGAGGAAGTTGCTGCAGAGTGCCGGATATATTGGGAGGTGTGTAAGAAGGTTAGGGTCAAGTGTGCTGGAAAATGATTTGAGGAGGTGCCTGATGAAGTCAGAACAAGTGAGGATGGCAAGGTAGAGGTATGGTGGGACAAAAGTGTCATAACGTCCAAGCAATTGGAACATAATCGTCCGGATTTGGTCGTCATTGACAATGTCTCAAAAAACTGGCAGATTGTAGACTTTTCAGTACCCTGAGATAGGAATGTGAAAGAGAAGGGGAATGAGAAGTGGAGCAATTATGATCTATTGGTCTTGGAGATAAGGCGTATACACGGGGTTAAAACACAAATAATCCCTGTCGTAGTTGGTACACTAGGAGTAGTATCAAGTCGTCTGGAAGGGCAATTGAAAAAACTACAAATCCCCGATGTTTTAGGCGGCCTTCACACTGCTATTGTATGTATCACCAACATCCTTAGGAAAACACTTGATCTTTGAAGCTCCTGATTTGAAGCCAGGAGTGAGGGAAATCCTCTGGAAATGAATCCCATCCCTTTCCAGAGAGACGTTGATAAACGAAAGCATTATTATTATTATTATTATTATTATTATTATTATTATTATTATTATTATTATTATTATTATTATTAAGATCACTGCGTTTTTGTCTGTAAATGATTCTCTAACTGGATTTATGCTGCCATTCTTTTTTTGTTTGGAACTACATTTTTCTATGATTCTTTCAAAAATGGTTTTACACTGAAAGCAATATAACTATCTTCAAATATAATCGTGTCGTGAACAATTCTCTAAGTAATCAAAATTAGATCATTTCTATTTCATCTTATTTTTTCTCTCTATAAGAGTTTTCCTCTGTAAAGCACATTACTACGGGGCTGCTTCCCTGCAGGATACAACATAGTCGTCTTCAAAACAAATGTCAACAAATACTTTTGATAAATCGCCTCGTAACTAATCAAACTTCACTTCATTCATTGGTTTCGGCTGACATCCGAAATTGGAAGAGAAGCTGTAAATATCTTATATGTTTCAAAATGGAAATAGTTTATGTATTGACAGCTTCTCTTCTAATTTTCGGATTTTAATCATCTCAAAATGCACTTTATTTCTTTTTGACGGATTGATTGTTGTTATTTCTCGTGATTAGTTTAGGGCACAATAGATTCACTAATTGATATAATAATTAAGTGATTGATTTTTCGCTACGAAACAGATACTGTCAAGAATTGTAAATATCAACTGAATTAAAGGAATAAATTATAAGATGGTCAACATCATGAACTTTGGAATATAGTCTTTTGTCATTTATACCCTATATTGCTCTGTAATGACATTGAGCTTCTTGGATTGTACATATTATAAGGAAAATAAACATATTTCCACAGAACTATATATATATATATATATATATATATATATATATATATATATATATATATATATATATAATAAACTAAATATTATTTTGCCTTATAGATTTTTTTCGCGCCTTTAACATTTCCTGTTTGGGTCATTTTGACATTTGTTTCTCTATTTTATTTTTAATTCTGTCACCGTTTGATTTTTTTCCTCCTCTTTTTCTTTCCTGATCTTTCTTATTTATATTTACGCCTCGGCAGTAAAGTGAAAAGCATATCTTGTTTTTCTTTTGTTGATGTTGTTGGAATTTTTTCCTTTTTTTCCCTTGCAACATTTTTGTGAATTATTCCATGGATTTCTGCCTTTGGATTGTTTTGGATCATCTTCACATTGCGGGATTTCCTTGGATTTTGCTTGTGCGGATGGAGGTTCGGTTGACTTTATTGAAGTTATATATTTGGATTTTACCGTCACTGGATTATTTATCTTCCACCAGACTATTCATTCACGTGTAGTCGCCTTTTTCTTAACCATATTCCCTCTGCTTCACTTTTTTGTTATCAAGTAAGATCTTTGACTTACTTGTTGTTTCACTAAATACTTTTGCATGCAAAATCCGATCCCGCATTTTGCTAATTCCTACCCTCTGATGAAAAGGAAAGTATTTCTTCGAAACTCCGCGGATTAAAGACTATCCACTTATCTAGTGTTTCCTTTTCAGATTAAATATGTTTTTTTAACTCAGTTCAAAGTGTTTTTAACATGTTTTATTAACTGTTTGCCCGTATATATACATATATATATAAATATATATATAAATATATATATATATATATATTTAAATAAAATGGGTTAAGAAATTCCAACGAAATTTGTCGTTCTGATTGAGGAGGATAAGTTTTTTTTTGTTATCTGTGTGAATAGTTCTGGGTTGTTTGTGTTGTGTGTAGAGACGTATGCTAAAATTTGTTCTTTGTTGTGTTCTTTTGGGGTTCTTAGTTGGTCTATTGGAATTTTTTCAGCCTGTTCAATACCTTTCTGTATTAGT